>NC_053028.1:28223863-28323661 GCF_003073215.2 Triticum urartu | reverse complement strand
GTGGTTTATGCATAGCGATCATCCCAAGCGCCGCCCGTCTCTTAGATGGGCTAACTAAGATCCATTCCGCATCACTTTGCAACTTCCAAAGTTTAAACTCTCGAACCCAATTTGGTCCTCCACGGCCCCAAAGATTAAAATAACATTTGAATTGCGGGCAAGCAAAAGATCGAAGATCAACAATAGAGAAACCAACTTGCTTGGAAGAAACGTTGAAGGAATAAACCTTGTCACGTAAGCATGAGACACCCAACTCGATCGCAGATCCACCAACAGCAGCCTCTAGAGCCGCCGCCACAGAATGATCATCAAGCCTGAAAACATGACGGCTAAAGGACACCACCAACGTGAAGTGACCTGTGTCCTCCGTAGGGTGGACCGAAAAACCATTAGATCTGAAAATTTATCTGCAAACTCCAAACCCTTGGAGAAGTCCAAGCCAAGGGTTGATCCCGATGAGAAAACCATGACCCCTGAGTGAGGGGGAGACGCCGGAGAGACTGGTAGGGAAATATTAGGGTTTTAGTGGTGGTGGGAGGAGATCGCTGGAGGTGGGGTGGGAGGTGGGAGGTGGGAGGGGGGAGACGCCATCCCCTTCTCGAGTAGTAAAGGATTCACAGCGTGCGTCATGATATTGAAGAAGGATGGTGGGAACACCAGCTCGAAACTGACAAGACATTGCGCCACATCACTCCTTAGCCTTGGTACGATTTTTGGATCGATCACCTTCTGAGAGATTGCATTGAGGAATGCACATAGCTTCACAATGGCTAATTGAACGTTTTCCGGTAGAAGCCCCCTCAATGCAACCGGAAGCAGTTGCGTCATAATCACGTGGCAGTCATGAGACTTTAGGTTCTGAAACTTTTCTCTGGCATATTTATTATTCCCTTTATATTTGACGAGAAGCCAGTCGCGACCTTCATACTGAGCAGGCATTCAAAGAAGATTTCTTTCTCTTCTTTCGTAAGAGCGTAGCTGGCAGGACCTTTATACTGCTTCGGAGGCATGCCGTCTTTTTCGTGCAAACGTTGCAGGTCCTCTCGTGCCTCAGGTGTACCTTTTGTCTTCCCATACACGCCCAAGAAGCCTAGCAGGTTCACGCAAAGGTTCTTCGTCACGTGCATCACGTCGATTGAGGAGCGGACCTCTAGGTCTTTCCAGTAGGGTAGGTCCCAAAATATAGATTTCTGCTTCCACATGGGTGCGTGTCCTTCAGCGTCATTCGGAACAGCTAGTCCACCGGGACCCTTTCCAAAGATTACGTAGTGTAAATCATTGACCATAGCAAGCACGTGATCACCGGTGCGCATGGCGGGCTTCTTCGGGTGATCTGCCTCGCCTTTGATGTGCTTGCCTTTCTTTCGACATTGATGGTTGGTCGGAAGAAATCAACGATGGCCCAGGTACACATTCTTCCTGCATTTGTCTAGGTATATACTTTCAGTGTCATCTAAACAGTGCGTGCATGTGTGGTATCCTTTGTTTGTCTGTCCTGAAAGGTTACTGAGAGCGGGCCAATCGTTGATGGTCACGAACAGCAACGCCTTAAGGTTAAATTCCTCCTGTCTGTGCTCATCCCATGTACGTACACCGTTTCCATTCCACAGCTGTAAAAGTTCTTCAACGAATGGCGTTAGGTACACATCAATTTCGTTGCCGGGTTGCTTAGGGCCTTGGATGAGAACTAGCATCATAATGAACTTCCGCTTCATGCACATCCAAGGAGGAAGGTTATACATACATAGAGTCACGGGCCAGGTGCTGTGATTGCTGCTCTGCTCCCCGAAAGGATTAATGCCATCCGCGCTTAAAGCAAACCATACATTCCTTGGGTCCTTTGCAAACTCATCCCAGTACTTTCTCTCGATTTTTCTCCACTACGACCCATCAGCGGGTGCTCTCAACTTCCCATCTTTCTTTCGATTCTCACTGTGCCATCGCATCAACTTGGCATGCTCTTCGTTTCTGAACAGACGTTTCAACCGTGGTATTATAGGAGCATACCACATCACCTTCGCAGGAACCCTCTTCCTAAGGGGCTCGCCGTCAACATCACCAGGGTCATCTCGTCTGATCTTATACCGCAACGCACCGCATACCGGGCATGCGTTCAGATCCTTGTATGCACCGCGGTAGAGGATGCAGTCATTAGGGCATGCATGTATCTTCTCCACCTCCAATCCTAGAGGCCATAAGACCTTCTTTGCTGCGTATGTACTGTCGGGCAATTCGTTATCCTTTGGAAGCTTCTTCTTCAATATTTTCAGTAGCTTCTCAAATCCTTTGTCAGCCACAGCATTCTCTGCCTTCCACTGCAGCAATTCCAGTACGGTACCGAGCTTTGTGTTGCCATCTTCGCAATTGGAGTATAACCCCTTTTTGTGATCCTCTAACATGTGATCGAACTTCAGCTTCTCCTTTTGACTAATGCATTGCGTCCTTGCATCGACATTGACCCGGCGGAGATCATCATCATCGGGCACATCGTCTGGTTCCTCTTGATCTTCGGCAGCTTCAACCGTGGCAGCATCATTGGGCACATCGTCTGGTTCCTCTTGATCTTCACCAGCTCCCCCCGTTGCAGCATCACCGTATTCAGGGGGCACATAGTTGTCATCGTACTCTTCTTCTTCGCCGTCTTCCATCATAACCCCTATTTCTCCGTGCCTCATCCAAACATTATAGTGTGGCATGAAACCCTTGTAAATCAGGTGGGAGTGAAGGATTTTCCGGTTAGAGTAAGACCTCGTATTCCCACACTCAGTGCATGGACAACACATAAAACCATTCTGCTTGTTTGCCTCAGCCGCATCGAGAAACTCATGCACGCCCTTAATGTACTCGCGGGTGTGTTTGTCACCGTACATCCATTGCCGGTTCATCTGCGTGCATTATATATAATTAAGTGTCCAAATTAATAGAACTTCATCATCACATTAAAACCAAAGTGCATACATAGTTCTCATCTAACAACATATAGCTCTCCAGAGCATCTAATTAATTAAACCATACATTGAAACTATGTAAAACATTTCAATGCGAAAACAAATGCGATCATAATCGCAACCAAGGTAACAATTGATCCAACGGCATAATGATACCAAGCCTCGGTATGAATGGCATATTTTCTAATCTTTCTAATCTTCAAGCGCATTGCATCCATCTTGATCTTGTGATCATCGACGACATCCGCAACATGCAACTCCAATATCATCTTCTCCTCCTCAATTTTTTTATTTTTTCCTTCAACAAATTGTTTTCTTCTTCAACTAAATTTAACCTCTCGACAATAGGGTCGGTTGGCATTTCCGATTCACATACATCCTAGATAAATAAAATCTATGTCACGTTGGTCAGCATAATTTTCATAAACAATAAATGAACCAATAGTTATAAAGATAATATACATACCAAATCCGAATCATAGACAGGACGAGGGCCGACGGGGGCGGATACCAAAACCATCGCACTATATAAGATGCAATAATAAATGTAAGAAAATGATACAAATATCTATCTAAACATACAAGTAAGAATATTTTTCCTTTCAGAAAGAAGATAAGAACAAGAGGCTCACCACGGTGGTGTCGGTGATGAGATCGGCGCGGGTGATCGACGGCGGTGAAGACGGGGACGGGGCGTGACGGACCGCTAAATCTATACAAATCTCGAGGAAAATGGAGCTTGGAGGTCGAGCTTCGAGAGGAGAAAGCTTAAGTAGTGTGGCTCGGGCATTCCATCGAACACCTCATGTGCATAGGAGGTGAGCTAGAGCACCACAAAGCCCTCTCCCCCTCGGCCAGAAAAAACAGAGCACTGAGCCCTGCTCTTGCGCGAGGGGGTATATATAGGCACCTCATTGGTCCCGGTTGATGACATGAACCGGGACTAAAGGGAAGCCTTTGGTCCCGGTTCAAGCCACCAACCGGGACCAATGGTGGTGGGCCAGGAGCGAGGCCCATTGGTCCCGGTTCGTCCCACCAACCGGGACCAAAAGGTCTAGACGAACCGGGACCAATGGCCCACGTGGCCCGGCCGGCCCCCTGGGCTCACGAACCGGGACCAATGCCCACATTGGTCCCGGTTCTAGACTGAACCGGGACTAATGGACTGAGCCGGCCTGGACCATAGCCCTGTTTTCTACTAGTGCAAGTGTCTGGTCACGGGATCATGCATTACGGTACGAGTAAAGTGACTTGCCAGTAACGAGATTGAACGAGGTATTGGGATACCGACGATCGAATCTCAGGCAAGTAACATACCGGTTGACGAAGGGAATTGTATACGGGGTTCTTTGAATCCTCGACATCGTGGTTCATCCGATGAGATCATCGAGGAGCATGTGGGAGCCAACATGAGTATCCAAATCCCGCTGTTGGTTATTGACCAGAGAGCCGTCTCGGTCATGTCTCCCGAACCCGTAGGGTCTACACACTTAAGGTTCGGTGATGCTAGGGTTGTAGGGATATGTATATGCAGTAACCTGAATGTTGTTCGGAGTCCCGGATGAGATCCCGAACGTCACGAGGAGTTCCGGAATGGTCCGGAGGTAAAGAATTATATATAGGAAGTGCTATTACGACCATCGGGACAAGTTTCGGGGTCACCGGTATTGTACCGGGACCACCGGAAGGGTCCCGGGGGACCACCTGGTGGGGCCACCTATCCCGGAGGGCCCCATGGGCTGAAGTTGGAAGGGATCCAGCCCAAAGTGGGCTGGGGCGCCACTTCCCTTAGGGCCCATGCGCCTAGGGTGGGGGAAACCCTAAAGGGGGGCACCCCCTTGCTTGGGGGGCAAGCCCCCCACCCCTTGGCCGCCGCCCCCCTAGGAGATTGCATCTCCTAGTGCCGGCGCCCCCCCTAGGCCCCCCTATATATAGTGGGGGGATGGAGGACCTCTTACCTTTGCTTTTGGTGCCTCCCTCTCCCCCTCCAACACATCCTCCTCCTCCATAGAGCTTGGCGAAGCCCTGCCGGAGTACTGCAGCTCCATCACCACCACGCCGTCGTGCTGCTGCTGGAGCCATCTTCCTCAACCTCTCCTTCCCCCTTGCTGGATCAAGAAGGAGGAGACGTTATGCTGACCATACGTGTGTTGAACGCGGAGGTGCCGTCCGTTCGGCGCTAGGATCTCCGGTGATTTGGATCACATCGAGTACGACTTCCTCATCCCCGTTCTTTGAACGCTTCCGCGCGTGATCTACAAAGGTATGTAGATGCAATCCAATCACTTGTTGCTAGATGAACTCCTAGATGGATCTTGGTGAAACCGTAGGAAAATTTTTGTTTTCTGCAACGTTCCCCAACACAGGCTCCAATGCCGGACTATATCTGAGATGTCATATCACCTTGGTTCAAAAAAGTTGAAGGAGTTTAGCCGAGCTTAACGCCGGAAATGCCCTCTATGGAGCCAGCCACTAGCGCCCGAGCTTTATGCCGGACTGCTTCCGAGGTGGTGCACCACCCCGACTATGGGCCGATTTTTTGTCAATATTTTTTATTGGTGCAATTTATTCTCTGCCGAGATATATAGCCAGTAGCCCTCAAGGTGTGTATCGGTCTAAAACCCAAGATGCACATGAAGGATGACATAAGACCGCTGATCCCAGTAGCCGCTGAGACTCAGGTTGATTTGCAAAATCGGCCTGAGAATCAAGTCCTAGCTCGGCAGAATACTTCGGGACACAAAAGCGGCGTGCTCAGTCCTCAAGACTCAGGTTGGGTGCGGCCGACCAACCTGAGGATCAAAATCTCCTCGGAAACTATATTGCATATAAATTTTTCTGCATTGGACAAGCAATGTAGTAGCCCCCGAGACACTGGTCGGGTGGCAACACCAGATCAGGGGATCGATGTGCCCCTTTAATATTTGTAAATAATAAGTCCGAAGCCCAGTAGCCCCCAAGCCTTAATGCAGGCACGGGTGGCCGAATTAAGGATCAATATCCATAGTAAAATCACAAATTATGTGTAATGACTCTTTGTATCCAAGTACTTTACGTCATTAATGCTCGGATCCGCATTATACAAAACTTTGTTGACCGACCATCGGCTTCCACCTCCTTAGCCAGTAGCCGAGGAGTGTTTGTCCTACTTTATAAAGCCTTTATGAGGGCAAAGATTTACGACAAACAAGGCAATCTGGCCACACGGTTTTATAAACAAAGGTACGCAGAGAGATATGTTATATTACTGTTTAACAGAAGAAATGTATTCCAAAGAAAATAGTCCCGCTATCAGTTCCTTTCTTTGGGTAGTCATGCTAAGCATGATCATGAAACCTCAGCTCTAATGTAAGAGCAAAATATCGAGGATTTAGTTTGGGAGGCCAGTTAATAGCCCCCGGTAGTGTTCGGCGACAGTCGAGGTCAATCCGTAAACACTTCGGCCAATGTTTTGAATGGCCCGTCATAGTCATCGGATCGCTGACCAGTTTACGCTTATTGTGACAGTCAGTTTTCAGCTTTCTCCACTAAGGTGCTGAACCATGTGAGCTGGAAGCACAATCGCAGTGGTTCTCCCTTTGCACGCCTAGCCGAACAAAACGGAACGTAGGAAGCAAGTGCAGGAGCCGGGCAACCCAACTATTGACCGAAGACACAATTCGAAACCGATGCATATATAGCAATATCTGAGAATGTTTTTGCCGAATCCCTAAAGGTGTCCGGCGTTGCACTGCGAGACTAATGCTAGAAAAGCACAAATAGTTTAAAAGTGCCAAAAAGCTTGGAAAACCAAGAAACGTCAGTAAAAAACAAGACGTCCGAACAATATCAAGTGTTCGGTGCCAATACGAAAGTTGGTCTTAGAAAAAAGAAGTGCTTCTGTCATGCTTTAATATGATACATCCTATCTCAAGACTTTGAGCGGGTCAGCCTATGGCTTCAACCTCCCATCCCGAGGATGGTACTTCTCATCAGGCCAGTTTAGCAAACTAAACTGTAGCGGCTTTGAGAGAGAAATTAGGCTCCTCGGCTAGTGGCCGCACACTCCTGTCGAAAAAAGGAGTGACAAATAATAATAATAAAACTTTGCAACGACTAAGAAGAAGAACACTTATTATAAAACGGCTCAAATAAACTTAAGAGCCCCCAAGTGACTTGGGTAGAAGAATGATTGCATGTACCGAAGTACTTATATCATATCTATGTTCAACCGAACTTTAAACGCGTCTTAACCGACCGTCAGCTTCTCCCTCGTCGGTCAAGGACCGAAAAGTGTTATGTACTCCATCGGTCGAGAATATCGACAGTGTTTCCAATAACCAGGCAATCAGGCCATAAGGCTGTAACAGACAAAGCGCGCTCAGGGAACTTATGCTATATTACCGTGAAGTGTAAGAAGCATCTTCGAAGAAAACAGTACCCCCACCGATACCTTTCTTCGGTGCTCATTGTTATTATGTGACTTGTGCAATAGGATTTTTGTACTCATGAGTTCCGTTGTGTGCCAACCATCATTGAATAACTATAAGAGCGCTAGCTTTCGGCTTCACCCAGTCTGAGGTCCGGCTCGGGTGACCCGATGGTGACAATCGCAGAGGTGCTCCCTTTACTCCCTAGCCGAACAATCGGGAACATAGGGGTAAACACAGGAGCGAGACAACCCAGCTTGCAAATCGTTAAGTCAATGTGGTGCATATTGTGGCGTAATACACGAACAAGGAATGAAGCCGTACAAGTATAATCATATGCAACAGGAAAAGCTTCATAAAGGAAGCCCCCAAGTAAACGGGGTATTTGAATTTATGCGTCACAAACAAAGTTTGGACAAGGAAATTTTTTAGAAGCAACTTTTTTCCAAAAAAGTATAATGCTTGGTCGAATCGAACGCAAGTTAGAAATTAAAGCTTTGAGCATGAAAGCGACTTAGCTGGTTAATGTGTTCGGTATTGATGACGTGGTCCGAACTTGATGCGGGGCAAGGTTCCATTCCTCAAGCCGGTCCAGAGGTGGCGGAGCGGAGAGCTTGACACGCCGAAGTGGTGACATAGCACGATCAATGCAGACCGGCAGAGTGACGCCAAAGTCCCCGGATCATTTTCATGTGCACAAAAAATAGTGCAAACCGGAGATAATAGTAATAATGATAATTAAAAAAAATTGTTGCATAATAAATAATTTATGCAAAGTGAGTAATAAAAGAAATATGGCCTGGCGCCGAAGTCAAGTCAATGCAGGGCATCGGCGTGATGCGGTAAAGGCGTGGCAAAGCCTGAATTCGCAGGTCGGTCCGAGCTCCGAGTGCGGCGTTCACCGGACTATGTACGGAAACTGACCGAACCACCATGTGACTGTCGTTAATGCGGCCACCATTTGATAGACCTGTGTAGATATGATGGACAAACCAGAGTAATAATTCCTTGGGAAAAATGAACCCAAACAAGCAAAAAATATTAGGGATTGATAGCACCTGGTTTATTTGTTGTAGCAATCCGAAGGAAGGTGATTCACAAAATTGGGACTCGCTCCGCACACCCATTGCCTGATGGGCGATAAAACAATGGCATGGCAATGCTAGTAAAGGTTGGCTCGCCGAGGCAAAGCCCTCGACCCAGCTAACGTGACGGAGCTGGTCGGCTAGTGACGCCGAAGTGTCCGGAGTAGGTTGATGAAGAGATGGCGAAGCCCCCGGTCCAACCGAGATGTCGAAGCCTCGATGTCAGCCGATGAGTCGAAGTAGGTCGGCGTGATGGACACCAGCTTGAAGAAGCAATAGTGTGGCCCTGTCGATGCAGGTCGTGACGTGGTCGATGCCCGCTTGATGAAGCGACCGTACGGCGATGCCGGTATGCCCGCTCCGTGTAATCCGTGGGGCGGCGATGTTGTTGATGATTTATCCTTCGTGATGCCGGACTCTTGTTCAGCTTGCCGAGATGATGATCCGAAGACGTTGAGCTCGGCTCAACAAAGTGACGCCGTGTCTAGCGCAGGTTGACAGCCGTGGAGTAATATTGCCGGACTGGTTTGACACCAGCATGATGTTGAAGATCATGTTCAAAAGATCTTAAAGTTAGTGGGATGTGTTCGGCAACAAAACACAATACCCCATACAAAACTTCCTTCAAAAGGGATGTCTGAAATCCTGTTCATAAAAAAGATGAACTCAGGTCAGATTCGTTTTCGCGCAGAAAACAGATCCGAAAAGTGATGCAGTAATTGGAAGGTTCACGGAGTTTGGACGGTCGGATCGAGCTGAAATTTTGAGAGGTGGTAGATATAGGAATTCCGCAGCCGATCAACGCTTGGATCTTCCAAAGGACGTCCGAGCTAGAAGCTGGACTCCACGCCCTAAACTCATCCAAATTCCCGTCCAGATTTGACAGGGCTCCGGTATATCGTGGATTGCCAGAGATTCCTCCATCGGAACTCGACGAAATTTTCCAGGGTTCTTGTAGACTCAATTCCACACAATTCCACCGAAGCGATCGTCAAAACAATACTCGAGGAGGTGGTGGTGGCAGATACGAGTTCGCTGTCCAGAAAAACAGCATGGTCGCTTGAGGGCAATGTTGACGTTGAGCCCCCGAGCTCCATAGATGATTCCTCCATGATCTTGATAGAGATCGGTGTTGGTGTTTGATGAAGGCCCTCGTCCGGACATGGTGATCCGAACACGGGGCGCAATTCTTGGTCCAACCAAGGTGACCAGTCGAGCTGGTGACGAAGATGCCGAAGTCGCAGTTGATCTGCAGGCGAGCCATCGATCCTTTTGTCGATCACACAACAGAACTCTCAATGAAAGCACCAATATTGGTGTCAAAACCGGCGGATCTCGGGTAGTGGGTCCCGAACTGTGCATCTAGGCCGGATGGTAACAGAAGGCAGGGAACATGATGTTTTACCCAGGTTCGGGCCCTCTTGATGGAGGTAAAACCCTACGTCCTGCTTGATTAATATTAATGATAAGGTAGTACAAGAGTAGATCTACCACGAGATCAAGGAGGCTAAACCCTATTAGCTAGCCTATGGTATGATTGTTGTATATATTGTATATATCTATCGATTAGCCTGGCCTCGGTTTATATAATGCACCGGAGGCCTAGGATAACAAAAGTCCTAGCCGAATACGCCGGTGGGGAGAAGTCCTTGTCTTGATCGCCAAGTCTTGTGGAACCTTCCTTGTATGCGGTAGCCGTCCGAACTGGCCCATGAGTATACGGCCACGGGGGTCCTCGGCCCAATCTAATAGATCGGGAGACGACGTGGTGAGTACCCCCTAGTCCAGGACACCGTCAATCATCCTCAACCAAAACTCACGCCCATTGGACACGTGAATTTCCCGTAACACTAATCAAACACTTGGCTGTGAATTCATGTTTGAGCATAGTTCGGTCTACTCGTGAGAATCTTATGTTGTAATTTTCTTCCTACCACCTGCCTGGGAGTACCCAACCCCTAGACATGCCTAGGCCGCCCAGAACACATGGCAATGCCACGGTCACGTGGTGACCACGCGGAGGGCATGCGAGTTTACGAGCTCTTGAGTTGGGCCCCTCGTCCCCCATCCAAACCTCGATGTATCGCCACCAAACCATGTATTTCTGATTAAATAGATACTTATATACCTAGAAATGATTTTTGTAAAAAATAAAGAGCAAACTATAAGGTAGATGCAGTTCAAAATTGACCCGCTTCCTACGGAATCGACAGAAATTTGTCTGTTTCACAAGTGGTCAATCAAAACTTTTAACACCCAACCATTTTGTCAATTATGCATTAAATATGGCCTAATATTTTATAAAAATGATTTGCTCCAATTTTGCAACAAATATATGGTAGGTCCTTCACAAAAAAAACTCATTTCGGGCACTCAAAAAATGGAAAATGAAATTTACGTGCAAAGGAAATGAAAACTCCCTTAGGCAACATTGTTTTGAATTCCAAGATGCACCCTTGTGCATAGTATGAGATAATTTGAACAAACTATGCCATGAATGTGGTCATAAGATTGATCATTTGGCTTGAAAGCCATGAATCTTCAGAGATGATAGCTCATTTCGGAGAACACTTTTTTAAAATAATTGTCATAATACAAGTTTATTATTTTTTCTGGCAACTTGGTCACATATAATGACACAATGCAAAGGTTTCCCATTTTTTTTGAATTTTTTATGCCCGTTTCAAAATGCGGTCAAAACGGTGGGCTTGACCGTTCATAGCTAGTTGTTGAATCTTGGAAACCTTTTGATGTTTCTCTAATGAAATAAATAGTTATGTACCTAGAAATGATTTTTGGCAAAATAAAGAGCAATCTATGAGACTGCTACAGTTCAAATTTGACCCGCTTCCTACTGAAAGGCAGAAATTTGTCTTTTTCACTAGAGGTGGATCAAGACTTTTAAACCCAACAATATTTGGTCAATTGTGCATTAAACATGGCCTTGTATTTTAGAAAATTGAGTTGGTCCAATTTTACAACAAACATTTGGCAGGTCCTTCACAAAACAGCCTCTTTTGGGGCACTCGAACAATGAAAAATGAATTTTCCATGCAAAGAAAATGAAAACTTCTTTAGGCAACATTGTTTGGAATTCCATGATGCACCCTTCTACACAATATGAGATCATTTTAACAAACTATGCCACGAATGTGGCCATAAGATTGATCATTTGGCTTGAAAGTCATGAATCTCCAGAGATGATAGCTCATTACTGAGAACACTTTTTGAAAATAATTGCCGTAAGACAAGTTTATTTTTTTTTATGACAACTTGGTCACATATAATGACACAATACAAAGGTTTCCTGTGTTTTTGATTATTTTGAATTTTTTATGCCTGTTTCAAAATGCGGTCGAAACGGCGGGCTTGACCGTTCCTAGCTAGTTGTTGAATCTTGAAAACCTTTTGATGTTTCTCTGATTAAATAGATATTTATGTACCTAGAAATGATTTTTTGAAAAAATAAAGAGCAATCTATGAGGTAGATATAGTTCAAATTTGACCTGCTTCCTACTGAATCCGTGGAAATTTGTCTTTTTCACCATAGGTGGATCAAAGCTTTTTACACACAACCATTTGGTCAATTGTGAATTAAATATGGCCTAGTATTTTATAAAATTTATTTGGTCCAATTTTGCAACAAATATATGGTAGGTCCTTCACAAAAAAAAACTAATTTCAGGCATTCAAAAAATGGAAAATGAATTTTCCATGCAAATAAAATGAAAACTCTCTTATGCAACATTGTTTGTAATTCCAAGATGCACCCTTGTGCACAATATGAGATCATTTGAACAAACTATGCCATGAATGTGGCCATAAGATTGATCATTTGGCTTGAAAGCCATGCATCTTTTCATATGATAGCTCGTTTCTGAGAACACTTTTTCAAAATAATTACCGTATTACAAGTTATTTATTTTTCCTGGTAACTTGGTCACATATAATTACACAATGCGAATGTTTTCCAATATTTTTTTGAATTTTTTATGCCCGTTTCAAAATGCGGTTAAAACGTCGGGCATGACTGTTCCTAGCTAGTGGTTGAATCTTGGAAAACTTTTTGTGTTTCTCTTATTACATAGATACTTATGTACCTAGAAATGATTTTTGGAAAAAATAACACTACAAAAAAATACACTTCCGTGATGATACGTGTTTGTCACAGTAGGTCGCGTTTTCTGTCATGCATGTACATCCATGACAAATTTATGACAGAATCAAGATAGTCATACCTGTGCTGTCGTAGAAGTGTTCCATGACATTACCAAAATTATCATCACGGAAGTGTCCACTTTCATAACGATAAATCGCGCGTCACAGAAGTGCTTTCGTCAAGTGTGACCGACACGTGGCATCCACCATAATGGAACACCGTTAAGCTATCGGGTCGGGTTTTGGATCCGATAACCCGTTAACAGCCCCGACCAATGGGGATTTTCCATGTGTAAAATAATCATTGGCTGGAGGAAACACGTGTCGGCTCATCGTTGGGACAGATGTCAACTACTCATTGGACGGAAGGCGCCTATGATACGTCGACACGTGGCACGGCCCAACAGAGGCCCATTCCTGTGAAAAGGCCGGCCCGTTTGACTTGGTCAAAGGCTGGCGGGCCGGCCCATGCAAAGCTTGTTAACGGCATGTTCGAATATAGCCCATTTACAGCCTGCTAACCCAAGGCCCGTTACGCCCTATCCGAATTAGGCCCAGTAGCGTCATCTGGGCCATCCAATATGATTCCAGCCCGTTTTCACTTCTGGCCCATGTATGGCCCATGACGCCTTTCGGCCCATATGAGGCCCTATGTAACTCTTGGCCTACTAACGGCCCGTGGTGAAACTGGCCCGTAATGAACAGTGTATCACTTTACACCCATTAACGGCCCGTGGTGAAACTGGCCTGTAATGAACAGTGTATCACTTTATACCCATTAACGGCCCGATATTCCGTTGGGTCGTTTCCAGCCCATGTTATCTTTCGGCCTTCTCAGAGCCCATTTATTCTTGGGCTCATTTCCAGCATTCGTTTACTTATGGCCCGTTACTGCATTTTCTGCTTGTGTGCCAAATTCAGCCCGTGGTTACAGTCAGCCCGTTTGTGGTGCGTTAATACGTTGGGCCGATTTCATAGCGTCATCAAATACGACCTATTAACGATGGCCCGTTATGGTCGGCCCATGAACGGATGATTCCAACTCTAGCCCGTTTATGGCCATAATGCGGTCTGTTTGGCCCATGTTTGGCCAATCGATTATACGGACCGTATAAGGCCCATTGATAATACAGCCCGCAGAAGGCCCATTGTTTCTATGGCCCGTAGAAGGCCCATTGTTTCTACGACCTGTAGAAGGCCCACTGTTTCTACGGCCAGTAGGAGGCCTAGTGTCACTACAGTAAATATTAGCCCATGGTTATTGTGGCCTAGTTTAAAAAAATAGGTTATTGCAGCCACTAGCTAACCGTGGAAAAAGAACTGCAATGACTACAAGTAAACAAATAAACAAGACAACAAGGAAATAAATAAGGAAGCAACTAACGCTATGCTATCACGGCTATTACACATAATACATCCACTGGGCATCAAAGTTCGTCAACAGTGCAAATATAGGGAACAAAGCAGAATATCATATACACTGGTTGTCAAAGTTGGCGACCAGCGCAAATAAACGCCGCAGCAAAACAAATCCAGAACTGAAACCACTTCAGAAGATCTCTAGAAACAATATCCTGGGTACCCATAATGCTGACAAGATGCTTATCAAGCTTATTAACTTTCTCTTGTTTGGCGCTTAAATCCTCCAACGCTTGTTGTTGCACCAGAAAATATGCATCTGAATTCTGCAGGGACTTCCTCAGTCCTTCAGCTTCCTGTCGCAGCACATCTGATCGATGTCTTTGAACTTGAAGTTGAGACTCAAGAAGACAAACTGATTCAGGCAGCGAGTTCGAAGAGCTTGTGCCAGCAGTAGTGGCCAGTAACTCGAACACTACATCAAGACAGGACTTTTGGGTTCCCTCACTGTCGTCAAGCTAGTTTTTATCAGCTTTCTTGGAGACCAACAGGGATGTCTCACTATCTTGAACCTTATCTGCATTACTTCCTTTACCATTGGATAACGCGGTACTGTTCTCCAATATTTTGTCCGCATTCTAAAAGAGAAACAAGCAAACACATCACATGTTTACCATGTTGTATATGAAACTCATTTTGGTAAATGAGTTCAGTAGTAAAGTGGACAGGGTAACAACATGAAACAAACATATATCTATGTACCATGGTCACTTTATGGTCTATATCATTCTAGTTTTTGTTGCCAAATCAAGATAGAGACACAGTTCAAATAATATTTGTTCAAGACAAAGCAGAATAGACAGAATATAAGTGTGGGTAACTATAGAGCAATAACAACACTTGTAATGTGCATGACATGAGAACATAACTGTTTATTCAATTGAAACTGAAATCAACGTAGAGCAGGTTACAACAGCAAATCAGTTAAAGAAACAGGTTCAAAACATACCTGTTGCGCCATTGGAGTTTCAATTCCATCCTTCAAATTTGAAAATAGTTGGTATGAGTAAATACAGTCATGCAAGAGCAAAGGAGTATGAACCATAGCTACAGAACCTGACCTGAGAACAAATCTTCTTCTTCATTAAGCATTGAGTTGGGATTCGGAGTGGTGGACCTCGAGCTTTGGGCACTACAGTTCCCTTACTAACTGCTCGTGTTTGGGTGCTCTGTGGTGGAGACGGTGCTGTGTCAACTAGAACTGGGTTACTATATGCCGGGGTTGGGGTTAGAAGGGGTGTAGCTGGTTCTCTGTCCAACTGGGTAGGGGTACAATCTGCGAGAGTCTGGGTTATGTGTGGTGGATCTGGTCCTTGGGCAAGTACTCCCTCCATTCCGAATTACTTGTCTTAGATTTGTCTATATACGGAGGTATCTAGCACTAAAATGAGTCTAGATATATCCGTATCTAGAAAAATCCAAGACAAGTAATTCGGAACAGAGGGAGTACAACATGGTTCTATCTGCATCAACTAGTAGCACTATCTTTTCTAAAGACCGTGTTGTTATTCCCTTAGATACTTCCATCACGCTCTCCAATTCAAATGGCTGATAAACAAGAAAAGTAATTGAAAGTATAGACATTGTATGATAGACAGGTGCAATGGATAGTGGGGAATAAAAGAGGGCATGAAATAATTCATATTTATGTTGTCTAACCAAACAGGATAGCACGACACAATTTCACATATATGATGGCTAACTAAACAGGATAGCATGACACAATTTCACATTATGATGGCTAACTAAAAAAGATGGAAAGACATAGTTCAAAATATGAGACTATGTAAACAGGATGACATGACATAACTAATGTGTTTATTAAATAGGTTGGCATGCCATAATTCACATACATTCACGGATAGAATGCCATGATTCAAAATATGATGAATGTAAACACTAAACATGATGAGATGATATAACTATATGATGTCTTTATTAAATGGGTTGCCAAGCCATAATTCAGATAGATGATGTGTATGTACTATGTAAACATGATGGCATTGTATAATTCAAATATATTATTTATATAGTAAGCAAGTAAGCAGATGGCAATCCATATATGATGTAAAAACTAAGCAATGCAAGACAACATGCATGACATGGGTAATATAACCCTGCCAAGTTTGAGCACAGACCTCAGGGGGAAAATAGGACTGGTCATCAGTCTCTGAATCCTCCTCTGAGGAGCTCTCTGTAACCAGCAAGATGTCTGCTTCAGCAGGTAGCATTGTCTTCTCTGAATACCTTGTTTTCACTCCAGATACTTCCATCACCGCTTCAAATGGCTGATGCACAGGAAGAGTAGTTGAATATACAAACGTTGTCGACAAATGGAACACGTAATAAAAAATGATAGCATGATATAATTCACATACATGATGATTGGCTAAACAGCATGGCATTGCATAATTCACATATATAATGCCTTTGCAACAAGATAGCATTGTATAATTCACATATATAATGTCTTGCAACAAGATGGATGCATAATTCACATATATGGTAATTAGACACTGAACAGGTGGCATTCACACATAGCATGTCTAAACTAATCAAATGACATAGCAATGCGAGACACCATACGCACAATATGAGCAACATAGCCCTGCCAAGTTAGAGCATACACCTCGGGGGGGGGGAATAGGACTGGTCATCTTTCTCTGAATCCTCCTCTAAGGAGCTATCCGTAACCAGCGAGATATGCGCTTCGTCAGATAGCATAGTCTGCTCTGAAGACCTTTTTTTCACTCCAGAATTTGCCATCACTGTGTCAAATGGCTGATTCACATGAAGAGCAGTTGAATATAATAACATTGTTGACAAATGTAATATGTAACGAAAAAAGGATGGCCTGATATAATTTACATATAAGATGACTGGCTAAGCAGGATGGCATTGCAAAATTCACATATATGATGCCTGGCTAAACAAGATGGCGTTGCATAATTCACATAAACGATGAATAAACTAAACAGATGGCATTCGCACAAAGGATGTCTAAACTAAGCAGATGACATATTTGATGTATAAAGTAAGCAATGCAAGACACCATATGCTTGATATAACCAACATCAGAATGCCAAGTTAGAGCGAAGACCTCACGGGGTAAATAGGAGTTGACTTCTCCTTCTGAATTCCCCTTAGAACAGATATCTTCCTCTTGATTACAATCCGAAATGCGTGGAGGGGGGCTGCCTTTGCGCCTACCATGGAGCGACGTCTGCATGAAATTTTATTGCCACACAAGGCTCGTCTCTTTTGCTCTACATGTTCAGTTCCATTGTTTACAATAACTGTCATGCATAGGAATAAACCATAGTGAGATTATGTAAGTAGTGCATGCAGAAATCCAGAGTGATGGTAGCAACCTGTGGATAGACCCAAAACCAATAATAGCAGGTAGATAATGGCTTCAGTTAAAAAATACAGATAATGGCTTCTTTACTGTTTGTTTCCCACCCAACATGAAACTCATAGTAGACACCGGAGATTAACCAGATAGTACATAGATACTATTGATAGCGGCCCCGATATGTACCCCACAACCATTTAAAAACTCAAGTTTGACCATTAGTTTGGAGCTGACTCAGAGTCTAACCGGTGAACAGGACAATATGTAGCATGTAATATTAAGCAATGCATAACGTAAGCAGACACGAAAGAGTGCAACCTCTCTTGCGGACCCGTGTAGTCCTCGAGGTCATATGCTCGGTTGATGATGGTAGTGCAGTTTTCATGGTTGCTAGGGGCGGGGAAGAAGATCTGAGGCGGCGAAAGACAGTCTGGAGGCCGTTGGAGTAGCTGAGCTGGGGTGGAGTAGCTGAGCTGGGGTTGACGACGGCGCAGAAGGAGTGGGACAAACCACGCTAGGTTTTCTTTGACAACTATCTGTAAGAGAAGTAATTCTGTAAGGGCTCGTTTGAATTGGAGGATTCCAACAATGCAGGGTTAGGAAATAGACAGGAATAGGATAGGAATGCACGGGCAAAATAGAGAATTTAAAAACACAGGATTTCTGTCAATCTGGGTGTTTGATTCACAACAATTGGAAGATCACAGGATGCAAAGAAGCATGGTGAGATTAAGTCAAACCACAAGAAAATGTACGATTATAATGCTATTATGCTACTATCTCTTAGTCTTGTGCTTCATGAATAGGAATTTGAAAAGGAGGACAAGTGAAAATTAAAATTCCTACGTTTTTTCTTTCAAGGAGACACTAAAGGAACAAATCCGTGTGCTTAGTGGACAATATATATAACATGTAGAGTAAAAAAGAGCTGCAACAAGTGTACAACCTCTTTGGCGAAGCCATGTCGATCTCAGCGTGATTGCGTTGGCCGGTGAGGATGCTACGGCTGACTTGGCTGTCGGAGGAGGGGAAGAAGATCTTAGGCGTCTGGAGATGGAGCCCGAGGTACTGCTCCGCTGTGATGGAGGGTTTCGTCGTTGGAGCAGCTCCGGTGAGTTGTACGACACCTAGGCTGAAGCAGGGCAAGAGAGACAACGAACTATGTTAACCTGAGTGGAATTCTAATAGCATCTCCAATACATGACGTAAAATATAGAAGCACAAAGTGCTAGATGTAAAATACATCAGCTGCTCATCTCTAAACTTAATTGTCGAAACTGAATTTAACTGTCAAAACTGAACTTAACTGTCGAAACTGAACTTCACTGTCGAAACTGAATTTTGTTGTCGAAACTGAATTTTGCTGTCGAAACTGAACGCACTAGCAAGGTGAGGCTACACGTCGGTCGATTGAATTTTTCATCTCTGGTCAGTCGATTTTGCAGCCGTTGGATACGAAATCAAGGGCCTGCAGTTCATCTTCAACCTCCACCCCCCTGAGCCGGCCAAGCAGCAGCCCACCGCCGCCCACGGCCAGCGGTGCGCCGCCCCGCCCACCCCGAAAACACTCCCCACCGCCGGTCCGCCGCCGCCCCGCCATCCCTCTAGCTCCCCCCCCCCGTGCTAAGATTTTTCTCTGGCGATCCCCACGCCACCGCCGGGCCAACGGCACCACCGCCGGCGACCACCGCCCCCATCTTGAACCCTAAGATAGATAGTGGGGTACCTCTCCAGCGAGCTCCCCTCCCCGCTGCGGCTGGTTCTTCCTTCACCCCGGCGGCATCGGAGTGAAGTGTAGCTAAATCGGAGCAGCATCGCAAGCAAGAGCAAGAGCGAGAGCAGCAGCGCGAGAAAGAGCAATAGCAAGAGCAGACCAGGCAGGGGACCGAGAGCAAGAGCAGAGTAGCAACGCGAGCGAGAGCTAAAGCAGCAGCATGTCCTACTGATGTGGACGTCGCCGCCGAGGGAGCGACGCCGTGGAGGACGTGGCCGGCGACGCCGCCGTGGATGGAGCCGCGCCGTGTCGGCTCGGGACCGAGCGCTGGCAGCACCGTTAGATCGAATCAAGAAGAAAATGCAGCGATTAGTATACAACCTCTTTGGTGGCGCCGATTACGCTGCAGCTTCATCTGAGGAAACGGTGATGATGATGCTCTTCCGGTGGTGCAGGTGAAGACGGTGTGGGAATGGAGGTGGCGCGAAAGACGAGGGGAACGTCGGGGCAGCTCCTTGGAGGTGGAGGACGGGGTGGCTGAACCGGCGGGACGATGAGATCGACGAAGGATCCTCATCCGGTACGGTGGATGAGGGACGCCGAGGTGTTGCTGTGGACGACGTCGTCGGGGAAGAGGCTCCGGCTGGGTGGCGGACGAAGCAGGGTGTGGGGTTTTGTCGCGCGTTTTCATGGCCTCGGTGTACGAATGGGTGGGCAGATGGGATGGCAGTGGGGAACTATGGCTTAGAGACGCGCTTGTCCGAAATGTGGGGTAATTTATGAAAGTACCCCCACCGATGTGAGGCGGTTCTTTCGGTTCAGGGGTACCACGGGCATTTCGCGTGTCGGGATTTCACAGGAGGTGGGAGTTTTCGCACGCGTTGTAATTTCGGAATAGCAAGGCGCGGGTTGAGATGGAGGGAGTTGTCGGAGCACAACGAGACAAAGATATATCTTAAATATTTCGGGCTAACAAGGCGCGGGTTGAAATTTCCGGACAAGCCTAATGTGTACTGTACCAAATCAATGCGCCCTACAAATGTCATTCAAAACTTTGAATTCATGTTATGTTCAATTAAAATATTTCGCTACGTGTATAATGCATGCAACCTACTACTCAAATGAACGTTTTAGTGCATTCCAAACATATATACTACCGCTTCAATATGAACTAAATTTGAATTCGTTTCTCTATTTGAATAAAATCTACAGTAATGATTGTTGTGAAGTCAAAGCATTTGAATTCGTTTCTCTGTTTTAATAAGATCTACAATCATCATTATTGTCAAGTCAAACCATCGTTTGTGTATTATCTTCACAGCACACCACATGATTAGTCTCGAGTTACATATGAACTATGTGTACTATATGAACTCGAACTAGATTTTTAGAATCCACTTTATTTTGATTTCAAATCACATTACATTTCTAGCTCTTGCTAGATCTTCATAATCTAAACCATGTCTCATATGTATAATGTGTTTATCACATTATGTATGGTGCCCCGTCCCCTACGCCTACAAGTATTTAGATGTGAGCTGCAAACACCACACATTACCACAAATTCAAATAAAATGTGAGAATGTTCGATATATAGTATTGTTTAGATTGTTCGATATTTAGTTGTAAGTTGCAAACGCCACACATTATCACAAATTCAAATAAAATGTGAGATTGTTTTATGTATAGTATGGTAGATTGTTCGGCATTTAGCTATGAGTTGCAAACGCCATGCATTATCACATTATGGGATAACATGTGCACAACACGTGTATCACCGCTATATTCATGCATGCAATGTTTAAAACACTATGATCTCCTATTCAAATATATGAATCCGCTTTTATATCAAATTATGATCTTTGTTAGTCTCTTACACCCACACAATCCTCTAACCTTTGTAGCTACCACTAACTTTCTCTCATGCATGCACACGCCCTCCTCGCCCTCCCCCCTCCCTCGGCATTCTATCCACCGGGCACATTCTTTTTTTTTCTTCAGGTCGTTCTCCCAGAGTCTCCACAACTCCTTTCTGACACACACCGATCGATAAACCTCTCCAGCGATGCCTGCCTACAACATACAAACACACCTTCAATCTCCTCCTTTATGTGTCCTTGCCTCGTGTCTCTCATACGGTCAGACACACGTGTAAACTCTCGCCCCTCTTTTCATCACTCTCACAACCGCACACTCCTCCGCCTATCTAGCTAGTAGTTGGGCCTCTCGCACCACCTCCTAGCTCCATTCTCTCTGTCTATCCATCTCGTTGGGCCTTATTTGCCTCTAACAAATGGACGTACAACGACTGATCTCTCGCTATACATATAGCTAGCTAGGTCCTTATAACTTGTTTTTACCCACACGTCAATCGATATACCTCATTAGTTGTGTCTCTCCCTTCCTCCGACAAACAACAATTGATCTACCGATCTAGTTAGGTTTGCTTACCAAACACATGGTTCCCCTTCATCATCCATCGATGCGTCCCGACAGATCTATCACGCACAGACACACACAGAAACACATCCCCACTCTTATTGATAACATTGCAGTTCCACCCTTAGTTTGTCTAGTAGGCCTCTCCCACCATCTTCGAGAAGCAACTCCATCACCCATCCAGCACTCTACCCCTCTCCCTCCCTCTCTCTCTCCCATCATATTTCCCGTCCTTCAGTTATGTATGGATGTCGACCGATCTCCCTCAAGACATAGCTGGGTCTCTCCTTCTTAACACATATACGAGTCATTCTACCTCTATAGTTAGGCCTCTGCCTACCCCCCCCCCCCCCCCCCCCCCCCGACACACACCGATACATCGAGCGCTCTAATCATGTCTCCCTACCACACACAAACTTGACGTGTGCCCTCTAATGTTCTGGTAGGCCAGTCGCCCTATATCTTTGACTTGTACACACACACAATTTCGATGGCTCTCTTCATCGATCTCGCACCCACCCACTTGATCCTCTCTTCGACTCTATCGATAGCTACGACCCCTCCCTCTCTTCTCATGGATTGCCCGACCCTCTATGTATGATATGGATAGGCCTCCATTTCACACACATTGCATGCAAAATTTTGTTTGAGATGTCATTGACACATATTCCCACAAATAATTCACGAAATCAACCCCCCACCCCACCCCCACCCCAAAACAAAAAACACTCATGAACGCGGTTTGTATCTCTCACACACACCCACGTTGGTGGGGGATGTGCACGAAGAGAAGAGGTGCATGCACGACGCACGTACTCATGTCTCTTTCCCAACCACACCCGCGCGGGTACACGGTGGAGCTCATTTCTGTACGAAAAAAGGCAGCCCACGTGGTAATTTGGCACGTGTACTGGTTGTCCACTTGGTGGAGGGAGGATCGTCTACCACGGGTGAACAAACAAATTGCAACTTGATGTGTTATGTTAAAAAAAGAGTCAAACCATGTGGGGCCTACCTTAGAGGCAAGGCTCTATACACTGGAGTATTTTTGATGTGTCCCGTCAACTCACAGAACGAGGAGAATCTTGCTTAGTACGCCGTCTCCCTCGCCCACGGGCGCTGTGGCTCGCAGGATGAGGTGAAGCTTGCTTACTACGCCTTATGTCCGCTCCCTCGCCCATGCACGCGGTGGCTCGCAGGACGAGGAGAAAAATTTACTACTCCCTCCGTTTACTCCTCGTCCCTACTACCTTGTTTATAGAGATTATATCATATTGTTTGGAATATATATGTCCTTTAGTAGATTTCAATATGAACTACTAGTAAATACTCCAAACACTGATGTATAGAGATGTATTTTAGAGTGTAGATTCACTCATTTTTCTCCGTATGTAGCACTCTCCCTCGCCCACGTGCTGGACGTGCAACAATTCATTCGGTCTCATATAGCCAGAACGATATATACTGCAATGCCATTATTGCTCAACTTCCTGAAGAGGCGAAGAGCCAATCGCAAGGTCAATATTTTGGAGATGCCAAGCGCAAGGTTATAGGAGAACGAGTAGTAGGTGCCGCGTCATTTATAAATAAAGTTTTTTTTCTTAAGTGGCACGTATGCAATATGATAAGTTCATATGGAGAGAAAAGGAAACTGCTCCACTATATACATAGTCAGGACGGGCCAGCCTACATGGTTGCTTGCTGGGGTTGCTCTCTTCACACTCTCTCGCACAAAATGACTGTGGCCACATCTCTAACATCCCGGCGGATCACGTCCGCTTGGGGAAGGGGTGGATGCTTAGTGTAGATACGGTGACCGTCGCTGATGGCGAAAACCCACTGTCGGCACGTCCAGATCAGGGGTCCCCGCTGTTCTCTCTCACAAAGCCGGTGAGGTTGCCTTCGTCCCTTGCTCACTTCCGCGACATGGGCAGTTGCCACCTCCCGCCGCCCTCCTCAAGGTTGAGCTACGTCCCTCAAGTACAACTCCCCTTACAGCCGGCTTACACCACTGCTCCAGCTGCCCACATCACTCCCTGTGGATATTTCTCTACTTCTTTGTCCCGCACATACCTCTACCGTGCTTCTACGTACTGTATTTGTGATGAGTTTATGTCTCATCAACTAGTCCCAGTCATCTTATTCTAATCACGCTTGTTCAATTTCTTTGCCACAGGGATGCTCATCTCGATTTTGGTGAAACTGCACAAAATGATCCGATGGTCAAAAGGTTGCAAACTTCATTTATTAGGAAGCTCGAACGTTGCCAGCAAATTGAAGCCTCGTCAGGGTTCACGGTTCAAGGGCTAGGGACTGCATGGATCGTTTTTTTCTTTAGCTGCCTCTGTTCCAAAATAAGTGTCAACTTTAGTAGTAGTACAACTTTGTACTAAAGTGTGCACAAAGTTGAGAAACTTATTTTGGAACGGAGGGAGTACATATTTGCTATGATCTGTCAATCATTGAGATGCAATAGCATGCATGTTAGTCTCCTTTGTATTTGATGAAATGTTACACTCGAAGCTACACCGCCATCTTAGCGGAGAAGCAACGTGGCTTCCACGGAGCTGCTTGAGGAGCCTGTCTTCACGGCTCCTGCTAGCTACCCCGTGGATGCTATCATGGAGTCTCAGAATTGCGACCTTACAACACAATGGATGGAATTGAAAGTCAAGGCGGCTGTTCGCTCTGTTGCACCTCCTGAACCTGGCGCAACTTTTCACTGCCGGCCGATTCTAGAAGGATATACTAGGGTGATGGTGGATGAAATCACAGAAGGATTTGAGGACCTCTAGCTTGACCACCCTACGGGTGACGGGGAGACTCGGCTGGGTTCTTGTGTGAAGACTCCATGCCTATGGCGAAGGAGATCATCAACCTTCCGAACTGAACGCCTCTGCCTCCTCCTACTCCTACGGTGATTCAGGGCACTCCGCCTCCTCCACCTCCTCCTCCGGCAAGTGATCAGGGCACTCGGCCTCCTTCTCCGGCGCATGGCGGCACTCCGCCTGCGCCGGCGCGTCCGAGCAGCCACCAGCCTCCTCCTTCTCCGCCTCGCCAGCAAGGGCGGAGGAGACCCGCCGCCGCCCAGGCTGCTCCGGCGCGTCATAGTCCTCCTCCTCATAAGCAAGGAAAGAAGACAGCCGCAGCTGCTCCGTCCGCCCCGGCGTCTAGCAGTACATCCAGAGGCGGGAGGCAATACAGATTCGGTCCTTCTCTGAAGACTCCAGAGAAGTTAGCATACGAGATGACCCTGTAGGAAAACGAGAAGATCGTGCGACACGAAGTGAGTAACTTCTTTGAACGGGTGAAAGCAAAGAAACATCCACCTCCGGAGGAGAAGGTAGATCCGATGAAAGCGATGGGCACTCTGGAATCCCTGAAGAAACCACCAAAGTCTCCGCCGAAAGGCAGCTATGAGCGCATTATTGAAAGGTCATTTATAGAAGCGGAGCGGTCGGGAAGTACTGTCAGTGATCAAAGGTTAGCGGAATGATGAGCTGGGAAAAAAATTGCCCAGCTAGGCGAACAACCGAACCAATCATTTCCCCCGCTCAAGGTGTCTAGCGATATCGTCGCTAACGATACGAGGATGGTGCCCGGTTATAACAATCTTGATGATTACCTGCCCGACGATGTACATTATGAATTCTTGGAGGTGTAAGAACACAGATACGAGTACGAGAAGGCTCTCGTCAAAGATGAAAGGTCTCTAACAACGATGATGTGAAGATTCCATGATTGGTACATGAAAACCTACAGAGAGTCTGGGGGGAGGAATACTTTGACGCTGAGAGTTAAAGAGGAGCATGACCTCGTTGGAACTGATCTGTTGAATGTTCCATTTGAGGAGTTCTTCCTGTTTTTCAATCAGAGGGCCCTCGATAAATTAAAGGTCACTTGCTACTGTCTGTAAGTACTACTTCTGTCATTAAGTCTCTATATAGGTCAGCTCTTTCATTGCATGTATTTGTAATTATCCTCACTATATTATTCAGACTGGAGATCGCCGAATTGAAGAAAAGATAAGTCGATGATATTGGGTTTCTTAACACAAATATTATAGATGCATATTCGGTTGAATTTATGAAAAAGGAAACCAAGGCCAACTTGCTACGATCGTTGGTATTAAATCAAAACAAAGCTATAATACTCTTTCCTTACAACTTCAAGTGAGTATTACTTTCTTGTGCATATTCGGTTTCCCTTATTAGTCGAGGTTATAGTAATCTAATTGATGAGTTATGCATGCGTGCGCAGGTTCCACTATATTCTCCTAGAGATTAAGCTCGAGCAGGGACTAGTAACTGTCTTAGACTCGAGACGAAAAGATCCCAAGGAGTATGCGAACATGACTGAAATTCTTGAGAAGTAAGTTAAATCGATCATTATCGCACCGTATCGGCAACTTTGTTCACTTCCTGATATCAAGTAATTTTTTTCTTTGTCTGGCAGGGTTTGGAAAAAATTCACCTCAAAAGCTCCAGGACTACCGAAGAAGCTGGAATTTAAACTCCCGAAAGTAAGTACTACTAGCATGTTCCGCGCATCTCCTAGTGATTCAAGTGCTAGTTTCATCATTACCATTTTAGCATGCTTGCATGTCAGTTTGATTGACCTCTATTTCTTGTAAAGTGGTTGTGGTAGGAAGCCGGGAATAATTACTGTGGATACTACATTTGCGAGTCCATCCGCCACACGACCTGTGAGCGGGGCTACACAAAAAAACAATATGAAGTGCGTAAGCAATAATATTCAGAATTTAACTTTATTTACCATCTTTTGTGTTGAGATTCATTCATTCATATATATATGTATTGACCCCCGTCTTCAAATTAGATGTTTCGGATGTGGGATGAACTCCTAGCACATGATCGCATGTGTGGAATTCAAGAGGAATTTGCGGCATTCTTTCTTGACCACATGATTGATAAAGACGGAGAATACTATGTGGACCCTGTGTTCGTATATAATTAGGGGATTATATTGTAAGAGATCTTATATTGTAAGAGATATACGAAAACTTGTTGTTCGACCAATCTCTCGGAGAAGGAGAAGTCGATATCACTTCTCTCCGTATGCATATGTTCATGACGATATTATGTTTCCTTCATTTTTGCTTTCTAGCTAGCGTGTAGAGTGCTCTCTATACGTATAGTACGTAGCGTCAACGAAGCACGGAGATAAGAGAGGACAGTTCTCTCTATTAATTAATTAGCTACCTAACACAATATATGAAACACCTTAATTAACCATACAAAACCACCAAATCCCCCCCCCCCCGTTCAGAAAAAAAACAAAAACCCTAGCCCCTGAACAGCTGATGTGTGGATGCCTATTGGTCCCGGTTGATGCCACCAACCAGGACCAAAGGGCCTCCTGCCTGGGCTTGCCGCACCGGCCACGTGGAGGCCCATCTGTCCCGGTTCGTGTAAGAACCGGGACTAAAGGCCAAGGGCATTAGTAACGACCTTTTTGTCCCAGTTCGCAAACTGGGACAAAAGGCCCTTACGAACCGAGACAAATGGCCCTTTTTCTACTAGTGTGATTGAATCCCCTGGCGATGCAATAGTATTCTAGTACTCCCTCCATAAACAAAATATGGAAGTGTTTAGAACACTACTTTTCCCTCTGGAAATAAATATAAAAGGGGAGTGTTTAGATCACTAAAATAGTTATCTTTTTTTTGATAAAAGAGAGCTTGCCTCTCTGATTTCATATAAAGAAATCAGCCGTTCACAGACTCCAGGACTTACAACGCAACAGGGGGGCAATCTGACGATGATAAGTTGGAGAGGGGAGCCATCCCTCCCTCCCTCCCGCATACCATCTTGTCAGGATTGGCAGAACCCTAATGCCAAGCAACGCTAAGGAAAACCAACACAACTAGTCTTCGAGTTATTACTAGCTATTACATAACTGAGATAAAGTCATAACCAACAAGGCAAGAAGTTCAAACCGCAACCCAAAAGGAGAAGAAAGGAGAAAAGAAGAAGAGCAAAAAGGCAGCACAAAGAAGATGAGCTTCAGCGTAGTTTGATCATCAGGAGCCTCCAAGTCTTGGAACTCCTATCGCCCATCCACGCATCGCCCTGAAGATCTCTGTGGACACCCGCTCAACTTGATTTATGACCTCCTTCATGTGATCTATTCTTTCTTGGTTTTTCTGCAACACACACCATTCATGCAAGTTCTTAATGATCAGATTTACAGGAACACAGGGGTCAGTAACCGTGTGATTATCAAAGACTAATCTGTTTCTCAATTTCAACATCGCTGAAATACCAACAGTCATAAGGTTCTTATCATTCTTCTAGAATTTAGTTAGCCATCTGCCAAATATGTCATTAATTCTTTCTGGAACATCATGTATTTTACTGGAGCATTTCATAACCATCCATAACATTTTAGCCACAGAACAGTGTATGAATAAATGTTCAACATCTTCCTCCCTCCCACAAAAGGAGCATTTTGTATCACCCTGCCATCCTCTTTTCTTTAAATTTTGTTTGGTAAGAATACTTTTCCTCAGTAGTAACCATATAAAAACTTTAACCCCAGGGGGCATTTTCACTTTCCACAGAAATTTGTATGGGTACTGCATTCCATTTTGAATCATGTATCTATAGGACGTTTTGACAGTGTATTTCCCATCCCTAGATAAGTCCATTTTATCTTGTCTTGGGATTCATCAAGTCTCACACTCTCACATGCATCTTTTATATGTTCCCATAACATCAAAGACTCTCCACACAAATATCTTCTAAAGATAATTTTATCTCGTCCTTTTTTCCAAAACACAGGCCACGGATTTCTCTTTATCAAAACATATATTATAAATGTGCAAGTAACTATTTTTAAAGCTTTGGGGCCAATCCACCAATCTTCCCAGAATCTGGTATTTTTCCCATTGCCAATTTCAAATTTACACAAGGAGAAGAAAATCTTTTTGTGTTTCAGCATTCCCCCCCCCCCAAATTGTGAGTCTCCCTTTTTACTTTTCACACTGGTAAGGCAATTCTCTTTGATATATTTTTTCCTCAGGATCCCCTGCCACACCCACTGTGTTATAAATTTTCCACGGCCATTTACACAGCAGAGCTTTATTCATAAGAGCTAAATTATGGATACCTAAACCGCCCATATCTTTTGGTTTACAGACCTCTTCCCATTTCACCAAGTGATATTTTTTTGTATCATTACTTTCCTGCCACAACAGCCTAGCTCTGAAAAATTTCATTCTTTTTTCAACTCCCATTGGCAACCCATAGAACGACATCATAAAGTATGGAATCCCAGTCAATGAGGATTGAATTAAGGTCAGTCTACCAGCACTAGCTAATAGCCTTCCTTGCCAGGTCCCACATTTTCCCTCCATTTTATTTTCAGAAGGTTTCCAGTCCTTATTCCTAATTCTTTTCTTATTTATTGGGAGGCCTAAGTACTTCATTGGTAACTCACCCACAGGGCATGTGAAAATTCTGGAGTATTCCTGTTTTTTCTTCAGCTGCCCCAAATAGGAAAATCTCACTTTTGTGAAAATTGATTTTCAAACCAGACATTTGTTCAAACAGACATATTATGTATTTTAAATTGCAGGCACTTTCATAATCACCTTGCAGGAGAAAGATAGTGTCATCTGCATATTTTGGCAGATTAATCCCCCCCCTATATTATCAGCCAAGAAACCTTTGATCAGCCCCGCTTTTTGTGCATTATCCATCAGGCTAGCTAAAGCATCAGCTACTAGGTTAAACATTAAGGGGGATAGAGAATCCCCTTGTCTTAGCCCTTTGTGGGTCTGAAAATAAGGCCCATAATTTTCATTGACTTTGACACACACACTGCCACCTCTAAAATAGTAATCGAAACACTCTTACATTTCTTTACGGAGGGAGTACAGGACAACTTGAATACTTGATGGATTGTTGCGAGATGGAAGTCCCACACAGACGCGGGGAACGGCTGGGGCGGCGACGACCGCACCCGTCCGTGCACGGCAACCACGAACGCTTCTCCCTAGATGACTTGGTAGCAGCGACACTCTTTCGTGGTGGTTCCCAACCGCTAGATGCGCCGCTGACGCCGCCATGGTGGATTTGTCCGTTGCTCAGTGGAGATGTGGGGAAGATATGGGCTTGATATGCCTGTTGCTTTGGCAGCTACTCATGGAGCACATCAAGCGTGGTCATGTCCAACTTTTTTGTGCAGCAGCGCCATTCGTCTGTGTGGCGTTAGACGAGGGAAAAGTCCAAAATAAACCTTAAAGTTGTAGACGAAAACTAAATCATGCTCCAAACTTCAAATCCCTGAAATCAGCACACCAACTATCTTATCTCGGTCTATTATGAACATTGAGCGTGTTTCGAACCGGCAACAGCCAAGGATCTTGGGTTTGAGCTGCCACGTCGACAACCCTTGTTTGGGAACGCGCGTAAGGTTTAAAATAGACTAGGTGTCGGTGTCAAAACCGGCGGATCTCGGGTAGTGGGTAGTACAAGAGTAGATATACCACGAGATCAAGGAGGCTAAACCCTAGAAGCTAGCCTATGGTATGATTGTTGTATATGGAGTTGATTGCCTACGGACTACAACCCTCCAGTTTATATAGACACCGGATAGGGTTAGGGTTACATAGAGTCGGTTATAATGGTAGGAGATCTTGAATATCCGCATCGCCAAGCTTGTCTTCCACGCCAAGGAAAGTCCCATCCGGACATGGGACGAAGTCTTCAATCTTGTATCTTCATAGTCCAGGAGTCCGACTGAAGGTATAGTCCGGCTACCCGAACACCCCCTAATCCAGGACTCCCTCAGTAGCCCCTGAACCAGGCTTCAATGACGACGAGTCCGGCGCGCAAATTGGCTTCGGCATTGCAAGGCGGGTTCCTCCTCCAAGTCCTTCATAGAAGATTGTAAACACCAAGAGTAGTGTCCGGCTCTGCAAAAATAAGCTTCCACATATTGCCATAGGGAGAATAATATTAACAGAAATCAAATCTGCTGACATATTCCGCAGTGCGTCATCACACTACAGCCAAGTCCTTCACTCGAATCGTTTTCACTCTTCCACCTCAGCGTGTTTTGCGAGGCGGTTTCCTTGGCATGTCTTGTCAAAGCAGAGATCGTGTGCCCCCCTTTTACGAGATTCTCATCAATACGGACGTGAGTAACCCAATCATGCCCGTTAGCATGTTTTCTTGATTAAAGGCGAGTCCCAAACGGTTACGGGGAGGGCTCCTGGTATTCAACCTTTTATAAATGGACCAGGGCCTTACTCCTTTTCTCCAATCCCAAAACAAGTTCGCCCGTCGCCTCGAGTTCCAACACCCTAGGCTTCAGATTCCGGGCGCCTCAGACCTTCGACAATGTCCGGTTCCGACCTTCAAGGCCGATGGATGCCCTCCTCCGTCACGGAGGAGGACGTGCTAAAGTTGAGAGAGGCTAAGTTCTTGACCGCCAAAATGTCGCATAGGTTGCCTGCTCAAAGGCAGGCTATTCCCAGTCCCCAGCCCGGTGAGAGCGTAGTGTTCATGTCTCACTTCCTTCGGGGGTTAGGATTCCCGATGGATCCCTTCATGAGGGGGCTCCTGTTTTATTACGGGTTGGAATTTCATGACTTAGCTCCGGAGTCCATCCTCCACATTTCCTCATTCATCGTTGTGTGCGAAGCGTTCCTCCGTGTTACTCCTCACTTCGGATTATGGCTCAAGACTTTTGGAGTGGAGCCGAAGATGATCGAGGGACGGCACGCAGAGTGCGGAGGCACTGTCATAAGTAAGAATGCTGATGCTCCATGGCCCGAGGGCTCCTTTCAAGAGGAGCTCGGCTTGTGGCAACGAGAATGGTTTTATATCACCGCTCCCAGGAGCGCCAAGTGGGCGGCGCCTCCTGCCTTTCGCTCGGGTCCCCCATCACGACTAGCGTCATGGGTCAACAAAGGATTAGATTGGGGGTTATCCAAAGACGTGCCCTTGTTGCAGGGCCGCATCAGGGATCTCTTAGAAAGAGACCTCAACCTGGTCAAGGTGACGCAGGTCATGCTGATTATCTGAACACTGCCCGGCAAACGTCGCTCCCTTCATCTATGGGAGTTCAATCCGGAGGGACCACGAGCTCTCCATCATTTTATGGGCGCAACGCCCGTGGAGATGTATAAACTGTTCTTCGGATCACAAATGATGTGTCCGAATTTGACCGAGGACGCTGGCCTAAGCTGCAATCGCCCGGATACCAAAGTAAGTAACCTTGTGCCCGGACCTACTATCCATATAATCATCATAAACCTGCCCCTAAAGGAGCTATCCTTTTAAAAGTGGATAGCGAAGGCAAAGCTGTTCAGGTGTCCGGCGCCCCTTCCCGAAACCAGGCCGGATCCCGTGCTTGTCAGGATGTTGAAGATAATGCCTTTGGAGGGAAGTAAGGGGAAGGACAAGGGAACTATGGCCTCCTCGAAGGAGGCTGCTCCGAAGGGAGGAACCGACAATTCCTCTCCCAAGGGGAAGAAGAGGGCCGCCTCTGACGACCCGGAGACCATGGCCCCGAAGCGGGGGAGAAAATCCTCGTCAGAGGGTCCGACGCCGGGGAGTTCCTCGGCCGAACTACGCCCTCAAAGGGATCATCCCTCCAGCGAGTCGTAAGTAGAGAGAGGTTTTCCTTTTGAGGGATGAGAGAAATAATTGATTTATATCTGAGAAGATTAACCGAAATTTTACCTTGTAGCTCGGACCTCAGCCCTTCTCAGCAGAGCTCGTCTTCGAGGGATCTTCTTCCGGAGATGATGGAGAGCGGGACGCCTCCCCCTGCCGTACCGCCTAGCGAGGCGGGCGACCCTGAAGTGTCATCGCGGGGGGTTTCTCTGAATCCGGCAGGGGCGGAAGATAGCTATGTGGCCCCCAAGGCTCTCCGCGCCCGGCCTTCGAAAGAGGCCATAGGACAAGTCCGGCACCGTCTGGTGCTCGGCCGGAGGAGCTAAAGATTCTGCTGGGGTGAGCTTCCATCTCAGAGGAGCACCGTGCATTGATGGGCACGATGATTGAAAGGATTTCATCTGCAGAAAGCGGATTGCATGAGGCCGTCAAAAGTTTACTGACGGGTTTTGAGGTACGTTAGATAATGTACACTTTTGTCAGTTGCGCATAAGTAAGGTGCGCCCTGTGTAGATAGTAGCCCCTGAGACTCTGCGCGTTGCGAAGAAATGACGGCACGCAGAGGATCATAATCCCAGGTCTAAGATGTCGCCTTTGAATGTAGGTGGCGAGGTGTCTGGAATCAAGCCGAACTGATGATGTGGCCGAACTAAAGCGGCAACTGGACGTGGCAGATGCCGACATCGTGCTTGTCAACAAGCGGCTTGATGAGGCTCAAGGTATGTAATTCTTCGGGCGGCATCAGGTAAGAGGAGCTTCATGCCAGTGTCTTACAATGTGTGTGCTCGACGCAGATGGTATGGCCGCCGTGGAAAATCTTAGGGCAGAACTTGCCTGAGCTAAGGAGCAAGCCAGAAAAAGCGATGCGGCTGCCGAGAAGGCCCTTGAAGAGCTGAGAGCCGAACAGGCTGCTCATTGCCGAAGCAAGGAGGAGATGGCCGAGATGACCGAAAAGTTAAAAAGCACTACCGACCGTTGCAGACTTCTTGAAAAAGAAGACCAGGTGAAACAGATGGACTTAGAGAAGGCCGTTGCCAATGCCAAGGACGCGCGCTCTGCGATGAGAGCTGCGAAGGAGGAGCTGCGTCAGGCCGAACAGATTGTGGCTGGAAAGCCCTTTATGCTGCGAAGGAAATTTTGTGATCCGAAGTTTGCTCCGTTGGACCGGATGTGGAGTGTGGAGGATACCTATCTGGACTTGGCAGCGAGTGTTGCTGATGCGACCGAACACTTTCAAGATCAGAAAGATCGCGAAGTGGAAAAGCTTTTCTGGTCGCAGTTTCACAATCCAGAGCGTACACTGGCAGTGGATGATCGTTTGGCTCAATGGGCCGAACTGAATAGGTTTTCTGGACTCGCCATGAAGTACGTCATGGGTCACCTGTGGCGGGGGAGATCGGAGCCGAAGAGTTATTTCAGCTTGGTGCAGCAATTCCTTGACGCAGTGCCGCGTATAAATGCAATGAAGAGGTCAGCATGCATAGAGGGCGCTAGGATGGCTCTTGCCCGTGTTAAGACATACTGGGCAGAGATGGAGACCACCGTTGTTGCGTCCCGAGATTTGGACAAAAGCCGAGTACCCTCCGAGCACTATTTTCAGGAAGTTCTTGAAGGCGCTCGTGTAATAGAGACGCAGTGCCCGAAAGATGCTATGTTATGATAGCATATGTAATTATAAAGTAATATTTTGATAAACTGTAGTGGCCTTTTTTATACTTGTGCCTCCAAGTATTGGGAACACCTCCTGTGCAGCCGTTTTAAAATATATATATATATATATATATATATATATATATATATATATATATAGAATTTGAAAGAAGGCAGTCGTTGGCTTCAGCCCCCACGCACATAGTGCGGGGGTGCTCACAGAAGACGCATTTTCACACTTAACCCAATGTCTTGGTCCTACAAAGGAGGTGATAGAGCAGCGGGCCTGGCAACCGGACTATAATGCTTTAACACTTTCACTTAGCCATAGGAGTTTGACAATGAGACTCTTTAGGTAGCTCCTTGGTGGCAACTGCGCTCGTCCGAATTCGGGGCGCGTATGTGCCTGACCGGGAAGCGGCCCTTCGTTAAAGCGGAGGAATCCGATAGATTCTGATAGGTCATCGAGTGGCTGACTAGTCTCACGCTACATCATGACAGTCAGTTTTCGGCTTTCTCTACTAAGGTGCTCGCCCGGCCAAACCGGGGGCACAATCGCAGTAGTTCTCCTGGTGCTACCTTAGCCGATAGAGCGGAACATAAGGTAGCTGAACTCAAGATCCGGGCAACCCAACATTTGACCAAAGACATGATTCGGAGCTGATGCATATAATGCCAAAACTCGCGACGCTGAACACTCCCTAAGGTGTTCGGTCTTTATGAGTGCGGGCGAAACAACACTCTTTATTAAAAAAGCCCCTAGTGTCCAGGTACGTGCAAAAATTCTGACGTGGCCACATGCCAAGACGCCAGCCCCCTCCTTGGTTATATCAGAAAGAAAAAACCAGGGGATGCGTAGCAACAAGAGACAGTAAAAAAGGTTTACGCAGGGTCTTAATCTAAAAAGAATCCTTTAGGACGGGTCCCTACTGCACGTCTGCGCCTGTGTCTCCGTTGTGCCGTGTCCTGGACGGGCGCCGCATGACGTTCATCTGTAAAAGAGAGGAACTGAGTTGTAAACGGGTCGTGCCGAAAAAGTTCAAAATAAGCAAAGTATAAAGTAAGATATATAAGATTGAGCTTTAATGTCTCTTATTGTATATGCGTGGAGCCCCTAGTGCGGGGGTATATGGCTTCTAGGCTTGCATCAATGATGATTTTGCACCGAACTCGTCCATCCGCGTTCATGGTCTTGAATGACCTATTTCGAAGTTTCTTTTGGCTGGTGAGGCCATTTTGCCGTGGGGCTGTCAAAGCGGCCGCACAGTCCTCCGCTTGGGGAGGCGCACTTTAGTGCTTCCCCTTCAAAGAGATGATGCCTCGTGAACCGGGCATCTTAAGCGTAAGAGATGCATAATGCGGTATTGTGTTAAAGCGAGCGAAAGCTTCGCGTCCCAGTAGTGCTTGAAAGCGACTTGAGAACGGGACGATATGGAAGGTCAGCTTTTCGCGGCGGAGGTTATCGGCAGAGCCGAATATGACTTCGAGCCGGAGAAAACACATACAATATGTGTCCGGACCAGGTATTACCCCTTGAAAGGAGGTTTTGCTGCGGCGGATTCTTGCTGGGTTTATTCCCATGTGCTGGATTGTATCCTGATATATCAGGTTTAGTCCACTGCCGCCGTCCATAAGGACATTTGAAAACTGGAGTCCGCCAATTATTGGATCGAGTATCAAGGCAGTCCAGCCTACATTCTCGATATTCCTAGAATAATCTAACTGATCGAAGATGATCGATTTTGACAACCAGTGGCAGGACCCTTTGGGCCGTGTGGTGCGTACCTTTACGGGCGCAGCACGTTTTGTTATTTGAAGTGAGTTCACTGTTTTTACTTCTTGTGGGAAGTTCTTTTGTTTCCTGGTGCTCTGCTTTTGGGGTTCGTCCTCGTCTTCGCTTGGTGTGTCGAGCCCCTTGTGTTCGGCATTGAGTCTACCGGATTATGGTTAGCAGGCTTCCCGGGAGTACTGTGTATCTGACATATCCTGTCCAGGATTTTACTTAGGTTGGATGGATCGTCCCTGTTATCCTGGGGGCGATTTTTCCTGATTTTGTAGTGAGCCTTTGAATCCGGCATTAACTGCCGTGCTCTTCCGACTTTTGTCCTTAGTCCAGCGACGGTCCTTGTTGCGTCATGGTTTTCCATCCCTAGTTTCGGATGTACTTGGGTCGCTGGGGCTGCACCTTGCCAACCAGATGCCCTCCCCTGCACAAAAGTGGGTCATGAGGCTTGTTAGTGCGGCCATTGTTCTTGGCTTTTCTTGGCCGAGGTGTCTGGCGAGCCATTCGTCTCGGACATTATGCCTGAAAGTTTCTAAGGCTTCGGCGTCTGGATAGTCGACTATCTGATTCTTTTTAGTGAGGAATCTATTCCAGAACTGCCGAGCTGATTCTCCGGGTTGTTGAGTTATGTGACTAAGATCGTCTGCATCCGGAGGGCGGACATAGGTCCCTTGAAAGTTTGCTCGGAAAGCATCCTCGAGCTCTTCCCAGCTTCCAATTGTGTTTTTGGGAAGGCATTTAAGCCAATGCCGGGCTGGCCCTTTAAGCTTAAGGGGTAGATATTTTATGGCATGGAGATCATCTCCTCTAGCCATGTGTATGTGGAGGATATAATCCTCGATCCAGACTCCAGGGTCTGTTGTTCCATCATATGCCTCTATGTTTACGGGTTTGAATCCCTCTGGGAATTCATAGTCCAGGACCTCATCGGTGAAACATAGGGGGTGTGCGGCGCCCCTGTATTTGGGTGTGCCGGATTCTGATGATGGCTTCATAGCGTTGCTTATGAGAGCTTGCTTTCTTGGCCCATAAATGGACCTGACTAGGCCATGATGCGAATCCTTAGGTGGGTCGCATGCCGATTTAGGTGCGGCGCCGCTTGCCGCTTTATGGGGTCGTCTATCCGACCGTGTGGCTTTTTCATTTTTTGAATGCGAGGGCTCTAGGGCCTCTTCGTGGAATTCAGGCAGTAGCTTTCTATTCGGATAGCTTTTAGTGCGGCGACTGTCGCCGTACTTATCTGTGGTGTTGATTATTTTGCTCCATCTAATCCGGAGTGCGTCTTCTGCTGTTTTTAGCTTCCGCTTCTGCTTCTTTAGGCTGCGTGCAGTTGCAACGAGCCTCTCGTGGAGGTTCTTCTGCTCCATAGGTTTATTCGGCGTGAGGTCGTCCAGAATGCCGTTTTCGCCGAAGGAGGGATGTTCGGTTTCTCTATCCGTGTTGCCCTGTTCGGACGGTTGCTCTAAGGCCTGCTCGTCATCTACCGGCTCGTCCTGCTCTATGGCTGGGTTTTTGTTGAGGCGGGGCTTGGGTCGGCATTTACGCCGATGCTTTGATTGCTTTTCGGGGGGTCGATCTCCCGTCCCATCCCATTTTTCCTCATTGTCGCTTCCTTTAGGGGTATCCACCATGTACACATCATGAGATGAGGTGGCTGTCCAATGCCCTATGGGCGTTGGTTCGTCGGTATCTCCTGCATCGTCATCCATGCTGTCGATGTCTCCGGAGTCGAAGTTGAGCACGTCGTTTAAATTGTCGACAGTGGCTACCAAGTGGGTGGTGGGTGGGCTTTGAATTTCTTCATCGTCCGTATCCCATCCTCGCTGACCGTAGTTCGGCCAGGGCTCTCCTGATAAGGAGAGAGTCTTGAGAGAGTTCAGGATATCGCCACAAGGCGAGTGCTGATAGATGTTTGCGGCGGTGAACTCCATTATTGGTGCCCAATTGAATTCGATTGGCAGGGGCGAGGGGGGTTCAGAGTCCGTGGCGGAGTCCGGATCCTTGGAGTCACGGGTTGTGCAGAGTGTGGGGCTAGCGTTCGGCTCGATTGCTTTCGGGATCGCAGCCCCCGAGGTGACGTCCAACCGTTCATCCTCAATTGGTGCAATAGGCTCCGAGTTAGGGGTCGGAGCCGATGCGTGTGCGGCCTCCAGGACACTGTCCGGGGGCAGAGCTAGATCATGCCCCTCGAGATAGTGCGGCGCGCTTGGCCGTGGCTCGAGCCCGTCGAAGATCAAGTCTCCGCGGATGTCAGCCGTGTAGTTTAAGCTTCCAAACCTGACTTGATGGCCAGGGGCGTAGCTTTCGATCTGCTCCAAGTGGCCGAGCGAATTGGCCCGCAGAGCGAAGCCGCCGAAGATGAAGATCTGTCCGGGGAGAAAGGTCTCACCCTGGACCGTATCGTTGTTGATGATCAAAGGAGCCATCGGGCCTAAAGGCGACGACATAGAGGAACTCTCAATGAAAGCACCAATGTCGGTGTCAAAACCGGCGGATCTTGGGTAGTGGGTCCCGAACTATGCGTCTAGGCCGGATGGTAACAGGAGGCAGGGAACACGATGTTTTACCCAGGTTCGGGCCCTCTTGATGGAGGTAAAACCCTACGTCCTGCTTGATTAATATTGATGATATGGGTAGTACAAGAGTAGATCTACCACGAGATCAAGGAGGCTAAACCCTAGAAGCTAGCCTATGGTATGATTGTTGTATATGGAGTTGATTGCCTACGGACTACAACCCTCCGGTTTATATAGACACCGGATAGGGTTAGGGTTACATAGAGTCAGTTACAATGGTAGGAGATCTTGAATATCCGCATCGCCAAGCTTGTCTTCCACGCCAAGGAAAGTCCCATCCGGACACGGGACGAAGTCTTCAATCTTGTATCTTCATAGTCCAGGAGTCCGGCTGAAGGTATATTCGGCTACCTGAACACCCCCTAATCCAGGACTCCCTCACTAGGGTCATTGAGTTTTGTGAGCAAAATTCAGGGATTTGAAGTTTCACGGTTTGATTTAGTTTTCATCTACAAGTTCAAGATTTATTTTAGAATTTCTGCCTGGCCTCGTCCCAGTGTCGTTTGGAGCGCCGCTCATCTGTCGGAGATGCCTGGCCTTGGTATGATCTAGGGGCGGTTGCGCTCGGTGCAGGTGTGCACACCAATGGTGATATGTCTTTCATGCTTTAGTTTTGCCATGTCGCCCACTTGGCTGACATGCATGGGAAGAGTTCTCTCCGGCAAGGTGGTAGTCAGTGTTGGTGTGCTCCGGCATCGGTTTTGGCCTTTGTGGTGACCACTCCGGCCTACGACAATAACTTCACCGTGGACTATGATGGCCACCGAAAGGTCATCGTGAGGGTTTCTCCCTCTAGATCCGGTGGTTGACTTTCATGAAGAGATGCAAACTATGAATGATGGCCTAACGCAGAGGGCTGGTTGTGCAGCCGCAACGGTCGCACATCATATGAAGCTGCTAGAATCACGGGAAAGTGGTGGCAACCGTTGGGTGGTTGAATCCTTGTTGAAGGCATTGCTCAGTAATGCTCAAACTGGTTCTTCGTGGTGAAACCCTAGATTCTGGCCTTGGGTGGTTGAATCCAGTGATGGTGACCCTTCGGTGTTGCTCCGTTCCTGATAAAATTGTTGTTGAGGAACTCGTCATCCATGTGGTGTATTGAGCAGGGATGGAGCTCTGTTGTTGTTAAATCGGGCCATGGCCCGCCCAGGTTTCTGGGGTTTCTCTTTTATGCTTGTCTCTATAATTCTTAGCCCACGCAGACTAGTTCACCGCATTGTGAGTATACATGAGACGAATTTGCACCTAGAGACTAACAACAAGGCAGTCGTGTTGTTGCTATAAGAAAAATAGGAGAACTTGGCTATTGTTGGGCCAAGAGTTGAAGAGATCAAAGTGTTGTTTCAGTTGTTCCAGAATGTTAAGGTATTAAGGGTTAGTCGACCACCGCTCATAAACTTGCTGGAGTTCGGGTAGGAGAAGAACTCTCTAAGGTGTCCTATGGTGCCACCGGACTTCGTTCCAGATGTGGTCTCAGATGAGATCCCAGACTTCACTTACTAAATAAAGCAACATTAACACTAAAAAAATGATTCCAATCTCGCTCGAGCGTACACAGCAGGAGCAGCCACCACCAGCCGACATCTCATGCAGGCGTCACACATCGATGACGCATAGATCGCACAATTTCCACGCTGCTAATAACACATAACACGCAAGACTTTTTGCACGCGACACCTTTCTAGACTTTCCTGTTTGCTACTTCCTACGATGCTGCTCCGCCCTCCCTAGCCCTTCGTGCGACCTTTGTTGCGGCACCATCCTCCCTTGCCTCCTGGCATAATTAATGCATTTTATTAGCAATTCAACGTGAAAAAGGAAGGTAAAGAGATATTCTTCCTCGTTGAATCAGCAGGTGTTCATACCTAACGGTTAATATTGTTTTGTTAAGTGCATTTGAGTGTATGAAGTTCATTGAAACAAGGTTGCTTAACATGGTGAAAGATGAGTATCTTACGAGTAAATGCTTCTTAAAAATCATTGAAAATAAAAAGGACAAAGTAGTGAAAAATGTCTAAAAAAATTGTGCTCTTCTGCAGCCTGTCCTGCCCAACATTTTCTTTGAAGCTCCACCATTGGTAATGAGATAGTTGGTGTGGGTATGGTCGTTTTTGTAGTTTGCTGATCACAGATCTGATCGTTTTTTCCTCTTTCTTGCCTAAACATAGTTTTGGTATTATATGACTTTCCTATTTTGCTGGCAAGTTTTTGTGTGTATGTGTTAGTGTTGGCTATGTGCATCCTAACTATGTAGAGGCCGGATGCATGCTAATTGTGTACGTATCGTCTTGATGCTCCATTTTAAGCCAATAAAATCCATCCTTCCTCGAAAAAAATAAATATGTACCTCTATTCCTATAAAAACAACATGGCGCATAGGAAAAAAATTATATGGGTAGAAATCTTGGATCTTCCTAAAAAAGCGCAACTGAATGAGCCCTTGGTTAATTTTGTATGAGAGATCATCATACTCATACGGATGCATTATTTCCATGAAGTGATTTGGTTAGTCCAATAACATTATTTCAATTGTGATGAACTTCTTAATGCTAATTTCTATCTCACCGGTGTCCAAGGATTAGCTTCACTTCATGGACTAGGTGTGCATGCCACGATTCATCCTCTCTTTTTTGCGAGAAGTGATTGATTCTCATCATGTCCATATTGATTTGGATCATCCATGCAGTGAAACAATAGACGAGGGTTGTACATTAATTATTGACTTAACTAAAGGTGTGGTCTTTAGTGGAAAAAAACTGAAGGTTTATTAGTCGCTAGCTCAGCTCCATCTGCTAATTTCTTGACTTAATCACCTACGTATGACATGCAAACTCGCTTTCCAGTCAACAAAGCACGCATCTTGACTGACATTCTCATGAATTTACTTCTAGAAAGAAAGATTTATTTTAAAACCACCACATATATCAATTAACCAACATAGTTATTATAATCACTCGTTACAAAATTCACCACACAGGGTGGAAAATCATTAACAAGAATACCATCTGATCTATTGTCAAGACCATACTTAGGAATGAGATGAGCCACCACATTGGCTGATCGATTAATCTTTGAAATGTTGAACCCATTTAGCATCTTGGAGATATTCATTGCTTCCTTCTTCAAATCAAAAAGTGCTGACCTGTCAAAATTATCCTTTGCAGGAGACCCAGCAACAAACGCACAGTTAGTCTTTAAAATTACAGGACTGTGTAGAGTAATACCTATATAGAGGCCAGGAGAACATGCCCGGAGTTCCGCTTAATCCACGCTTTTACAAAGCCCAATGAAATCCCAAGAAGAAACTATGGCATTCCCATAGGAATCCCTAGCTACCACACCCACACTTGCAGCACTAATGTCCTCCACAAAACTTGCGTCGACATTTATCTTGATGTATTCCCAAGCAGGGGGTTGCCATGCCACCTGAGTTCCCAAGGTCTTAGGAGCAGTTCTTAGTCCAGGAACGTGGCTTTTAGACGTCCAATAATTCACCACAAAATTAGCAGAGCTTGAGACAGATTTCTTCCCCTTACCAGAAATCAAATTATTTCTCCAATGTCAGGCACTCCAGAAAACAAAGATAATTCGGTCACGCATCATAGGACTCAAATGATTTAGAAGAATAAGAAACCAATCCCTCGCGGTGTACCTGAACACCTCCTCCGCCGGTAAATCCCAAGTGTCCCTCATAGCCATACGCAAAGCATAAGCCTTCGGGCACTGGATAAGCGCATGAAACGTACTTTCATTCTCCACTCCGCGAATTGAGAAAGTACTAATAGTTTCTTGGTGATGCACCACTCTGTTAACCTGGATAGCCAAGCTATTGGTAGCAGCCAGCCATGCAAAAATACAAATCTTCTAAGGAATATTAGCTTTCCACATCAAATCCCAAAGTTTCCTCACCCCCGCCATAGTCTCACTATATTGCCCCTCATCTTCTACTTTTTCCTTTAAAGTGATCGCAAGCTTGTACGCACTTTTAACCAAGAACAACCCATTCTTCTCAAAATGCCAAGCAACAAAATCACCATCCCCTACTGACTGAATGCGCAAACTGAGGATCTCCTTCGCATCATGAGGGTAAAACAGATGCCTAACCAAATCCTCATCCCATCTCCTAGTACCACTGACGATCAAATCTGACACCCATTTAATTCTAGTCCTATTCTTGCTAGCAGTAGCTTTAAGGCCAGAGTTTCTAGGTAGCCACTTATCTCTCCAAATATCAATATTAGACCCATCATACTGAAGGAAAAATGCCCTAGAGGCAATAATAAAGTTGTTATTTATATTTCCTTATATCATGATAAATGTTTATTATTCATGCTAGAATTGTATTAACCAGAAACTTAGTACATGTGTGAATACATAGACAAACAGAGTGTCACTAGTATGCCTCTACTTGACTAGCTCGTTGAATAAAAGATGGTTAAGTTTCCTAGCCATGGACATGAGTTTTCATATGATTAACGGGATCACATCATTAGAGAATGATGTGATTGACTTCACCCATTCCGTTAGCTTAGCACTTGATCGTTTAGTATGTTGTTATTGCCTTCTTCATAACTTATACATGTTCCTATGACTATGAGATTATGCAACTACCGAATAACGGAGGAACACTTTGTGTGCTACCAAACGTCACAACGTAACTGGGTGATTATAAAGGTGCTCTACAGGTGTCTCCGATGGTACTTGTTGAGTTGGCATAGATCAAGATTAGGATTTGTCACTCCGATTGTCGGAGAGGTATCTCTGGGCCCTCTCGGTAATGCACATCACTATAAGCCTTGCAAGCAATGTGACTAATGAGTTAGTTGCAGGATGATGCATTACGAAACGAGTAAAGAGACTTGCCAGTAACGAGATTGAACTAGGTATTGAGATACCGACGATCGAATCTCGGGCAAGTAACATACCGATGACAAAGGGAACAACATATGTTGTTATGCGGTTTGACCGATAAAGATCTTCATAGAATATGTAGGAGCTAATATGAGAATCTAGGTTCCGCTATTGGTTATTGACCGGAGATGTGTCTCGGTCATATCTACATAGTTCTCGAACCCGTAGGATCCGCACGCTTAACATTCGGTGACGATCGGTATTATGAGTTTATGTGTTTTGATGTACCGAAGATAGTTTAGAGTCTTGGATGTGATCACGGACATGACGAGGAGTCTCGAAATGGTCGATACATAAAGATTGATATATTGGACGATTATATTCGGACACGGGATGAGTTCCGGGGGTCACCGGATATTTATCGGAGTGCCGGGGGGTTATCGGAAACCCAGGGGGGACTATTGGGCCTACATGGGCCATAGGGAAGAGGGGAGGCAGCCCACAAGGGGCAGCCGCACCCCCTCCCTATTGGGAGTCCGAATTGGACTAGGGAGGGGGCGCCCCCCCCCTTTCCTTCTCCTTTCCTTCTCCTTCTCCTTCCACCCCCTTCCCTCTTCCTAGTAGGACTAGGAAAGTATGAATCCTACTCCTACTAGGAGGAGGATTCCCCCCCTCCTTGGGCGCACCAAGGGCCGGCCCCCTTGCTCCTTTATATACGGGGGCAGGGGGCACCTAGGACACACAAGTTGATTGTTCCAAGCCGTGTGCGGTGCCCCCCTCCACCATATTCTACCTCGGTCATATCGTTGCAGTGCTTAGGCGAAGCCCTGCGCCAGTAGCTTCATCATCACCGTCATCACACCGTCATGCTGATGAAGCTCTCCATCGAAACTCTACTGGATCATGAATTCGTGGGACTGGTGGCTGGTGGGTGTCAGTTTCTCCAACTTTAATTGAATTGAGTGTGGCTACGCCCAGTCCTTGTGAAGGTTAAAACAACACATACCTGACGAAATATCGTTATGGTTTTGATGCGTAGGTAAGAATGGTTCTTGCTCAGCCCATAGCAGCCACGTAAAACTTGCAACAACAAAGTAGAGGATGTCTAACTTGTTTTTGCAGGGCATGTTCTGATGTGATATGGTCAAGACATGATGCTAAATTTTATTGTATGAGATGACCATGTTTTGTAACGGAGTTATCGGCAACTGGCAGGAGCTATATGGTTGTCGCTTTATTGTATGAAATGCAATCGCCATGTAATTGCTTTACTTTATCACTAAGCGGTAGCGATAGTCGTAGAAGCAATAGTTGGCGAGACGACAACGATGCTACGATGGAGATCAAGGTGTCGCGCCGGTGACGATGGTGATCATGACGGTGCTTTGGAGATGGAGATCAAAGGCACAAGATGATGATGGCCATATCATATCACTTATATTGATTGCATGTGATGTTTATCTTTTATGCATCTTATTTTGCTTAGTTCGGCGGTAGCGTTATAAGATGATCTCTCACTAAATTTCAAGGTATAAGTGTTCTCCCTGAGTATGCACCGTTGTGAAAGTTCGTCGTGCCGAGACACCACATGATGATCGGGTGTGATAAGCTCTACGTTCACATACAACGGGTGCAAGCCAGTTTTGCACACGCAGAATACTCGGGTTAAACTTGACGAGCCTAGCATATGCAGATATGGCCTCGGAACACTGAGACCTAAAGTTCGAGCGTGAATCATATAGTACATATGATGAACATAGTGATGTTCACCATTGCAAACTACTCCATCTCACGTGATGATCGGACATGGTTTAGTTGATATGGATCACGTGATCACTTAGATGATTAGAGGGATGTCTATCTAAGTGGGAGTTCTCAAGTAATTTGATTAATTGAACTTTAATTTATCATGAACTTAGTACCTGATAGTATTTTGCATGTCTATGTTGTTGTAGATAGATGGCCCGTGCTGTTGTTCCGTTGAATTTTAATGCATTCCTAGAGAAAGCTAAGTTGAAAGATGATGGTAGCAACTACACAGACTGGGTCCGTAACTTGAGGATTATCCTCATTGCTGCACAGATGAATTACGTCCTGGAAGCACCACTAGGTTCCAAAACCGCTGCAGGAGCAACGCCAGATGATATGTACGTCTGGGAGAGCAAAGCAAATGAGTACTAGATAGTTCAGTGTGACATGCTTTACGGCTTGGAACCGAGACTTCAACGATGTTTTGAACGTCATGGAGCATATGAGATGTTCCAGGAGTTGAATTTAATATTTCAAGCAAATGCCCGGATTGAGAGATATGAAGTCTCCAATAAGTTCTACAGCTGCAAAATAGAGGAGAATAGTTTTGTCAATGAACATATATTCAGAATGTGTGGGTACTACAATCACTTGATTCAACTGGGAGTTAATCTTCCTGATGATAGTGTCATTGACATAATTCTTCAATCACTGCCACCAAGCTAAAAGAGCTTCGTGATCACACTACAAGAAATATGTCAACTAGTGACCTTCTGTTAGTGACCCTAGAAGAATTGGTCATAGATCTACGACCATTTTCGATCAATTAGTCAAAAGTTGTTCGGGGGCCTCCAAGCCCTCAACTATATCGACCATTTTGGTCAGAAAGCTCATAATTTCCTAACACGAAATAGTCATAAAGCAGACAACACTGGTCTGTTGCCTTATTTCTAGCTGATCACGACCAATATAGATGGTCATAACCTTGTAAATTGTGGTGGATTGCTATGACTAGGCGCCACCTCATCAGTTTTGCCTATGTGTCATGTCCATGTGTCAATTATTGCCCTAGGTTGTGAAGCCACCTATATTTCTATCCTTCCCAAAATTCCCCAAAAAATCTCATAAATTCTTTGTGTTACATATTTGTCAAATATGTAAAAATACTTCCTTGCCTAGTTCAAAAATAATTCAACAATATTCATTTTCCTATTCTATTCACAACAATACTTTGTGAAGGAAGTGCTATTTATATATTCTTGATTGCCCTCAAAAATTTTGGGCACTCTTTCCTATCCAAATCATTGCCTCATGATAAAATTCAGCTCCATTTTCCCAGTAAATCTTCCTCAGCAAATTTCCAAAGTTTTTTCCACCTAGAAGCATTATGAAGGAAGTACCATTTTTATATATCCAAATGACAAGAAATTTATACAGTTCCTTCATATGCCAAAATTATCACCCTCCTCCAAATTGTAGCTCAGTTAAATCATCTATGTGAGCCCAGGTTCAATTTATATTTTATGCCAAATTGGCACATTGCAAAGCAAGTGTTATCCAGATCCCTCCTATTACCCTGAAACTTCTTGGGCACTCTTCCATACCCAAATCATTGCCACATGATAATATTCAGCTCCATTTTCCTGGTAAATCTTTCTCGGGAAATTTCAAAGTTTCTATCTCGAGAGAAGCTTTGTGATGTAAGTACTAGCTAGGCTTACCGAAATGATCTGAAAATTTACCAGGGCATGACCGTACCTATGTAACTTACCTACACCAAATTTGAGCTCATTTCATTTATCCAATTTCTCTCGCTAATTTTCCCAAGTTTCTGTCTAGGGAATAGCTTTGTGAAGGAAGTACCACTTTGGCATGTCCAAATGGTATCAATTTTCTATAGTGCTTTCCTATGCCCAAATAACCACCCCCACTAAATTTCAGCTCAATCCATTCATTATTTTGAGCCCAGCTTCAACATTCATATTTCTGTCCAGTGTGGTACTTTGCAAAGCAGGTACCACCTAGGCTCCTCCTTTTGAGGTAAAAAATTGTGAAGACAGTCTTCTTAGTAGATGATCATTGTCGGTGTCAAAACCGGCGGATCTCGGGTAGTGGGTCCCGAACTGTGCGTCTAGGCCGGATGGTAACAGGAGGCAAGGAACACGATGTTTTACCCAGGTTCGGGCCCTCTTGATGGAGGTAAAACCCTACGTCCTGCTTGATTAATATTGATGATATGGGTAGTACAAGAGTAGATCTACCACGAGATCAAGGAGGCTAAACCCTAGAAGCTAGCCTATGGTATGATTGTTGTATATATTGTATATCTATCGACTAGCCTGGCCTCGGTTTATATAATGCACCGGAGGCCTAGGATAACAAGAGTCCTAGCCGAATAGGCCGGTGGGGAGAAGTCCTTGTCTTGATCGCCATGTCTTGTGGAATCTTCCTTGTATGCGGTAGCCGTCCAAACTGGCCCATGAGTATACGGCCACGGGGGTCCTTGGCCCAATCTAATAGATCGGGAGACGATGTGGTTAGTACCCCCTAGTCTAGGACACCGTCAGTAGCCCCCTGAACCGGTCTTCAAGTTAGGGACGCTTCTCGATTCTTCCAAACTATTCTTCATCTTCGGTTCCCGGTCTTGAAAACTGGTTCAACAAATCTTCTTTATCTTCGATCTTGAGGATCGCCGAAGTGCATTCGACGAGTTTACACGTCGGGTATCCAAGGAGCCCCTTTAAGTTTCCGGCCTTTATCAATGCCTTGTTTATTTTTATGCCACAACTCGGGTTTGAAGTTGTTCCCGGGAGGCAGGGTCCTCTTGCGTCCGAGCTCCAACGCCGGACTGCATTCGAGGTATCTTTTGCAGCCGAGCACCAACGCCGGACCGCTTCCCAGCTCTAGCGCCGGAATGTATCCGAGCTCCAACGCCGGACTATGTATCCGAGCTCCAACGCCGGACTATATATCCGAGCTCCAACGTCGAAATATATCCGAGCTCCAACGCCGGACTGTGTCCAGGCTGTTGGAAATATGCCCTAGAGGCAATAATAAAAGCATCATTATTATATTTCCTTGTTCATGATAATTGTCTTTATTCATGCTACAATTGTATTATCCGGAAATCGTAATACATGTGTGAATAATAGACACCAACATGTCCCTAGTAAGCCTCTAGTTGACTAGCTCGTTGATCAACAGATAGTCATGGTTTCCTGACTATGGACATTGGATGTCATTGATAACGAGATCACATCATTAGGAGAATGATGTGATGGACAAGACCCAATCCTAAACATAGCATAAGATCGTATAGTTCGTTTGCTAGAGTTTTCCAATGTCAAGTATCTTTTCCTTAGACGATGAGATCGTGTAATTCTCGGATACCGTAGGAGTGCTTTGGGTGTACCAAACGTCACAATGTAACTGGGTGACTATAAAGGTATGCTACGGGTATCTCCGAAAGTGTCTGTTGGGTTGATACGGATCAAGACTGGGATTTGTCACTCCGTATGACGGAGAGGTATCACTGGGCCCACTCGGTAATGCATCATCATAATGAGCTCAAAGTGACCAAGTGTCTGGTCACGGGATCATGCATTACGGTACGAGTAAAGTGACTTGCCGGTAACGAGATTGAACGAGGTATTGGGATACCGACGATCGAATCTCGGGCAAGTTACATACCGGTTGACGAAGGGAATTGTATACGGGGTTGTTTGAATCCTCGACATCATGGTTCATCCGATGAGATCATCGAGGAGCATGTGGGAGCCAACATGGGTATCCAGATCCCGCTGTTGGTTATTGACCAAAGAGCCTTCTCGGTCATGTCTACATGTCTCCCGAACCCGTAGGGTCTACACACTTAAGGTTCGGTGACGCTAGGGTTGTAGGGGTATGTATATGCAGTAACCCGAATGTTGTTCGGAGTCCCGGATGAGATCCCGGACGTCACAAGGAGTTCCGGAATGGTCCGGAGGTAAAGAATTATATATAGGAAGTGCTATTTCGGCCATTGGGACAAGTTTCGGGGTCACCGGTATTGTACCGGGACCACCGGAAGGGTCCCGGGGGACCACCTGGTGGGGCCACCTATCCCGGAGGTCCCCATGGGCTGAAGTGGGAAGGGATCCAGCCCAAAGTGGGCTGGGGCGCCACTTCCCTTAGGGCCCATGCGCCTAGGGTGGGGGAAACCCTAAAGGCGGGCGCCCCTTGCTTGGGGGGCAAGCCCCCCACCCCTTGGCCGCCGCCCCCCTAGGAGATTGCATGTCCTAGGGCCGGCGCCCCCCCTAGGCCCCCCTATATATAGTGGGGGTGATGGAGGACCTCTTACCTTTGCCTTTGGTGCCTCCCTCTCCCTCTCCAACACATCCTCCTCCTCCATAGAGCTTGGCGAAGCCCTGCCGGAGTACTGCAGCTCCATCACCACCACGCCGTCGTGCTGCTGCTGGAGCCATCTTCCTCAACCTCTCCTTCCCCCTTGCTAGATCAAGAAGGAGGAGACGTTACGCTGACCGTACGTGTGTTGAACGCGGAGGTGCCGTCCGTTCGGCGCTAGGATCTCCGGTGATTTGGATCACGTCGAGTCCGACTTCCTCATCCCCGTTCTTTGAACGCTTCCGCGCGTGATCTACAAAGGTATGTAGATGCAATCCAATCACTCGTTGCTAGATGAACTCCTAGATTGATCTTGGTGAAACCGTAGGAAAATTTTTGTTTTCTGCAACGTTCCCCAACAGTGGCATCATGAGCTAGGTCTATGCGTAGTTCCTTTTGCACGAGTAGAACACAATTTGTTGTGGGCGTAGATGTTGTCAACTTTCTTGCCGCTACTAGTCTTATTTTGCTTCGACGGTATTGTGGGATGAAGCGGCCCAGACCAACCTTACACGTACGCTTACGTGAGACCGGTTCCACCGACTGACATGCACTAGTTGCATAAGGTGGCTGGCGGGTGTCTGTCTCTCCCACTTTAGTTGGAGCGGGTTTGATGAAAAGGGTCCTTATGAAGGGTAAATAGAAGTTGACAAATCACGTTGTGGCTTTCACGTAGGTAAGAAAACGTTCTTGCTAGAACCCTATTTCAGCCACGTAAAACTTGCAACAACAATTAGAGGACGTCTAACTTGTTTTTGCAGCAAGTGTTCTGTGATGTGATATGGCCAAAGTTGTGATGAATGATGAATGATATATATGTGATGTATGAGATGTTCATGCTGTTGTAATAGGAATCACGACTTGCATATCGATGAGTATGACAACCGGCAGGAGGCATAGGAGTTGTCTTTATTTTTTGTATGACCTGCGTGTCATTGAGAAACGCCATGTAACTTACTTTACTTTATTGCTAAACGCATTAGCCGTAGTAGTAGAAGTAATAGTTGGCGAGCAACTTCATGGAGACACGATGATGGAGATCATGATGATGGAGATCATGGTGTCATGCCGGTGACAAGATGATCATCGAGCCCCAAGATGGAGATCAAAGGAGCTATGTGATATTGGCCATATCATGTCACTATTATTATTTGATTGCATGTGATGTTTATCATGATTCTGCATCTTGTTTACTTAGAACGACAATAGTAAATAAGATGATCCCTCATAATAATTTCAAGAAAGTGTTCCCCCTAACTTTGCACCGTTGCGACAGTTCGTTGTTTCGAAGCACCACGTGATGATCGGGTGTTAGATTCCAACATTCACATACAACGGGTGTAAGACAGATTTACACATGCAAACACTTAGGTTGACTTGACGAGCCTAGCATGTACAGACATGGCCTCGGAACACAGAAGACCGAAAGGTCGAGCATGAGTCATATAGAAGATACGATGAACATGAAGATGTTCACCGATGTTGACTAGTCTGTCTCACGTGATGATCGGACACGGCCTAGTTAACTCGGATCATGTTATACTTAGATTACTGGAGGGATGTCTATCTAAGTGGGAGTTCATTGAATAATTTGATTAGATGAACTTAATTATCATGAACTTAGTCTAAATTTTTTACAATATGTCTTATAGATCAAATGGCCAACGTAGTCCTCAACTTCAACGCGTTCCTAGAGAAAACCAAGCTGAAATACGATGGCAGCAACTACACGGACTGGGTCCGGAACCTGAGGATCATCCTCATAGCTGCCAAGAAAGATTATGTCCTACAAGCACTGCTAGGTGACGCACCTGTTCTCCCTGCAGAACAAGACGTTATGAACGCTTGGCAGGCACGTACCGATGACTACTCCCTCGTTCAGTGCGGCATGCTTTACAGCTTAGAGCCGGGGCTCCAAAAGCGTTCTGAGAGACACGGAGCATATGAGATGTTCGAAGAGATGAAAATGGTTTTCCAAGCTCATGCCCGGGTCGAGAGATATCAAGTCTCCGAGAAGTTCTTCAGCTATAAGATGGAGGAAAACAGTTCTGTCAGTGAGCACATACTCACTATGTCTGGGTTGCATAACCGCTTGACTCAGCTGGGAGTTAATCTCCCGGATGACGCGGTCATTGACAGAATCCTTCAGTCGCTTCCACCGAGCTACAAGAGCTTTGTGATGAACTTCAATATGCAGGGGATGGAAAAAGACCATTCCTGAAGTATTTGCAATCCTGAAATCAGCAGAGGTAGAAGTCAAAAAGGAACATCAAGTGTTGATGGTGAATAAAACCACTAAGTTCGAGAAGGGCAAGGGTAAGAAAGCTTTCAAGAAAGACGGCAGGGAGTTGCCGCGCCCGGCAAGCAAGCTGCCGGGAAGAAGCCAAAGAATGGACCCAAGCCCGAGACTGAGTGCTTTTATTGCAAGGGAAGTGGTCACTAGAAGCGAAACTGCACCAAATACTTAGCGGACAAGAAGGCCGGCGTCACGAAAGGTATATGTGATATACATGTAATTGATGTGTACCTTACCAGTACTCATAGTAGCTCCTGGGTATTTGATACCGGTGCGGCTGCTCACATTTGTAACTCAAAACAGGAGCTGCGGAATAAGCGGAGACTGGCGAAGGACGAGGTGACGATGCGCGTCGGGAATGGTTCCAAGGTTAATGTGATCGCCGTCGGCACGCTACCTCTGCATTTACCTTCGGGATTAGTTTTAAACCTTAATAATTGTTATTTAGTGCCAGCTTTGAGCATGAACATTGTATCAGGATCTCGTTTAATTCGAGATGGCTACTCATTTAAATCCGAGAATAATGGTTGTTCTATTTATATGAGAGATATGTTTTATGGTCATGCTCTGATGGTGAATGGTTTATTCTTAATGAATCTCGAGCGTAATGCTACACATGTTCATAGTGTGAGTACCAAAAGATGTAAGATTGATAATGATAGTCCCACATACTTGTGGCACTGCCGCCTTGGTCACATAGGTGTTAAACGCATGAAGAAGCTCCATGCTGATGGACTTTTAGAGTCTCTTGATTACGAATCGTTTGACACATGCGAACCATGCCTCATGGGAAAAATGACCAAGACTCCGTTCTCAGGAACAATGGAGCGAGCAACCAACTTATTGGAAATCATACATACTGATGTGTGCGGTCCAATGAGTGTTGAGGCTCGCGGTGGCTACCGTTATGTTCTCACCCTCACTGATGACTTGAGTAGATATGGGTATGTCTACTTAATGAAACACAAGTCTGAGACCTTTGAAATATTCAAGGAATTTCAGAGTGAGGTTGAGAATCAACGTGACAGGAAAATCAAGTTCCTGCAATCGGATCGTGGAGGAGAATACTTGAGTCACGAGTTTGGCACACACTTAAGAAAATGTGGAATAGTTTCACAACTCACGCCGCCTGGAACACCTCAGCGTAATGGTGTGTCCTAACGTCGTAATCGCACTCTATTAGATATGGTGCGATCTATGATGTCTCTTACCGATTTACCGCTATCTTTTTGGGGCTATGCTTTAGACACTGCCGCATTCAATTTAAATAGGGCTCCGTCGAAACCCGTTGAGACGACACCGTATGAATTATGGTTTGGGGAGAAACCTAAGCTGTCGTTTCTAAAAGTTTGGGGATGCGATGCTTATGTCAAGAAACTTCAACCTGAAAAGCTCGAACCAAAGTCAGAAAAATGCTTCTTCATAGGATACCCTAAAGAAATTATTGGGTATACCTTCTACCTCAGATCCGAAGGCAAGATCTTTGTTGCCAAGAATGGATCCTTTCTAGAGAAGGAGTTTCTCTCTAAAGAAGTAAGTGGGAGGAAAGTAGAACTTGATGAAGTATTACCTCTTGAACCGGAAAATGGCGCAACTCAAGAAAATGTTCCTAAGGTGCATGCACCGACTAGAGAGGAAGTTAATGATGATGATCAAGATACTTCTGATCAAGCTCGTACTGAAATTCGAAGGTCCACAAGGACACGTTCCGCACCAGATTGGTACGACAACCCTGTCATGGAAATCATGTTGTTAGACAACGGTGAACCTTCGAACTATGAAGAAGCGATGGCGGGCCCGGATTCCGACAAATGGCTGGAAGCCATGAAATTCGAGATAGGATCCATGTATGAAAACGAAGTATGGACTTTGACTGACTTGCCCGTAGAGCGGCGAGCCATAGAAAATAAATGGATCTTTAAGAAGAAGACAGACGCGGATGGTAATGTGACCATCTATAAAGCTCGGCTTGTCGCTAAGCGTTATCGACAAGTTCAAGGGGTTGACTACGATGAGACTTTCTCACCGGTAGCGAAGCTGAAGTCCGTCCGAATCATGTTAGCAATTGTCGCATTCTATGATTATGAAATATGGCAAATGGACGTGAAAACGGCATTCCTTAATGGTTTCCTTAAGGAAGAATTGTATATGATGCAGCCGGAAGGTTTTGTCGATCCTAAGTATGCTGACAAGGTGTGCAAGCTCCAACGCTCGATTTATGGGCTGGTGCAAGCATCTCGGAGTTGGAACATTCGCTTTGATGAGATGATCAAATCGTTTGGGTTTACGCAGACTTATGGAGAAGCCTGTGTTTACAAGAAAGTGAGTGGGAGCTCTGTAGCATTTCTCATATTATATGTAGATGACATACTTTTGATGGGAAATGATATAGAACTCTTGGACAGCATTAAGGCCTACTTGAATAAGAGTTTTTCAATGAAGGACCTTGGAGAAGCTGCATATATATTAGGCATCAAGATCTATAGAGATAGATCAAGACGCCTCATAGGTCTTTCACAAAGCACATACCTTGATAAGATATTGAAGAAATTCAATATGGATCAGTCTAAGAAGGGGTTCTTGCCTGTGTTACAAGGTGTGAAATTGAGCTCAGCTCAATGTCCGACCACGGCAGAAGATATAGAAGAGATGAGTGTCATCCCCTATGCCTCAGCCATAGGTTCTATGATGTATGCCATGCTATGTACCAGACCTGATGTAAACCTTGCCGTAAGTTTGGTAGGAAGGTACCAAAGTAATCCCTGCAAGGAACACTGGACAACGGTCAAGAATATCCTGAAATACCTGAAAAGGACTAAGGAAATGTTTCTCATTTATGGAGGTGACGAAGAGCTCGTCGTAAAAGGTTACGTCGACGCTAGCTTCGACACAGATCTGGATGACTCCAAGTCACAAACCAGATACGTGTATATTTTGAATGGTGGGGCAGTAAGCTGGTGCAGTTGCAAGCAGAGCGTCTTGGCGGGATCTACATGTGAAGCGGAGTACATGGCAGCCTCGGAGGCAGCGCATGAAGCAATTTGGGTCAAGGAGTTCATCACCGACCTAGGAGTCATACCCAATGCGTCGGGGCCAATCAAACTCTTCTGTGACAACACTAGAGCTATTGCACTTGCCAAGGAGCCCAGGTTTCACAAGAAGACCAGGCACATCAAGCGTCTCTTCAACTCCATTCGTGAAAATGTTCAAGATGGAGACATAGATATTTGTAAAGTACATACGGACCTGAATGTAGCAGATCCGTTGACTAAACCTCTCCCTAGAGCAAAACATGATCAACACCAGAATTCCATGGGTGTTCGATTCATCACAATGTAACTAGATTATTGACTCTAGTGCAACTGGGAGACTGTTGGAAATATGCCCTAGAGGCAATAATAAAAGCATTATTATTATATTTCCTTGTTCATGATAATTGTCTTTATTCATGCTATAATTGTATTATCCGAAAATCGTAATACATGTGTGAATAATAGACACCAACATGTCCCTAGTAAGCCTCTAGTTGACTAGCTCGTTGATCAACAGATAGTCATGGTTTCCTGACTATGGAGATTGGATGTCATTGATAACGAGATCACAACATTAGGAGAATGATGTGATGGACAAGACCCAATCCTAAACATAGCATAAGATCGTATAGTTCATTTGCTAGAGTTTTCCAATGTCAAGTATCTTTTCCTTAGACCATGAGATCGTTTAACTCCCGGATACCGTAGGAGTGCTTTGGGTGTACCAAACGTCACAACGTAACTGGGTGACTATAAAGGTATGCTACGGGTATCTCCGAAAGTGTCTGTTGGGTTGACACGGATCAAGACTGGGATTTGTCACTCGGTATGACGGAGAGGTATCACTGGGCCCACTCGGTAATGCATCATCATAATGAGCTCAAAGTGACCAACACTGGTAGAAAAAGGGCCTATAGTCCCGGTTCGTAAGGGCCTTTAGTCCCGGTTCCGGAACCGGGACTAAAGTGTTGGTACTAATACCTCCCCCCTTTAGTCCCGGTTCAATCCAAAACCGGGACTAAAGGCCCTCCACGTGGGCAGTGCGCAGAGCCCAGTCAGGAGACCCTTTGGTCCCGGTTGGTGGCACCAACCGAGACCAATAGGCATCCACGCGTCAGCATTTCTGTGGCTGGGGTTTTTGTTTTTTTTGAAAGGGGGGGTTGGGGGTTTTGGGGGGTTAATTTAGGTGTTTCATATATTGTGTTAGCTAGCTATAATTAATAGAGAGAAGTGTCCTCTCTTATGTCCGTGCTTGGTCGACGCTACGTACTATACATTCGTATAGAGAGGACTAGACACGCTGGCTAGCTAGTAAGCAAACGAAGGAAACAGAAGATCGTCATGAACATATATGCATACAGAGAGAAGTGATATCGACCACCTCTCCTTCTCCGAGAGATTGGTTGAACAGCAAGTTCTCGTATATCTATCTGACACTACCGGCTACATATATACAATAATTATCTCTTACAAATATAATCATATGGACTCAGGGTCCACATAGAATTTTCCGTCTTCAGGGATCACGTGGTCAAGAAAGAATGCCGCCAATTCCTCTTGAATTGCTCGCATGCGAGCTGGTTCTAGGAGTTCATCCCGCTTCCGAAACATCTAATTTGAAGAAGGGGGTCAATACATATATATATGAATGAATGAAACTCAACACAAATGATGGTAATAAAATAAAATTGTGAATGTTGTTATTTACGTACTTCATATTGTTCGTTAGAGTACCCGCCCCGCTCACAGGTCGTGTGGCGGATGGACTCGCAGATGTAGTATCCACAGAAATCATTCCCTTGTTCCTGCAACAACCACTTTACAAGAAATAGAGGTCAATCAAACTGATAAGCAAGAATGCTAAATGGTATTGATGAAACTAGCGCTTGAATCACTAGGAGATGCGCGGAACATGCTACTATAGTACTTACTTTCGGGTGTCTAAATTCCAGCTCCTTCGGCAGTCCCGGAACTATTTTGGTGAATTTTCTCCAAACCCTGCCGGACAAAGAAAACAATTACTTGATATCAGGAAATGAACAAAGTTGCTGATATGGTGGATAATGATCGATTTAACTTACTTCTGGAGTATTTGAGTCATGTCTGCATAGTCCTGGGGATCTTTTCGTTTAGAGTCTAAGACGGTTACTACTCCCTGCTCAAGCTTAATCTCTAGGAGAATATAGTGGAAACTGCACACACATGCATAACTCATCAATTACATTACTATAACCTTGATTAATATATAAGGGAAACCGAATACGCACAAGACAGTAACACTCACCTGAAGTTGTAAGGAAAGAGTATTATATCTTTGTTTTGATTTATTACGAACGATCGTAGCAAGTTGGCCTCGGTAGCTGCAGCATGAAGTTTAACCTTAGTTGCATCTATGAGATATGTGTTAATGAACCCAATATCACCGACTTGTCTTTTCTTCAATTCGGCGATCTTCAATCTGCATAATATAGTGAGGATGATTATAAATACATGCAATGAAAGAGCTAAGCTATATAGAGAAACTTAATGACATTAGTAGTACTACTTACAGACAGTAGCAGGCGACCGTTGTTTTATCGAGGGCCAATTGATTGAAAAACTGATAGAACTCCTCAAATGGAATAGGCAACAGATCAATTCCAACGAGGTCATGCTCCTTTTTAACTTTCACATACAAAGTACTCCTCCCCCCAGAGTCTCTGCAGATTTTCAAGTACCAATCATGCAATCTTCGCATCATCATTGATAGAGATCTTTCATCTTTGAAGAGAGGCTTCCCGTACTCGTATCTTTGTATCTGCACGTCCATGGGTTCATAATGTACTTCGTCGGGCAGGTAATCTGCAAGATTGCTATAACCGGGCACCATCCTCGGATCATTAGCGACGTTGTGGCTAGGCACCTTGAGCGGGGGGCACGATTGCTTTGCTTGTTCGCCGAGCTGGGCAATTTGTTTCCCAGCTCGTCGTTCTTTCAGCCTTTGATCACTGACAGTACTTCCCGACCGCTCCGCTTCGGCAAATTCCTTTCCAATAATGCGGTCATAGTTTCCTTTCGGCGGATCAGACTTTGGTGGTTTTGTCAGGGCAGCCAGAGTGCGCTTCACTTTCACCCGATCTACCTTCTCCTCTGGAGGTGGATGTTTCTTTGCTTTCACCCCTTCAAAGAATTTCTTCACTTCTTCTCGCGCGATCTCGACGTTCTCCTCCTGGGTCCTCTCGTATGGTAACTTCTCTGGAGTCTTCAGAGAAGGACCGAATTTGTATGCCCTCCCGCCTCTGGTTGTACTGCTAAACGCCGACCGAGCAGACGTAGCGGTTGTCTTCTTTACTTGCTTAAGAGGCGGAGGAGAAGGACTACGACGCGCCAGAGCAGCTGGAGCGGCGGCAGGTCTCTTCCGCCCTTGCTGACGAGGCGGAGAAGGAGGAGGCTGGCTGCTCGGGCGCGTCGGCGCAGGCGGAGAAGCAGGGGGAGTGCCGCCACGCGCCGGAGAAGGAGCCGGCCGAGGGCCCTGATCGTCACTCGCCGAAGGAGGAGGCGGTGGAGGCGGAGTGCCCTGACTCGCCGGAGGAGGAGGAGGAGGCGGTGGCGTCCAGTTCGGAATGTTGATGAGCTCCTTCCGCCATAGGCATGGAGTCTTCAGAGCAGACCCCAGCCGAGTCTCCCCTTCACCGGTAGGGTGGTTAAGCTGGAGGTCCTCAAATCCCTCCGTTATCTCATCCACCATCACCCTAGCATATCCTTCTGGAATTGGCCGGCAGTGAAAAGTTGCGCCGGGTTCAGTAGGATAAACAGAGCCAACAGCCGCCTTGACCTTCAAATTCATCCATTGCATCATAAGGTGGCAATTTTGAGACTCCGTTATAGCATCCACGGGATAGCTGGCAGGAGCCGTCAAGGCATGCTCCGGCTGAAGCAGCTCGGTGGAAGCCACGCTGCTTCTGCGCTGAGATGGCGGGGTAGCTTCGGGGGAGGCTTCGGCAGTACGTTTGCTGTGATTTGCTTCTTGTTCCTCTATCGCGTCTACCCTTGCTTGCAGCGCCTGCATTTGGGTCTGCTGCACTTTTTTCCTCCTCTCATGGGATTTGTAACCGCCTGCGTCCGGAAACCCAACCTTCCACGGAATGGAGCCTGGCGTGCCTTGTGTCTGTCTAGGTTGCTCAGGATTCCCGAGGGCCATTGTGAGCTCGTCGTTCTCTCTGTCTGGAAAGAACGTCCCTTCCTGCGCTGCTTCGATATACTGCTTAAGCTTACTGACTGGTATGTCCATTTGATCTTTCGTCCAAATGCACTTCCCTGTTACAGGGTCTAGGGTTCCGCCAGCCCCGAAGAACCAAGTCCAGCAACGGTCTGGCCAGTTAATTGTCTCTGGTTCGATCCCTTTATGAACCAGATCATTCTCAGTCTTGGACCACTTAGGCCGGGCTACGAGGTAGCCACCTGACCCCGTGCGATGGTGAAGCTTCTTCTTCACTCGCAGCATTTTGCTTGTTTGTCGCCGACATCTTCTGACTCTTTTCCGATGTCTTGTGGGCCACAAATGCGGGCCAGTGATCTCTGATCTTCTCATATCTGCCCTTGAATTCTGGTGTCTCATTATTTTCGGCAAACTTATTCAGCTCTTTCTTCCACCTCCTGAATAGTTCTGCCATCCTCTTCAGAGCAAAAGACTTGATTAATTTCTCTTTAACTGGGTTCTCTGGATTATCCTCAGGCGGTAGGGTGAAATTTGACTTCAGCTCAGTCCAAAGATCATTTTTCTGCATATCATTGACATAAGAGACCTCAGGGTCTTCTGTAGCCGGCTTAAACCATTGCTGGATGCTTATCGGGATCTTGTCCCTAACCAGAACCCCGCACTGAGCAACAAATGCGCTCTTTGTCCGGAGGGGTTCAATAGGTTGGCCGTCGGGCGCGATTGCTATGATCTCAAACTTTTCATCCGAGCTCAACATTTTCTTCGGGCCTCGTCTCTTTACCGAAGTTGTGCTCGATCCAGAGGGCTAGAAAAAAGAACAAAGACTTAATTAATATGTGTACATACCAAAACAATGAATGCATCAATCAGCTAGTCAGCATAGGCTTAACTAATATATATACCTGGCCGGAATCGGTTCGGTCACTGGAGCCGTCATCACGGTCTCCATCTTGCACCGGCATTGGGTCACCGGAGCCGTCCTCATGTTCTTCTTCTTGCACCGGCATTAGGTCACCGTAGCCAGCTTGTTCGCCCTCTCCTTCCAGACCATCGGTTTCGTTGAGAAACAACGAGATGGCATCACTTCCTTCTATGACTATGTCCCTCATCAACGCTTCTTTTGTTGCTTCGTCTAGGGCGGTGTCCATAGTTTCTACAAATATTTACAACATGGCAATTATTATTCAAACATGAAAGATGGATATATTAGTGCCAAACGTAGAACTAGCTACCTAATCATAGTAAGCTATCGGGAGGGGGTATATATCGACAACGATGACACTACATCTATGTCCCTCGACGACCCTCGTTCCCGATAAAAAAAAGAGGAAGAAGAAGAAAAAAAAGAGGAGAAGAAAGAATAGAGGAGAAGAACCCTCGAACCCTCGACCCCTAGACGACCCTCTTCTTCCTCTCATGTTCGAGAGGATCGCCGAGGGGTCGGGAGGTTTCCTAGTGTCAAAGGATTCAACAAAACCATGTCTTCATCATTAGGCGAAAGTAACATGTGCATGATGGTACGAAGCTCTTCAAAGTTGTTCTGGAACGGAGTCCCAGATAGGATAATTCACTTTTTGGTACAAAGTTCAGCAAGAGCCTTCCGAATATCTCTATTTGGAAGGTCTTTGCTGAATTCGTACCAAAAGGCGGATTATTCTATCCGGGACTCCATTCCAGAACAACTTTGCGGAACTTCGTACCAACATGCCCTGGTTACTTCCGGCTAATGATGAAGGCATGGATTTCTTCAATACTTTGACACTAGGAAACCTCTCTCGACCCCTCGGCGATCCTCGACCCCTCGAACCCTCGACGACCCTCGAACCCTCGACCCCTAGACGACCCTCTTCTTCCTCTCATGTTCGAGAGGATCGCCGAGGGGTCGGGAGGTTGCCTAGTGTTAAAGGATTCAACAAAACCATGTCTTCATCATTAGGCGAAAGTAACATGTGCATGATGGTACGAAGCTCTTCAAAGTTGTTCTGGAACGGAGTCCCAAATAGGATAATTCGCTTTTTGGTACAAAGTTCAGCAAGAACCTTCCGAATATCGCTATTTGGAAGGCCTTTGCTGAATTCGTACCAAAAGGCGGATTATTCTATCTGGGACTCCATTCCAGAACAACTTTGCAGAACTTCGTACCAACATGCCCTGGTTACTTCCGGCTAATGATGAAGGCATTGATTTCTTCAATACTTTGACACTAGGAAACCTCTCTTGACCCCTCGGCGATCCTCGACCCCTGGAACCCTCGACCCCTAGACGACCCTGCTGGAACCCTCGACCCTATAGGAAAAAAAAGAAGAAAAAAAAGAGGAGAAGAAGAGAAAATAGAATATACTCTATTTTCTCTTCTTCTCCACTATTCCTTTCTTCTTCTCCTCTTCTTTTTCTTCTTTTTTCTTCTTCTTATTTATTTCTCCTCTTCTTTTCGGTAGAGGAAACCCTAAATGGCTAGCAAGTACCGTGGGTGTGAGATACATGTGGCCTTCGGTGTCGGACACTACATCCACGTCCCACAAGTGACGTGGGCGTCGAAGCCCGCGCCACTTGTGGGATGTGGATGTAGTGTCCGACACCGACGGTACATGTATCTCACACCGACGATACTTTCTATTTAGGGTTTCTCCTCTACCGCTCGGCGACCCTCTCGACGACCCTCGTTCCCGATAAAATAAAGAGGAAGAAGAAGAAGAAAAAAGAAGAGAAGAAAGAATAGAGGAGAAGACTTACTCTTCTTCCTCTCCTCTTCTTCTCCCTCTTCTTCCCCTTCTTCCTCGACTCTCTCATGAATGTCCGACGTTCTTGACCCCCCCCCACGTGTCGAAGAAAAAAAAGAAGAAAAAAATATATTCTATTTTTCTCTTCTTCTCCTCTATTCCTTTCTTCTTCTCCTCTTCTTTTTCTTCTTTTTTCTTCTTCTTATTTATCTCTCCTCGTCTTCCTCTCCCCTCTCGGCGACCTTAGACCCCCTCTCGACCCTCGACCCCTAGGCGACCGTCGAGCCCTCTCTTTTTTTTCTTCCTCTTCTTTTTTATCCTCTTCTTCCTCTACCGCTCGGCGACCCTCGACGACCCTCGTTCCCGATAAAAAAAAGAGGAAGAAGAAGAAAAAAAGAGGAGAAGAAAGAATAGAGGAGAACTTCTCCTCTATTATTTCTTCTCCTCTTTTTTCTTTTCTTATTCCTCTTCTTTTTTTATCCTCTTCCTCCTCTCATGTTCGACGACCCTCGACCCCTCGGCGACCCTAGACCCCCTCTTCTTCCCCTTCTTCCCCGCCTCTCTCATGAATGTCCGACGTCCCCCCTCCCCCCCTCATCATCATCTATCATCCCCCCTCTCATGTTCGAACTTTTCTGAACATATATAGCCACACATACACATAGCCACATACACATACATAGCCACACATACATATAGAACTTTTCTGAACATATATATATATATATATATATATATATATAGCCACATTCATATAAACTTTTCTGAACATATATAGATGATTTTCTAAAAATGTAAATTTTGCATATATGAACAGGAGAGCAGCGGCGGCAATAGGTGGCATCGTTGGCGACGGGGATGGGAAAGGGGGGAGCTCACTGGGGGCGGGCGGCGACGGGGAGAGGAGCCCAGCGACGGGAAGGAGGATGGCGGGCTCGGGGACGGCGTGCGCGGGGCTCGGGGACGACGGGCTCGGGGTGGCACACGGCGACGGGGACGGCCGCGGGCTTGGGGCGGCACACGGCGACGGGGACGACGGGCTCGGGGTGGCACACGGCGACGGGGACGGCCGCGGGCTCGGGGCGGCACACGGCGACGGGGACGATTGAGGAGGCGGGGCTTGGGGCAGGGCGCGTGGACAGCAGCGAGCTCAAGGCAGGGCGGCCGGCGATGGGTAGGAGGGCACGACGACGACGACAGCGACAGGGCGCGGCGACGGCGATGGGGCAGGGCGCAGCGACGGCGACGGGGCAGGGCGCGGCGACGGCGACGAGGAGGACGAGCAGCCTGGCGGCGTTGGCGATGGGGAATGGACCAGTTGGCGAAAATTTCCAAAGTGTGGGCTTATATAGCAGAGCCTTTAGTCCCGGTTCGTGGCAGCAACCGGGACCAAAGGTGGGCATTAGTCCCGGTTGGTGCCACGAACTGGGACCAAAGGCCAATTTTCAGCAGCCCAAAGGGCGGGAAGCGGCGGCCTTTGGTCCCGGTTAGTGGCACCAACCGGGACTAAAGGGGGGCATTGGTCACGGTTGGTGCCACGAACCGTGACCAATGCCCCCTTTAGTCCCGGTTGGAGCCACCAACCGGGACCAATGGCCTTGTGCTGCCCCGCGCCCAAAAGATTAGTCCCACATCGCTAGCTGAAGGGCGCCGGCACTGGTTTATAAGCGCTGGTGTGCCTCCCCATTCGAGCTCCTCTCTAATGCAGGCTTTCGGGCCTAAACTTGCTAGTGCCTATGGGCCTATTGGGCCTTCTACGGGCCTGAATCCTGGCCCATGTAGGGTTTCTAGTCGTATTCAGGCCGTGGAGGCCCAGTAGGAGGCATTTTTTTTGGTTTTTTCTTTTTCATTTCTACATTTTTTTATTTTTTTTATTTTTTTTATTTCTACTTAAAACTAAATACTTACAGTTTTTAGTGATTTCTTTTTGTTTTTAGGTCACAAAAATTATAAACTTTCTGTTAGTTCCATTAGTTTTAAATTTTAAATAGTTTAAATTTGAATTTTTAAAAATTTGTGTGAATCACTAGTTTATGAATAACTTTACTATAAATATAGAATTTTTTCTATTTATTTTTTATTTCTACTTAAAACTAAATACTTACAGTTTTTTAGTGATTTCCTTTTGCTTTTAGGTCACAAAAATTATAAACTTTCTGTTAGTGCCATTAGTTTTAAATTTTGAATAGTTTAAATTTGAATTTTTAAAAATTTGTGTGAATCACTAGTTTATGAATAACTTTACTATAAAAATAGAATTTTTTTTCTATTTATTTTTTATTTCTACTTAAAACTAAATACTTACAGTTTTTTAGTGATTTCCTTTTGCTTTTAGGTCACAAAAATTATAAACTTTCTGTTAGTGCCATTAGTTTTAAATTTTGAATAGTTTAAATTTGAATTTTTAAAAATTTGTGTGAATCACTAGTTTATGAATAACTTTACTATAAAAATAGAATTTTTTTTCTTCTTTGCTATTTATTTTTTATTTATACTTACAATTAAATACTTATAGTTTGATTTTAGGTCACAAAAATTATATTCTTTTTGCTATTGAAGAATATTATAGTTTTATTTTAGTTGATCACAACATAATATTTTAATTGATTGTTTTTATTTTCATAAATGTTTTGTAGTTTATTCTGTTTGCTATTAATTCATTCTTTGAGCTAAATGACTCTGAAATTGGAAAGCATTTCAAAATGAACTCTGAAAAGGTTGAAAGTTGGCATGGTATCATCATTTCACCCACATAGCATGTTCCAAAAAGTAGAGAGGGTTACGACAAAAACTTGATGCACTTCGTGTACAAAATGGACAGTCACTTTCGAATTTTCAAAGTTTCGAACCATAAGACATGAAAGCATTTCAAATGAACTCTGAAAAAGTTGAAAGTTGGGATGGTATCATAATTTCACCCACATAGCATGTGCATGTACAAAACAGAAAATGGTAGCATGTTTGTCTGTTACAAATTTGGCATGGTATCATCATAATAGTTGCGGGAGAAAGTCTTCACTTTTTCTTCGCTTGTGTCATTTGCTTATTGCGCCGTAACCATGGATAATCTTCATTGTTTATCAGGATGCTTGGGTCAGCCTTGACATTGAAGGGAGGAATTTCATGAAACTTTTCATAATCTTCAGACATGTCTGTCTTGCCGTCCAGTCCCAGGATGTCCCTTTTTCCTTAAAGAACTATGTGGCGCTTTGGCTCATCGTATGATGTATTCTCTTCCTTATCTTTTTTTTTTCTGGGTTTGGTAGACATGTCCTTCACATAGATAACCTGTGCCACATCATTGGCTAGGACGAACGGTTCGTCAGTGTACCCAAGATTTTTTAGATCCACTGTTGTCATTCCGTACTGTGGGTCTACCTGTACCCCGCCGCCTAACAGATTGACCCATTTGCACTTAAACAAAGGGACCTTAAAATCAGGTCCGTAGTCATGTTCCCATATGTCCACTATGTAACCATAAAATGTATCCTTTCCGCTCTCGGTTGCTGCATCAAAGCGGACACCGCTGTTTTGGTTTGTGCTCTTTTGATCTTGGGCGATCATGTAAAATGTATTCCCATTTATCTCGTATCCTTTGTAAGTCAATACAGTCAAAGATGGTCCCCTGGACAACAAGTATAAATCATCACAAACAATGTTGTCACCTCTGAGACGTGTTTCCAACCAACTGCTGAAAGTCCTGATGTGTTCAAATGTAATCCAGTCGTCGCACTGCTCCGGGTGTTTGGAGCGCAGACTGTTCTTGTGTTCATCGACATAAGGGGTCACCAAGGTAGAGTTCTGTAGAACTATGTAGTGTGCTTGAGACCAAGAATATCCGTCCCTGCATATTATTGAGTCTCTTCCAAGAGTGCCTTTTCCAGTCAGTCTCCCCTCATACCGCGATTTAGGGAGACCTATCTTGTTAAGGCCAGGAATGAAGTCAACACAAAACCCGATAACATTCTCTGTTTGATGGCCCATGGAGATGCTTCCTTCTGGCCTAGCGCGGTTACGGACATATTTCTTTAGGACTCCCATGAACCTCTCAAAGGGGAACATATTGTGTAGAAATACGGGCCCCAGGATGACATTCTCATCGACTAGATGAACTAGGACGTGCGTCATGATTATTTTTTTTGAATATGTACTGCAAGGCAACAGCCTCACAGCTCTTTATTGAAAACAACAAAGAACAAAGTCCTATTACAAGTCCATACAAGAAAGAAAAGAGGAAGACAGAAATACTTACAAAGTTACAACCCAAGCAGGGCAAAGAAAAACACTACCTAAGGAAGGTTAGAGATCCAAGTTAGAAGGCTATCCTTGTATTTACATTTTATCCTATGAGAAAGAAGGGTTATGTCATGGATGAAGTTATGCCTCCATGCTCTGAAAGAAGGTGTCTCATTCCTGAAAACCTTGCCATTTCCTCAAGATCCAAATGTTCCAAGCTGCTGTAAAGACCACTTTAGTGAAGAAAGAATGCCCAAAATCCTTCCTAGCCTTTACTGCCATGTTGTAAGTTGTCATCCCAGGCTGTGGGTCCCAAATAATCTGCAAGTAATTCCAGACTCTAATGCTAAAATTACAAGAGAAGAACAGATGTGCACGATCTTCATGGATCAGATATGGACATAGGACACAAGTATAATAGTCCACATGCCAATGCCTTCTGAGTAGCATGTCTCTGGTGTTTAAACGATCTCTCAGCAGTAACCAACCAAACATTTTGATTTTCAATGTACATGAAGATTTCCAAATCCATTGGAAGATTGGATCAACAACAATATGCTGATGCTCATACACATAGAAGGATTTGGGTCTGAAACAACCCTTATGAAAAGGCCAAATCCATGCGTCATGAGTTGCAGAGCAAGAATAATCATGAGTCAGCTGTTGAAGACATTCAAGCTCAGCAAAGGCCTGTGTAGAGATGGGCAAATGCAAATTTGACAGAAACTCCTGAGAAAGCACATCAGACACTGAAAGTTGCTCATCAATAACAAAGGAGAAGAGCCTGGGAAATTTTTCACTGAGACAGGAACCCTTAAGCTCAACCATCCATCTGTCAGACCAAAAGAGAATGGACCTGCCATCACCCAACGCTGGAGTAGCCATCTGACAATATTTGTCAACCAATTTAAACACATCACGCCACCAAAAAGATCCACAGAGCGTGGTAGTATGAGGGACAGAGTTGGCATAGTAGGCATTCCAAATAAGGCCAACCCAGGGGATGTCATGATGATTATAAAATTTGTGCAAGAACTTCATAAGCAAGGCCTCATTCTGCACCCTGAGATTAAGCACACCAAGACCCCCTTTGTTTTTTGGTAAGCATACCAAGTCCCAGGCAGCCAGAGATTGTCTCGGAGTATCAGAGTTTCCTCTCCATAGACATTGTCTCTGAATCCTTTCAATTTGCTTCAAAATTCCTGTTGGGATGACTAGTGTGCACAGGAAGTATATAGGCATTGATGTTAGAACAGAGTGGAGCAACTGCAACCTGCTACCTTGATTCAGAAAACATGAAGTGGCAGACAATCTTCTTTCAATCCTATGCACAAGGGGCATGAGGTCTTGGATTGAGGGCCTTGTAGTCCCCATGGGTAGACCCAAGTAAGTAAAAGGCATGGTTCCTATGCCACAGCCAAGAATTGAGGCCAACCTATTAGCTTCATCAGATGACAAGTTCATAGGCACCATAAGGGATTTTGTAAAATTCACAGATAATCTTGTTGTCGCAGCAAAGACATCAAGCATGTCTTTAAGAGCAAGCAGTTGGTGATCAATAGCAGGCAACACAATTAGTGTATCATCAGCATACTGAACAATGGGGTAATCCTGGCTGTTGGAAGGGATTGGCAAAGTCAGAATTCCTTTACTGCACATGTCGTTGACAACAGACTGAAGTAGGTCAGCGGCAAGGACAAAAGGAAGAGGTGACATTGGGTCTCCTTGCCTGACTCCTCTCTTACATTTAAAATGGTTACCAGGAACACCATTAAGAAGCACAGAAGAAGAGATAGAAGACAAAATAGTTTGCATCCAGGAGATCCATTTTTCATTGAAACCCTTGTATCTTAAGATTCTAAGAATAGCATCATGCTCAATAGTGTCAAAGGCTTTAGTAAAATCCAATTTCAGCAGCACTATTGGTCTCTTTGAAGCATTACACTGGTGGATATACTCAAAGCACCAAGCTAGACAATCCTGAATAGACCTGGATTTAATAAACCCATATTGGTTTTTATGAATACAGGAAAGGATGACCTTCTGCAACCTATTTGCCAAAAGTTTAGTGAGGAATTTCAAACAGGTATTTGTCAAAGATATTGGCCTGTAATCATTCAAACCCTCAGGTGAAAGCTTTTTTGGGATCAAGGTTATGAGAGAACTGTTGATACACTCCAAATCAAGGTGCCCCTCAGACAACTCTTCGACTAGTTGATGAAAGTCATCTTTAATTATGTGCCAACACTTCTTAAGAAAAAGGCCAGTGAAACCATCTGGCCCAGGTGCTCTGTCAGGAGGCATTTCCTTAATAACACAATCAATTTCCTGCTCAGAAAAGGGCTTGGTCAAGTCATCTAGTCCCTGAACCTTCTTAATAATATTTGGCATATCAAAACCCATTTGTGTATTATTTGTGCATCCCATCCTCTTCTTGAACTCGTGCAAAAATAATCCAGCAATTGATGCATGATCAGAGGTCACTTGCCCATGATCAGAAGTTATACTAGAAATAGAGTTATTCCTGTATCTCTCTGTGGCCATGGCATGGAAAAAATTTGGTGTTTTCCTCTCCCACTTTAATGTTTCTAATGGTACATCTCTGCTTCCAGTAGGTAAATTGCAACCTTAGAGTTTCCTCCAAGTGTAACTTTACAATTTTCCTGAAATTTTCCTCAGGCCCAGACAAAGGCCTTAACTCCTCAAGACCATCCAGACAAAGAATTACTTTATTGCAGTTGGAAATTAGAGCCTTGACGGTAGAAAGGCTAATGTGCCAGTGTTTGAGTGCCTGCCTGAGAGCTTTGAACTTTGCAGATATTATAGCAGCAGAAGATCTCTTATGAACTGGTCTATTCCAAGATTCACCGACACAATCAAGAAAACCAGGCAAATTAGTCCAGTAATTTTCAAATCTAAACACTTTGGCCTTGGGAATAGTGGTTTTGATTTGCACTACACATGGCACATGATCTGACGTGGTTCTAGCCAGAGGAAGGACCATAGTGTTAGGAAAAGAACATGTCCATGAAGGGGTTGTAAAAAACCAATCAATCTGTTCAAGCAAAGGAGCAGTTTGCATATTTGTCCAAGTGTACCTTCTGCCCTTGATAGGTAATTCAATTAAGCCCAGATGCCCAATAACCTCATTAAAGATGAACATGTCATTAATATCACCACCTGGTTTATTCCTATTATCCATTGATCGCATGAAATTGAAATCACCCAGTAACAACCAGTTAGCATCATCAGGGATAGTTAAATCATGCAACCAATTAATAAAATTATCTCTAGCTGGATTTTGACAGGGTCCATAGACTGAAACTTGAGTCCAGGTTTGGGAGTTATGAACAGACATGAACTCCACCATAATACCAAAACTATTGGACTCAATTAGCTTCCCAGCAAACAAAGCAGTATTCCATACGACTAACAACCCACCCGAGGCTCCATACGAAGGCACATGGATAAACTGATCAAAACGTCGTGGACAACACTTACGGATGAAACGCTGATCAATGGCCTCACATTTTGTTTCTTGGAGGCAAACAATGGAACAAGCACTCTCACCGATTTTCTGACGAACTGCACGCTTTCCGTCATCTGAATTCAGACCTCACACATTCCAACAGAGAACTTTCCAATCTCTAACATCATTGTGATTCATTACAGACCATAATTAAGTAACAGCAGAAGACTGTCACATAATGACAGTACCAGTTCAGCCAAGGGATAGCATAAAAGTTCAGACAAAGCCTAAAAGATAAGTGCAGATAAATGGTTTTCACAAGGGTTAACCATAAACCCCACCAAATGAAATAATCAGCTATCATTGGAGCTAGGAGAAGCATAAGACTTGCAAGAAGAAGCCTCAAGCTTCTTCTTAGTGAGCTTCTCCGGCCCAATGCCGAGATGAAGGCCAACCTACTGCAGCACATTGATTGGCGTGGGCGGCGGCACAGTAGGTTGATCTGCATCATGAGGAGGAGCCCACGGTAGTTCACCATCCACAGTAACCTTGCGCTTCTTCTGGGCTTTGCTGCAGGTTTCTTCATAGGGGACTTGGCTGGAGTAGAATGCCTGAAGCCATCACGTAAGGCTGAGAGCCTGGCACTGCGCCTAACCTCAGACTCAACAATCACAGACTTCGGTTTACGAGCACGAGCTGGACGCTGACTTGGGGCTGCAGAGAAATTAAAGGCATACATCTCAACCGCAGACAACGTTGGGTCAACCATGGCACATTCCTCAGCAACATTGTCAAAACAAAGTGCACGAGCAACAGGAGGCTTCCTTGGAATATTTACCATCCGACGAACAGGTGAAGGATGAAAAACCAGCTTGTTCTTCATTTCAGGGTAAGAAAAAGATAACTCCCAAGAGCGCTTAGACAGTAGAACTGGTTTGAAAGGACTGAAGAACTGTAACCCTCGAGGAATGTGCATTGTATCAAAGACTGGCATCATACGCTGAAAAGATCTTGTTCATTGCATTACCGGAGGAAGCTCTGGTCTGAAAACTATCAGAACTTGACCAATAACAACGTGAGGCTGGATCAGAGGAGGCACATAAGCTGCCACAACACCTTGCTGATTATTGACAGATCCCTCAGTAGAATCAACAGGCCCCGAGTTCTCTAAAACCACTGATTCTTGAGAAGCAGGTAGTGCTTCATCCTCATGAATCTCCTCAATAATGACATTGTCATGCTGGTTATGAGGCTGCGGATCATCATTATGAGCATGAGGGTCCTCATTCCAACCCAGCTCTGGAAACTCAGGCATGACAAAGTTAACATTTTCAAAATGCATGTTCCCGGGCAACGGATGAGGGTTTCCATTGAAAGGCATCGGATCTTCATCAGCTGGCATAATGTCAGCAAATTCTGCAGAGAGCACATAGATAGGTGCTGTCCAAGAAAGACGCGTAGCTCCAAAGTCTGCATACTCACGATAGACAACATCCCTAGGTACTTGCTGAGGGCTTGGGAAAGAAACATAAACAAGAGTCCTGACTAGCCGCGGATCATCCTGATGCCAGATATGAAAACGACCAAAGGTGCTAACTGCCTCAGAAATATGCTGTGTTGTGCAGTAGTCCAAATGAACACCTAACATCATAATCCAGCCCCTACGAAAACCCTGAATAGCTCTGTGATTGATGCCTTGATCATGAGGAACAAACCAAACAAAGTGACCATTGGCAAGATCATAAGGAGGATGATTTATAATGGCATGCCTAGATGCAGGAGATCGGGACACAAACAAACCAACACCCTCAATCCATTGCTGATCACTAAGAAAGTCACGGTGAAGCTGAGTCATCACAAAGTCACTAACCAGTTGCCTGAAGTGATGAATCTGTTTGGGTGGCGGCGGAGGCTCAACAAAGCCAATGGCAAACTGCTCATGGCGACGGTCCGGCGCAATGGCTGGAGAGTAGAAAGTCCGAGGCACGCGGGTTGGCCCTCCATCGATGAACTCGAACCCTGGTGGAAGGAACTCAAGAGGATCCAGTGGAAAATTTGCCATGGCTTGCTTTGGTGGAGGTGGAGCAGGTTGTTGATGCACGGGAAGTGGTGAAGACGTGATGTGACTCGTCTGCGCCGGCGCGTGGGTCGTCTCTATACCCGAGGAGTCCCTAGGCGATGGAGTAGTAGGCTGACTCGTGGCGGGCATGGGAATTAACAGTGGAGATTTTTCTGGATTTTGTTTCGTGTGTTTAACTCTCCAAACATAACCATTATCCTGGGCCCAATTAATGCAATCCCGACGACGATGACCATAACGTGAGCAAGCCAGGCAAACAGGACAAGAGACCGACAAGTGGCCCCGCTGGTGACAGTTGGAACAAGTTAGAACTCGGTCCACCATGTCATTAGCCATCTCATCAAACAAAACAGCAGCTTCCTGAGTAGACGGGATATCCATTGGCTGGGTGGTGGGCTGTAGTCCGTCATGGAGGGCTGGCCCAACATGGGATGTAGGAGAATCGAGAGCAGATGGGAACAAACTAACCGCCTCAGGTGAATTCCGTTGAATCCGCGGTGGGTCAACAGAACCGAAAGCAATCGACGGAGTAGCAACAGTCCACTGGAGATTCACCGGCGGCGATGGTCGAATGATCAAACGCTCATTTGCCGGGACAACATATCCAGCATCAGAAAGAGTATCAATACAATCCTGCGTGGCCGGATATCCATAACCCTTGCATGCATCATAGCTTTGGAACGTTGCAAAAGACATTTTCTTTTGCACAGAACCAGAAGATCTAAAAGAGGACTTAGACGGTGGTTTATGCATAGCGATCATCCCAAGCGCCGCCCGTCTCTTAGATGGGCTAACTAAGATCCATTCCGCATCACTTTGCAACTTCCAAAGTTTAAACTCTCGAACCCAATTTGGTCCTCCACGGCCCCAAAGATTAAAATAACATTTGAATTGCGGGCAAGCAAAAGATCGAAGATCAACAATAGAGAAACCAACTTGCTTGGAAGAAACGTTGAAGGAATAAACCTTGTCACGTAAGCATGAGACACCCAACTCGATCGCAGATCCACCAACAGCAGCCTCTAGAGCCGCCGCCACAGAATGATCATCAAGCCTGAAAACATGACGGCTAAAGGACACCACCAACGTGAAGTGACCTGTGTCCTCCGTAGGGTGGACCGAAAAACCATTAGATCTGAAAATTTATCTGCAAACTCCAAACCCTTGGAGAAGTCCAAGCCAAGGGTTGATCCCGATGAGAAAACCATGACCCCTGAGTGAGGGGGAGACGCCGGAGAGACTGGTAGGGAAATATTAGGGTTTTAGTGGTGGTGGGAGGAGATCGGGGGGGGGGGGGGGGGGGGGGGGGAGGTGGGAGGGGGGAGACGCCATCCCCTTCTCGAGTAGTAAAGGATTCACAGCGTGCGTCATGATATTGAAGAAGGATGGTGGGAACACCAGCTCGAAACTGACAAGACATTGCGCCACATCACTCCTTAGCCTTGGTACGATTTTTGGATCGATCACCTTCTGAGAGATTGCATTGAGGAATGCACATAGCTTCACAATGGCTAATTGAACGTTTTCCGGTAGAAGCCCCCTCAATGCAACCGGAAGCAGTTGCGTCATAATCACGTGGCAGTCATGAGACTTTAGGTTCTGAAACTTTTCTCTGGCATATTTATTATTCCCTTTATATTTGACGAGAAGCCAGTCGCGACCTTCATACTGAGCAGGCATTCAAAGAAGATTTCTTTCTCTTCTTTCGTAAGAGCGTAGCTGGCAGGACCTTTATACTGCTTCGGAGGCATGCCGTCTTTTTCGTGCAAACGTTGCAGGTCCTCTCGTGCCTCAGGTGTACCTTTTGTCTTCCCATACACGCCCAAGAAGCCTAGCAGGTTCACGCAAAGGTTCTTCGTCACGTGCATCACGTCGATTGAGGAGCGGACCTCTAGGTCTTTCCAGTAGGGTAGGTCCCAAAATATAGATTTCTGCTTCCACATGGGTGCGTGTCCTTCAGCGTCATTCGGAACAGCTAGTCCACCGGGACCCTTTCCAAAGATTACGTAGTGTAAATCATTGACCATAGCAAGCACGTGATCACCGGTGCGCATGGCGGGCTTCTTCGGGTGATCTGCCTCGCCTTTGATGTGCTTGCCTTTCTTTCGACATTGATGGTTGGTCGGAAGAAATCAACGATGGCCCAGGTACACATTCTTCCTGCATTTGTCTAGGTATATACTTTCAGTGTCATCTAAACAGTGCGTGCATGTGTGGTATCCTTTGTTTGTCTGTCCTGAAAGGTTACTGAGAGCGGGCCAATCGTTGATGGTCACGAACAGCAACGCCTTAAGGTTAAATTCCTCCTGTCTGTGCTCATCCCATGTACGTACACCGTTTCCATTCCACAGCTGTAAAAGTTCTTCAACGAATGGCGTTAGGTACACATCAATTTCGTTGCCGGGTTGCTTAGGGCCTTGGATGAGAACTAGCATCATAATGAACTTCCGCTTCATGCACATCCAAGGAGGAAGGTTATACATACATAGAGTCACGGGCCAGGTGCTGTGATTGCTGCTCTGCTCCCCGAAAGGATTAATGCCATCCGCGCTTAAAGCAAACCATACATTCCTTGGGTCCTTTGCAAACTCATCCCAGTACTTTCTCTCGATTTTTCTCCACTACGACCCATCAGCGGGTGCTCTCAACTTCCCATCTTTCTTTCGATTCTCACTGTGCCATCGCATCAACTTGGCATGCTCTTCGTTTCTGAACAGACGTTTCAACCGTGGTATTATAGGAGCATACCACATCACCTTCGCAGGAACCCTCTTCCTAAGGGGCTCGCCGTCAACATCACCAGGGTCATCTCGTCTGATCTTATACCGCAACGCACCGCATACCGGGCATGCGTTCAGATCCTTGTATGCACCGCGGTAGAGGATGCAGTCATTAGGGCATGCATGTATCTTCTCCACCTCCAATCCTAGAGGCCATAAGACCTTCTTTGCTGCGTATGTACTGTCGGGCAATTCGTTATCCTTTGGAAGCTTCTTCTTCAATATTTTCAGTAGCTTCTCAAATCCTTTGTCAGCCACAGCATTCTCTGCCTTCCACTGCAGCAATTCCAGTACGGTACCGAGCTTTGTGTTGCCATCTTCGCAATTGGAGTATAACCCCTTTTTGTGATCCTCTAACATGTGATCGAACTTCAGCTTCTCCTTTTGACTAATGCATTGCGTCCTTGCATCGACATTGACCCGGCGGAGATCATCATCATCGGGCACATCGTCTGGTTCCTCTTGATCTTCGGCAGCTTCAACCGTGGCAGCATCATTGGGCACATCGTCTGGTTCCTCTTGATCTTCACCAGCTCCCCCCGTTGCAGCATCACCGTATTCAGGGGGCACATAGTTGTCATCGTACTCTTCTTCTTCGCCGTCTTCCATCATAACCCCTATTTCTCCGTGCCTCATCCAAACATTATAGTGTGGCATGAAACCCTTGTAAATCAGGTGGGAGTGAAGGATTTTCCGGTTAGAGTAAGACCTCGTATTCCCACACTCAGTGCATGGACAACACATAAAACCATTCTGCTTGTTTGCCTCAGCCGCATCGAGAAACTCATGCACGCCCTTAATGTACTCGCGGGTGTGTTTGTCACCGTACATCCATTGCCGGTTCATCTGCGTGCATTATATATAATTAAGTGTCCAAATTAATAGAACTTCATCATCACATTAAAACCAAAGTGCATACATAGTTCTCATCTAACAACATATAGCTCTCCAGAGCATCTAATTAATTAAACCATACATTGAAACTATGTAAAACATTTCAATGCGAAAACAAATGCGATCATAATCGCAACCAAGGTAACAATTGATCCAACGGCATAATGATACCAAGCCTCGGTATGAATGGCATATTTTCTAATCTTTCTAATCTTCAAGCGCATTGCATCCATCTTGATCTTGTGATCATCGACGACATCCGCAACATGCAACTCCAATATCATCTTCTCCTCCTCAATTTTTTTATTTTTTCCTTCAACAAATTGTTTTCTTCTTCAACTAAATTTAACCTCTCGACAATAGGGTCGGTTGGCATTTCCGATTCACATACATCCTAGATAAATAAAATCTATGTCACGTTGGTCAGCATAATTTTCATAAACAATAAATGAACCAATAGTTATAAAGATAATATACATACCAAATCCGAATCATAGACAGGACGAGGGCCGACGGGGGCGGATACCAAAACCATCGCACTATATAAGATGCAATAATAAATGTAAGAAAATGATACAAATATCTATCTAAACATACAAGTAAGAATATTTTTCCTTTCAGAAAGAAGATAAGAACAAGAGGCTCACCACGGTGGTGTCGGTGATGAGATCGGCGCGGGTGATCGACGGCGGTGAAGACGGGGACGGGGCGTGACGGACCGCTAAATCTATACAAATCTCGAGGAAAATGGAGCTTGGAGGTCGAGCTTCGAGAGGAGAAAGCTTAAGTAGTGTGGCTCGGGCATTCCATCGAACACCTCATGTGCATAGGAGGTGAGCTAGAGCACCACAAAGCCCTCTCCCCCTCGGCCAGAAAAAACAGAGCACTGAGCCCTGCTCTTGCGCGAGGGGGTATATATAGGCACCTCATTGGTCCCGGTTGATGACATGAACCGGGACTAAAGGGAAGCCTTTGGTCCCGGTTCAAGCCACCAACCGGGACCAATGGTGGTGGGCCAGGAGCGAGGCCCATTGGTCCCGGTTCGTCCCACCAACCGGGACCAAAAGGTCTAGACGAACCGGGACCAATGGCCCACGTGGCCCGGCCGGCCCCCTGGGCTCACGAACCGGGACCAATGCCCACATTGGTCCCGGTTCTAGACTGAACCGGGACTAATGGACTGAGCCGGCCTGGACCATAGCCCTGTTTTCTACTAGTGCAAGTGTCTGGTCACGGGATCATGCATTACGGTACGAGTAAAGTGACTTGCCAGTAACGAGATTGAACGAGGTATTGGGATACCGACGATCGAATCTCAGGCAAGTAACATACCGGTTGACGAAGGGAATTGTATACGGGGTTCTTTGAATCCTCGACATCGTGGTTCATCCGATGAGATCATCGAGGAGCATGTGGGAGCCAACATGAGTATCCAAATCCCGCTGTTGGTTATTGACCAGAGAGCCGTCTCGGTCATGTCTCCCGAACCCGTAGGGTCTACACACTTAAGGTTCGGTGATGCTAGGGTTGTAGGGATATGTATATGCAGTAACCTGAATGTTGTTCGGAGTCCCGGATGAGATCCCGAACGTCACGAGGAGTTCCGGAATGGTCCGGAGGTAAAGAATTATATATAGGAAGTGCTATTACGACCATCGGGACAAGTTTCGGGGTCACCGGTATTGTACCGGGACCACCGGAAGGGTCCCGGGGGACCACCTGGTGGGGCCACCTATCCCGGAGGGCCCCATGGGCTGAAGTTGGAAGGGATCCAGCCCAAAGTGGGCTGGGGCGCCACTTCCCTTAGGGCCCATGCGCCTAGGGTGGGGGAAACCCTAAAGGGGGGCACCCCCTTGCTTGGGGGGCAAGCCCCCCACCCCTTGGCCGCCGCCCCCCTAGGAGATTGCATCTCCTAGTGCCGGCGCCCCCCCTAGGCCCCCCTATATATAGTGGGGGGATGGAGGACCTCTTACCTTTGCTTTTGGTGCCTCCCTCTCCCCCTCCAACACATCCTCCTCCTCCATAGAGCTTGGCGAAGCCCTGCCGGAGTACTGCAGCTCCATCACCACCACGCCGTCGTGCTGCTGCTGGAGCCATCTTCCTCAACCTCTCCTTCCCCCTTGCTGGATCAAGAAGGAGGAGACGTTATGCTGACCATACGTGTGTTGAACGCGGAGGTGCCGTCCGTTCGGCGCTAGGATCTCCGGTGATTTGGATCACATCGAGTACGACTTCCTCATCCCCGTTCTTTGAACGCTTCCGCGCGTGATCTACAAAGGTATGTAGATGCAATCCAATCACTTGTTGCTAGATGAACTCCTAGATGGATCTTGGTGAAACCGTAGGAAAATTTTTGTTTTCTGCAACGTTCCCCAACACAGGCTCCAATGCCGGACTATATCTGAGATGTCATATCACCTTGGTTCAAAAAAGTTGAAGGAGTTTAGCCGAGCTTAACGCCGGAAATGCCCTCTATGGAGCCAGCCACTAGCGCCCGAGCTTTATGCCGGACTGCTTCCGAGGTGGTGCACCACCCCGACTATGGGCCGATTTTTTGTCAATATTTTTTATTGGTGCAATTTATTCTCTGCCGAGATATATAGCCAGTAGCCCTCAAGGTGTGTATCGGTCTAAAACCCAAGATGCACATGAAGGATGACATAAGACCGCTGATCCCAGTAGCCGCTGAGACTCAGGTTGATTTGCAAAATCGGCCTGAGAATCAAGTCCTAGCTCGGCAGAATACTTCGGGACACAAAAGCGGCGTGCTCAGTCCTCAAGACTCAGGTTGGGTGCGGCCGACCAACCTGAGGATCAAAATCTCCTCGGAAACTATATTGCATATAAATTTTTCTGCATTGGACAAGCAATGTAGTAGCCCCCGAGACACTGGTCGGGTGGCAACACCAGATCAGGGGATCGATGTGCCCCTTTAATATTTGTAAATAATAAGTCCGAAGCCCAGTAGCCCCCAAGCCTTAATGCAGGCACGGGTGGCCGAATTAAGGATCAATATCCATAGTAAAATCACAAATTATGTGTAATGACTCTTTGTATCCAAGTACTTTACGTCATTAATGCTCGGATCCGCATTATACAAAACTTTGTTGACCGACCATCGGCTTCCACCTCCTTAGCCAGTAGCCGAGGAGTGTTTGTCCTACTTTATAAAGCCTTTATGAGGGCAAAGATTTACGACAAACAAGGCAATCTGGCCACACGGTTTTATAAACAAAGGTACGCAGAGAGATATGTTATATTACTGTTTAACAGAAGAAATGTATTCCAAAGAAAATAGTCCCGCTATCAGTTCCTTTCTTTGGGTAGTCATGCTAAGCATGATCATGAAACCTCAGCTCTAATGTAAGAGCAAAATATCGAGGATTTAGTTTGGGAGGCCAGTTAATAGCCCCCGGTAGTGTTCGGCGACAGTCGAGGTCAATCCGTAAACACTTCGGCCAATGTTTTGAATGGCCCGTCATAGTCATCGGATCGCTGACCAGTTTACGCTTATTGTGACAGTCAGTTTTCAGCTTTCTCCACTAAGGTGCTGAACCATGTGAGCTGGAAGCACAATCGCAGTGGTTCTCCCTTTGCACGCCTAGCCGAACAAAACGGAACGTAGGAAGCAAGTGCAGGAGCCGGGCAACCCAACTATTGACCGAAGACACAATTCGAAACCGATGCATATATAGCAATATCTGAGAATGTTTTTGCCGAATCCCTAAAGGTGTCCGGCGTTGCACTGCGAGACTAATGCTAGAAAAGCACAAATAGTTTAAAAGTGCCAAAAAGCTTGGAAAACCAAGAAACGTCAGTAAAAAACAAGACGTCCGAACAATATCAAGTGTTCGGTGCCAATACGAAAGTTGGTCTTAGAAAAAAGAAGTGCTTCTGTCATGCTTTAATATGATACATCCTATCTCAAGACTTTGAGCGGGTCAGCCTATGGCTTCAACCTCCCATCCCGAGGATGGTACTTCTCATCAGGCCAGTTTAGCAAACTAAACTGTAGCGGCTTTGAGAGAGAAATTAGGCTCCTCGGCTAGTGGCCGCACACTCCTGTCGAAAAAAGGAGTGACAAATAATAATAATAAAACTTTGCAACGACTAAGAAGAAGAACACTTATTATAAAACGGCTCAAATAAACTTAAGAGCCCCCAAGTGACTTGGGTAGAAGAATGATTGCATGTACCGAAGTACTTATATCATATCTATGTTCAACCGAACTTTAAACGCGTCTTAACCGACCGTCAGCTTCTCCCTCGTCGGTCAAGGACCGAAAAGTGTTATGTACTCCATCGGTCGAGAATATCGACAGTGTTTCCAATAACCAGGCAATCAGGCCATAAGGCTGTAACAGACAAAGCGCGCTCAGGGAACTTATGCTATATTACCGTGAAGTGTAAGAAGCATCTTCGAAGAAAACAGTACCCCCACCGATACCTTTCTTCGGTGCTCATTGTTATTATGTGACTTGTGCAATAGGATTTTTGTACTCATGAGTTCCGTTGTGTGCCAACCATCATTGAATAACTATAAGAGCGCTAGCTTTCGGCTTCACCCAGTCTGAGGTCCGGCTCGGGTGACCCGATGGTGACAATCGCAGAGGTGCTCCCTTTACTCCCTAGCCGAACAATCGGGAACATAGGGGTAAACACAGGAGCGAGACAACCCAGCTTGCAAATCGTTAAGTCAATGTGGTGCATATTGTGGCGTAATACACGAACAAGGAATGAAGCCGTACAAGTATAATCATATGCAACAGGAAAAGCTTCATAAAGGAAGCCCCCAAGTAAACGGGGTATTTGAATTTATGCATCACAAACAAAGTTTGGACAAGGAAATTTTTTAGAAGCAACTTTTTTCCAAAAAAGTATAATGCTTGGTCGAATCGAACGCAAGTTAGAAATTAAAGCTTTGAGCATGAAAGCGACTTAGCTGGTTAATGTGTTCGGTATTGATGACGTGGTCCGAACTTGATGCGGGGCAAGGTTCCATTCCTCAAGCCGGTCCAGAGGTGGCGGAGCGGAGAGCTTGACACGCCGAAGTGGTGACATAGCACGATCAATGCAGACCGGCAGAGTGACGCCAAAGTCCCCGGATCATTTTCATGTGCACAAAAAATAGTGCAAACCGGAGATAATAGTAATAATGATAATTAAAAAAAATTGTTGCATAATAAATAATTTATGCAAAGTGAGTAATAAAAGAAATATGGCCTGGCGCCGAAGTCAAGTCAATGCAGGGCATCGGCGTGATGCGGTAAAGGCGTGGCAAAGCCTGAATTCGCAGGTCGGTCCGAGCTCCGAGTGCGGCGTTCACCGGACTATGTACGGAAACTGACCGAACCACCATGTGACTGTCGTTAATGCGGCCACCATTTGATAGACCTGTGTAGATATGATGGACAAACCAGAGTAATAATTCCTTGGGAAAAATGAACCCAAACAAGCAAAAAATATTAGGGATTGATAGCACCTGGTTTATTTGTTGTAGCAATCCGAAGGAAGGTGATTCACAAAATTGGGACTCGCTCCGCACACCCATTGCCTGATGGGCGATAAAACAATGGCATGGCAATGCTAGTAAAGGTTGGCTCGCCGAGGCAAAGCCCTCGACCCAGCTAACGTGACGGAGCTGGTCGGCTAGTGACGCCGAAGTGTCCGGAGTAGGTTGATGAAGAGATGGCGAAGCCCCCGGTCCAACCGAGATGTCGAAGCCTCGATGTCAGCCGATGAGTCGAAGTAGGTCGGCGTGATGGACACCAGCTTGAAGAAGCAATAGTGTGGCCCTGTCGATGCAGGTCGTGACGTGGTCGATGCCCGCTTGATGAAGCGACCGTACGGCGATGCCGGTATGCCCGCTCCGTGTAATCCGTGGGGCGGCGATGTTGTTGATGATTTATCCTTCGTGATGCCGGACTCTTGTTCAGCTTGCCGAGATGATGATCCGAAGACGTTGAGCTCGGCTCAACAAAGTGACGCCGTGTCTAGCGCAGGTTGACAGCCGTGGAGTAATATTGCCGGACTGGTTTGACACCAGCATGATGTTGAAGATCATGTTCAAAAGATCTTAAAGTTAGTGGGATGTGTTCGGCAACAAAACACAATACCCCATACAAAACTTCCTTCAAAAGGGATGTCTGAAATCCTGTTCATAAAAAAGATGAACTCAGGTCAGATTCGTTTTCGCGCAGAAAACAGATCCGAAAAGTGATGCAGTAATTGGAAGGTTCACGGAGTTTGGACGGTCGGATCGAGCTGAAATTTTGAGAGGTGGTAGATATAGGAATTCCGCAGCCGATCAACGCTTGGATCTTCCAAAGGACGTCCGAGCTAGAAGCTGGACTCCACGCCCTAAACTCATCCAAATTCCCGTCCAGATTTGACAGGGCTCCGGTATATCGTGGATTGCCAGAGATTCCTCCATCGGAACTCGACGAAATTTTCCAGGGTTCTTGTAGACTCAATTCCACACAATTCCACCGAAGCGATCGTCAAAACAATACTCGAGGAGGTGGTGGTGGCAGATACGAGTTCGCTGTCCAGAAAAACAGCATGGTCGCTTGAGGGCAATGTTGACGTTGAGCCCCCGAGCTCCATAGATGATTCCTCCATGATCTTGATAGAGATCGGTGTTGGTGTTTGATGAAGGCCCTCGTCCGGACATGGTGATCCGAACACGGGGCGCAATTCTTGGTCCAACCAAGGTGACCAGTCGAGCTGGTGACGAAGATGCCGAAGTCGCAGTTGATCTGCAGGCGAGCCATCGATCCTTTTGTCGATCACACAACAGAACTCTCAATGAAAGCACCAATATTGGTGTCAAAACCGGCGGATCTCGGGTAGTGGGTCCCGAACTGTGCATCTAGGCCGGATGGTAACAGAAGGCAGGGAACATGATGTTTTACCCAGGTTCGGGCCCTCTTGATGGAGGTAAAACCCTACGTCCTGCTTGATTAATATTAATGATAAGGTAGTACAAGAGTAGATCTACCACGAGATCAAGGAGGCTAAACCCTATTAGCTAGCCTATGGTATGATTGTTGTATATATTGTATATATCTATCGATTAGCCTGGCCTCGGTTTATATAATGCACCGGAGGCCTAGGATAACAAAAGTCCTAGCCGAATACGCCGGTGGGGAGAAGTCCTTGTCTTGATCGCCAAGTCTTGTGGAACCTTCCTTGTATGCGGTAGCCGTCCGAACTGGCCCATGAGTATACGGCCACGGGGGTCCTCGGCCCAATCTAATAGATCGGGAGACGACGTGGTGAGTACCCCCTAGTCCAGGACACCGTCAATCATCCTCAACCAAAACTCACGGCCATTGGACATGTGAATTTCCCGTATCGCTAATCAAACACTTGGCTGCTAATTCATGTTTGAGCTCAAAAGGATCTTATGTTGTAATTTTCTTCCTACCACCTGCCTGGGGAGTACCCAACCCCCTAGACATTCCTAGGCCGCCCAGAACACATGGAAACACCACGGTCACGCGGTGACCACGCGGAGGGCATGCGAGTTTACGCGCTCTGGAGTTGGGCCCCTCGTCCACCATCCAAACCTCGATGTATCGCCACCAAGCCATGTATTTTTGATTAAATAGATACTTATATACCTAGAAATGATTTTTGTAAAAATTAAATAGCAAACTATAAGGTAGATGCAGTACAAAATTGACCCGCTTCCTACTAAATCAACAGAAATTTGTCTTTTTCACAAGTGGTGGATCAAAACTTTTGACACCCAACCATTTTGCCTATTATGCATTAAATATGGCCTTATATTTTATAAAGATGATTTGGTCCGATTTTGCAGCATATATATGGTAGGTCCTTCACACAAAAAAACTCATTTCGGGCACTCAAAAAATGGAAAATGAAATTTCCGTGCAAAGGAAATGAAAACTCCCTTAGGCAACATTGTTTTGAATTCCAAGATGCACCCTTGTGCATAGTATGAGATAATTTGAACAAAGTATGGCATGAATGTGGTCATAAGATTGATCATTTGGCTTGAAAGCCATGAATCTTCAGAGATGATAGCTCATTTCAGAGAACACTTTTTAAAATAATTGTCGTAATACAAGTTTATTATTTTTTCTGGCAACTTGGTCACATATAATGACACAATGCAAAGGTTTCCCAATTGTGCATTAAACATGGCCTGGTATTTTAGAAAATTGAGTTGGTCCAATTTTACAACAAACATTTGGCGGGTCCTTCACAAAAAAGCCTCTTTTGGGGCACTCAAACAATGAAAAATGAATTTTCCGTGCAAAGAAAATGAAAACTCCTTTAGGCAACATTGTTTGGAATTCCATGATGCACCCTTGTGCACAATATGAGATCATTTTAACAAACTATGTCATGAATGTGGCCATAAGATTGATCATTTGGCTTGAAAGTCATGAATCTCCAGAGATGATAGCTCATTTCTGAGAACACTTTTTTAAAATAATTGCCGTAATACAAGTTTATTATTTTTTCTGACAACTTGGTCACATATAATGACACAATACAAAGGCTTCCTAAGTTTTTGATTATTTTGAATTTTTTATGCCCGTTTCAAAATGCGGTCGAAACGGCGGGCTTGACCGTTCCTAGCTAGTTGTTGAATCTTGGAAACCTTTTGATGTTTCTCTGATTAAATAGATATGTATGTACCTAGAAATCATTTTTGGAAAAAAATAAAGAGCAAACTATGAGGTAGCTATAGTTCAAATTTGACCTGCTTCCTACTGAATCCGTGGAAATTTGTCTTTTTCACCACAGGTGGATCAAAGCTTTTGACACCCAACCATTTGGTCAATTGTGAATTAAATATGGCCTAGTATTTTATAAAATTTATTTGGTCCAATTTTTCAACAAATATATGGTAGGTCCTTCACAAAAAAAACTAATTTTAGGCACTGAGAAAATGGAAAATGAATTTTCCATGCAAATAAAATGAAAATTCCCTGATGCAACATTGTTTGTAATTCCAAGATGCACCCTTGTGCACAATATGAGATCATTTGAACAAACTATGCCATGAATGTGGCCATAAGATTGATCATTTGGCTTGAAAGCCATGCATCTTCACACATGACAGCTCGTTTCTGTGAACACTTTTTCAAAATAATTACTGTATTACAAGTTTTATATTTTTCCTGGTAACTTGGTCACATATAATTACACAATGCGAAGGTTTTCCAATTTTTTGTTTTTTTTTGAATTTTTTATGCCCGTTTCAAAATGCGGTTAAAACGTCGCGCATGACCGTTCCTAGCTAGTGGTTGAATCTTGGAGAACTTTTTGTGTTTCTCTTATTACATAGATACTTATGTACCTAGAAATTATTTTTGGAAAAAATAACACTATAAAAAAATACACTTCCGTGATGATATGTGTTTGTCACCGTAGGTCGCATTTTCTGTCATGCATGTACATCCATGACAAATTTATGACAGAATCAAGATAGTCATACCTGTGCTGTCGTAGAAGTGCTCCATGACATTACCAAAATTATCATCAAGGAAGTGTCCACTTCCATGACGATAAATCGCGCGTCACAGAAGTGCTTTCGTCAAGGGTGACTGACACGTGGCATCCACCATAACGGAACGCCGTTAAGCTATCGGGTCGGGTTTTGGATCCGATAACCCGTTAATAGCCCCGACCAATGGGGATTTTCCACGTGTAAAATCATCATTGACTGGAGGAAACACGTGTCGGCTCATCGTTGGGACAGATGTCAACCACTCATTCGACGGAAGGCGCCTATGATACGTCGACACGTGGCACGGCCCAACAGAGTCCCATTCCTGTGAAAAGGCCGGCCCGTTTAACTTGGTCAAAAGCTGGGGGGCCGGCCCATGGAAAGCCTATTAACGACCTGTTCGAATATAGCCCATTTACAGCCCGCTAACCCAAGGCCCGTTATGCCCTATCCGAATTAGGCCCAGTAGCGTCATCTGGGCCATCCAATATGATTCCAGCCCGTTTTCACTTCTGGCCCATGTATAGCCCATGGCATCATTCGGCCCATATGAGGCCCTATGTAACTCTTGGCCTACTAATGGCCCGTGGTGAAACTGGCTCGTAATGAATAGTGTATAACTTTACACCCATTAACGGCCCGTGGTGAAACTGGCCCGTAATGAACAGCGTATCACTTTATACCCATTAACGGCCCGTTATTCCGTTGGGCCGTTTCCAGCCCATGTTATCTTTCGGCCTTCTCAGACCCCATTTATTCTTGGCCTCATTTCCAGCATTCGTTTACTTACGGCCCGTTACTGTCATTTTCTGCTTGTGGGCCAAATTCAGCCCGTGGTTACAGTCGGCCCGTTTGTGCTCCGTTAATACGTTGGGCCAATTTCATAGCGTCATCAAATAAGACCTATTAATGATGGCCCGTTATGGTCGGCCCATGAACAGACGATTCCAACTCTAACCCGTTTACGGCCATAATGCGGTCTGTTTGGCCCATGTTTGGCCAATCGATTATACGGCCCGTATAAGGCCCATTGATAATACGGCCCGCAGAAGGCCCATTGTTTCTACGGCCCGTAGAAGGCCCATTGTTTCTACGGCCCGTAGAAGGCCCACTGTTTCTACGGCCAGTAGGAGGCCCAGTGTCACTACAGTAAATATTAGCCCATGGTTATTGTGGCCTAGTTTTAAAAAATAGGTTGCTGCAGCCACTAGCTAACCGCGGAAAAAGAACTGCAATGACTACAAGCAGACAAATAAACAAGACAACAAGGAAATAAATAAATAAGCAAGCAACTAACGCTAGGCTATCACGGCTATTACACATAATACATCCACTGGGCATCAAAGTTCACCACCAGTGCAAATATAAGGAACAAAGCAACATATCATATACACTGGTTGTCAAAGTTGGCGACCAGCGCAAATAAACGCCACAGCAAAACAAATCCAGAACTAAAACCATGTCAAAAGATCTCAAGAAACAATATCCTGGGTACCCATAATGCTGGCAAGATTCTTAGCAAGCTTATTAACTTTCTCTTGTTTGGTGCTTAAATCCTCCAACGCTTGCTGTTGCACCAGAAAATATGCATCTGAATTCTGCAGGGACTTCCTCAGTCCTTCAGCTTCCTGTCGCAGCACATCTGATCGATGTCTTTGAACTTGAAGTTGAGACTCAAGAAGACGAACTGATTCAGGCAGCGAGTTCGAAGAGCTTGTGCCAGCGGTAGTGGCCAGTAACTCGAACACTACATCAAGACAGGACTTTTTGGTTCCCTCACTGTCATCAAGATAGTTTTTATCAGCTTTCTTGGAGACCAACAGGGATGTCTCACTATCTTGAACCTTATCTGCATTACTTCCTTTACCATTGGATAACACGGTACAGTTCTCCAATATTTTATCCGCATTCTAAAAGAGAAACAAGCAGACACATCACATGTTTACCATGTTGTATATGAAACTCATTTTGGTAAATGAGTTCACTAGTAAAGTGGATAGGATAACAGCATGAAACAAACATATATCTATGTACCATGGTCACTTTATGGTCTATATCATTCTAATTTTTTGATGCCAAATCAAGATAGAGACACAGTTCAAATAATATTTGTTCAAGACAACGCAAAATAGACAGAATATAAGTGTGGGTAACTATAGAGCAATAACAACACTTGTAATGTGCATTACATGAGAACATAACTGTTTATTCAATTGAAACTGAAATCAACATAGAGCAGGTTACAACAGCAAACCAGTTAAAGAAACAGGTTTAAAACATACCTGTTGCGCCATTGGAGTTTCAATTCCATCCTTCAAATTTGAAAATAGTTGGTATGAGTAAATACAGTCATGCAAGAGCAAAGGAGTATGAACCATAGCTACAGAACCTGATTTGAGAACAAATCTTCTTCTCCTTTAAGCGTTGAGTTGGGATTCGGAGTGGTGGTCCTCGTGCTTTGGGCACTACAGTTCCCTTACTAACTGCTCGTATTTGGGTGCTCTATGGTGGAGACGGTGATGTGTCAACTGGAACTGGGTTACTATCTGCCGGGGTTGGGGTTAGAAGGGGTGTAGCTGGTTCTCTGTCCAACTGGGTAGGGGTACAAGCTGCGAGAGTCTGGGTTATGTGTGATGGATCTGGTCCTTGGGCAAGTACAACCGTGGTTCTATCTGCATCAACTGGTAGCACTATCTTTTCTGAAGACCGTGTTGTTACTCCCTTAGATACTGCCATCACGCTCTCCAATTCAAATGGCTGATAAACAAGAAAAGTAATTGAAAGTATAGACATTGGATGATAGACAGGTGCAATGGATAGTGGGGAATAAAAGAGGGCATGAAATAATTCATATTTATGTTGTCTAACCAAACAGGATAGCATGACACAATTTCACATATATGATGGCTAACTAAACAGGATAGCATGACACAATTTCACATTATGATGGCTAACTAAAAAAGATGGAAAGACATAGTTCAAAATATGAGACTATATGTAAATAGGATGACATGACATAACTATATAATGTGTTTATTAAATAGGTTGGCATGCCATAATTCACATACATTCACGGATAGAATGCCATAATTCAAAATATGATCACTGTAAACACTAAACAGGATGAGATGATATAACTATATGATGTCTTTATTAAATGGGTTGCCATGCCATAATTCAGATAGATTATGTATATGTACTATGTAAACATGATGGCGTGATATAATTCAAATATATGATTTATATAGTAAGCAAGTAAGCAGATGGCAATCTATATATCATGTAAAAACTAAGCAATGCAAGACAACATGCATGACATGGGTAATATAACCCTGCCAAGTTTGAGCATATACCTCAAGGGGAAAATAGGACTGGTCATCAGTCTCTGAATCCTCCTCTGAGGAGCTCTCTGTAACCAGCAAGGTGTTTGCTTTAGCAGGTAGCATTGTCTTATCTGAATACCTTGTTTTCACTCTAGATACTTCCATCACCGCTTCAAATGGCTGATGCATAGGAAGAGTAGTTGAATATACAAACGTTGTCGACAAATGGAACACGTAATACAAAAAAATGATAGCATGATATAATTCACATACATGATGATTGGATAAACAGCATGGCATTGCATAATTCACATATATAATGCCTTTGCAACAAGATAGCATTGTATAATTCACATATATAATGTCTTGCAACAAGATGGCAATGCATAATTCACATATATGGTAATTAGACACTGAACAGGTGGCATTCACACAAAGCATGTCTAAACTAATAAAATGACATAGCAATGCGAGACACCATACGCATGATATGAGCAACATAACCCTGCCAAGTTAGAGCATACACCTCGGGGGGGGGGGAATAGGACTGGTCATCTTTCTCTGAATCCTCCTCTAAGGAGCTATCCGTAACCAGCGAGATATGCGCTTCATCAGATAGCATAGTCTGCTCTGAAGACCTTGTTTTCACTCCAGAATTTGCCATCACCGTGTCAAATGGCTGATGCACACGAAGAGTAGTTGAATGTAATAACATTGTTGACAAATGTAATATGTAACGAAAAAAAGGATGGCCTGATATAGTTTACATATAAGATGACTGGCTAAGCAGGATGGCATTGCAAAATTCACATATATGATGCCTGGCTAAACAAGATGGCGTTGCATAATTCACATAAACGATGAATAAACTAAATAGATGGCATTCACACAAAGGATGTCTAAACTAAGCAGATGACATATTTGATGTATAAAGTAAGCAATGCAAGACACCATATGCATGATATAACCAACATCAGCATGCCAAGTTAGAGCGAAGACCTCATGGGGTAAATAGGAGTAGTCTTCTCCTTCTGAATCCCCCTTAGAACAGATATCTTCCTCTCGATTACAATCTGAAATGTGTGGAGGGGGCTGCCTTTGCGCCTACCATGGAGCGACGTTTGCATGAAATTTTATTGCCACACAAGACTTGTCTCTTTTGCTCTACATGTTCAGTTCCATTGTTTACAATAACTGTCATGCATAGGAATAAACCATAGTGAGATTATGTAAGGAGTGCATGCAGAAATCCAGAGTGATGGTAGCAACCTGTGGATAGACCCAAAACCAATAATAGTAGGCAGATAATGGCTTCAGTTAAAAAATATAGATAATGGCTTCTTTACTGTTTGTTTCCCACCCAACATGAAACTCATAGTAGACACCGGAGATTAACCAGATAGTAGATAGATACTATTGATAGCGGCCCCGATATATATGTACCCCACAACCATTTAAAAACTCAAGTTTGACCATTAGTTTGGAGCTTACTCAGAGTCTAATCGGTGAACAGGACGATAAAATAGCATGTAATATTAAGCGATGCATAACGTAAGAAGACACGAAAGAGTGCGACCTCTCTTGCGGACCCGTGTACTCCTCGAGGTCATATGCTCGGTTGATGATGGTAGTGCGGTTTTCATGGCTGCCAGCAGCGGGGAAGAAGATCTGAGGCATCGAAAGACAGTCTGGAGGCCAGATTCCTACTGTGCTGGACCCTTTTGTCGTTGGAGCAGCTGAGCTGGGGTGGACGACGGTGCAGCAGGAGCAGGACAAACCACGCAAGGTTTTTTTTGACAACTATCTGTAAGAGAAGTAATTCTGTAAGGCCTCGTTTGAATTGGAGGATTCCGACAATGCAGGGATAGGAAATAGACAGGAATAGGATAGGAATGCATGTGCAAAACAGAGAATTTAAAAACACAGGATTTCTGCCAATCTGGGTGTTTGATTCACAACAATTGGAAGATCACAGGATGCAAAGAAGCATGGTGAGATTAAGTCAAACCACAAGAAATGTACGGTTATAATGCTATTATGCTACTATCTCTTAGTCTTGTGCTTCATGAACAGGAATTTGAAAAGGAGGACAAGTGAAAATTAAAATTCCTACATTTTTTCTTTCAAGGAGACACTAAAGGAACAAATCCGTGTGCTCAGTGGACAATATATATAACATGTAGAGTAAAAAAGAGATGCAACAAGTGTACAACCTCTTTGGCGAAGCCATGTCGATCTCAGCGTGATTGCGTTAGCCGGTGAGGATGCTCCGGCTGACTTGGCTGTCGGAGGAGGGGAAGAAGATCTTAGGAGTCTGGAGCTGGAGCCCGAGGTACTGCTCCGCTGTGATGGAGGGTTTCGTCGTTGGAGCAGCTCTGGTGAGTTGTACGACGCCGAGGCTGAAGCAGGACAAGAGAGACAACGAACAACGTTAACCTGAGTGGAATTCTAATAGCATCTCCAATACATGACGTAAAATACAGAACCACAAAGTGCTAGATGTAAAATACATCAGCCGCTCATCTCTGAACTTAACTGTCGAAGCTGAATTTAACTGTCGAAACTGAACATAACTGTCGAAAATGAACTCCACTGTTGAAACTGAATTTTGCTGTCGAAACTGAATTTTGCTGTCGAAACTGAACACACTAGCAAGGTGAGGCTACACGTCGGTCGACTGACTTTTTCATCTTTGTTCGGTCGATTTTGCAGCCGTTGGTTACGAAATCAAGGGCCCGCGGTTAATCTTCTTTCTCCACCCCCTAAGCCGGCCAAGCAGCAGCCCCCCGCCGCCCGCGGCCGGCGGTGCGCCGCCCCGCCCACCCCGAAAACACTCCCCACCGCTGGTCCATCGCCGCCCCGGCCATCCCTCTAGGGCTCTAGCCCCCCCTCATGCCGAGCTTTTTCTCCGGCGATCCCCGCGCCACCGCCCCGCCAACGCCCCGCCACCACCGGCGACCACCGCCCCCATCCTAAACCCTAAGATAGATAGTAGGGTACCTCTCCAGCGAGCTCCCCTCCCCGCTGCGGCTGGTTCTTCCTTCACCCCGGCGGCATCGGAGTGAAGTGTAGCTAAATCGGAGCAGCATCGCAAGCAAGAGCAAGAGCGAGAGCAGCAGCGCGAGCAAGAGCAATAGCAAGAGCAGACCAGGCAGGGGACCGAGAGCAAGAGCAGAGCAGCAGCGCGTGCGAGAGCTAAAGCAGCAGCATGTCCTACTGATGTGGACGTCGCCGCCTAGGGAGCGACGCCGTGGATGAAGTGGCCGGCGATGCCGCCGTGGATGGAGCCGCGCCGTGTCGGCTCGGGACCGAGCACCGGCAGCACCGTGAGATCGAATCAAGAAGAAAATGCGGCGATTAGTGTACAACCTCTTTGGTGGCGCCGATTAGGCCGCAGCTTCATCCGAGGAAATGGTGATGATGATTGTCGGTGTCAAAACCGGCGGATCTCGGGTTGGGGGTCCCGAACTGTGTGTCTAGGCCAGACGGTAACAGGAGGCAGGGGACACGAAGTTTTACCCAGGTTCGGGCCCTCTTGATGGAGGTAAAACCCTACGTCCTGCTTGATTAATATTGATGATATGGGTAGTACAAGAGTAGATCTACAACGAGATCAGAGAGGCTAAACCCTAGAAGCTAGCCTATGGTATGATTGTATGTTGTGATTGTTGTCCTATGGACTAAAGCCCTTCGGTTTATATAGACACCGGAGAGTGTTAGGGTTACACAAGGTCGGTTACAAAGGAGGAGATATCCATATTCGTATTGCCTAGCTTGCCTTCCACGCCAAGTAGAGTCTCATCTGGACACGAGACGAAGTCCTCAATCTTGTATCTTCATAGTCTAACAGTCCGGCCAATGGAGATAGTCCGGCTGTCTGGAGACCCCCTAATCCAGGACTCCCTCAATGATGTTCTTCCGGTGGTGAAGGTGAAGGCGGCGGTGTGGGAATGGAAGTGGCGTGAAAGACGAGGGGAACGTCAGGGCAACTCCTTGGAGGTGGAGGACAGGGTGGCTGAACCGGCGGGACGATGAGATCGACGACGGATCCTCATCCGGTACGGTGGATGAGGGACGCGGAGGTGTTGCTGTGGACGACATCGTCGGGGAAGAGGCTCCGGCTGGGTGGCTGTCGGTTTCAAAACCGGCGGATCTCGGGTAGGGGGTCCCGAACTGTGTGTCTAGGCCGGATGGTAACAGGAGGCAGGGGACAGGAAGTTTTACCCAGGTTCGGGCCCTCTTGATGGAGATAAAACCCTACGTCCTGCTTGATAAATATTGATGATATGGGTAGTACAAGAGTTGATCTACCACAAGAACAGAGAGGCTAAACCCTAGAAGCTAGCCTATGGTATGATTGTATGCTATGATTGTTGTCCTACAGACTAAAACCCTTCGATTTATATAGACACCGGAGAGGGTTAGGGTTACACAAGGTCGGTTACAAAGGAGGAGATATCCATATTCATATTGCCTAGCTTGCCTTCCACGCCAAGTAGAGTCTCATCCGGACATGAGACGAAGTCTTCAATCTTGTATCTTCATAGTCTAACAGTGCGGCCAATGGAGATATTCCGGCTGTCCGGAGACCCCCTAATCCAGGACTCCCTCAGTAGCCCCTGAACCAGGCTTCAATGACGATGAGTCCGGCGCGCAGCATTGTCTTCGGCATTGCAAGGTGGGTTCCTTCTCGGAATACATCACAGAAGAATTTGAATACGAGGATAGTGTCCGACCCTGAAAAATAAGTTCCACATTCCACCACAGAGAGAATAATTTTTCCGCAGATCTAATTTGTTGGCTTGTTTTGGCAGCATGACGTTATGTCATGGCCTGGTGATTATTCGAACCATTTCTTTTAACCAGCTCCACACATGACGCGAGTTGGTTTCTTGACACGTCTTGCCGAAGCGGAGATCGTGTTCCCCCAATTACGGGATTCTCACTAATGCGGTCGTGGGTAACCCAACCGTGTCTAGGACTCCTAGATTATAGGCACGTCCCAAATGCTTACGGAGAGGACGCTTGGTATTCACCCCCTTTATAAGGGGACAAAGTTTTCGCTTTTTCCCTCTTGTGCTCAATCGAACCCTTCCCCCGCCTTGAGTTCTAACACCCAAAGCCCAGGTTAGGATCTCCGGATCTTCAACCATGTCCGGATCCAGCCTTCAAGGCTGATGGACGCCCTCCTCCGTTACAGAAAAGGACATTAAGAAGTTGAGGGAGGCCAGATACCTGACCGCCGAGGTTTCGCATCGGCTGCCTGCTCGAGGGCAGATCGTCCCTACTCCCGAACCCAACGAGAACGTTGTGTTCGTCCCCCACTTCCTTCGAGGTCTAGGCCTCACTCTGGATCCTTTCTCAGAGGTTTGATGTTCTATTACGGGCTAGATTTGCATGATCTAGCTCCGGACTCCTTTCTCCATATCTCGACATTTATTGTCGTCTGTGAAGCCTTCCTCCGCGTTACCCCTCACTTCGGCCTGTGGCTCAAGACCTTTGAAGTAAAGCCGAAGATGATCGAGGGGCAACAAGCAGCGTGTGGAGGTGCATCAATAGGCAGGATGGCAGGAGCTCCATGGCCGGAAGGTTCCTTTCCAGAGGTGTCCGAATTATGGCAACGGGAGTGGTTTTACGTCACGGCTCCCAGAAGTGCCAAGTGGGCGGCTGCCCCCGCTTTCCGCTCGGGCCCCCCACCACAACTGATGTCATGGATTAGCAGAGGTCTGAGCTGGGGTCCATCCAAGGACGTGCCAATACTGCAAAGCCGCATCCGAGATCTCTTTGAGGGAGATTTTAGTGATAGTACTGCACATGTTAGGTGTGCCCTGTGTAGATAGTAGCACCTGAGACTCTGGTTGTCGTTGAGAACGGCGGCGAACAGAGGATCATATTCCCGGGCAATAACCAGAGTGCCCTTATGTGCAGGTGGTGGAAGCTCCGGTGGCTAGCCGGACTAGTGAGTTTGCCAGATTAAAACGGCAACTGGATGCGGCAGACGCCGACATCGAGCTTGTTAACAAGTGGCTTGACGAGGCACATGGTAAGTGTTATTATCCGGTGAACGCCACATAGTAAGAGAAGCATGATGCCAGTATCTTTAATATGTTGTGACTGCAGATGGAGCTACCACCGTAGAAGCCTTGCGGGCAGAACTTGCCCGAGCCAAGGAACAAGCGAGGATTAGTAATGCGCCTGCTTTGAAGGCGGCCGAAGAGTTGAAAGCCAAGAAGGCCGCACATTGCGAGAGCCAAGAGAAGATGGCCAAGATGGCCGTAGAATTGAAAGACACTGCCGACCGCTGCTGGGTACTTGAAAAAGAAAACCGAATGAAGGCAACGGACCTTGAGAAGGCCGCGGCGGCGGACAAAGACACCCGTTCTGCTATGAGAGCGAAGAAGGAGGAGATGCGGGAAGCCGGGGATATTGCGGCTGGGAAACCCTTCAAGTTACGAAGGAAGTTCGGAGATCCGCGGTATGCCCCTCTGGATCGGCTATGGAGTTTGGCAGATGCGTATATGGATTTGGCGGCGAGCGCTGCCGATGCGGCCAAGTATTTGCAGGGTCAGACAGATCATGAAGTGGACAAGCTGTTCTAGACGCAATTCCATGTTCCAGAGCGTCCGCTTACATTGACTGACTAGCTAGCCGAATGGGCCAAACTGAATAGGTTGTCCGGACTCGCCATGAGGTCTGCTGAGGATCAGCGATGGCCGGAAAGGCCAAAGCCAAACAGCTATTTCAGCTTAGTGCAGTAGTTCCTTGATGCGGTGTCACGCATTAATGCGATGAAGAGGTCGGCGTGCATAGAAGGCTCGCGTATGGCCCTTGCCCGTGTTAAAGCATACTGGGCAGAGATGGACGCTACCACTGTTGCGGCGCAGGGTTCGGCCATAGGCCGGGTGGCTGCCGAGCACTTTTTCGAGGAGGTTCTCGAGGGTGCTCGTTTGATAGAGGCCCAGTGCTCGAAGAATATTATGTTTGAGTGATATGTATTCGAATTGTAAGCACAATGCTTTTATGAAGTTTTTATAAGGTTATGTTTATACTTTTGTCTGAAAGTAGTATGATGCCTCCTGCGCGGCCGTTTATGTATACATGTGTATAACCTGAAAGATTGCAGCCGTCGGCTTCAACCCCCACGCATATAATGCAGAGGTGCTCGCAAAAAACGTGTGTTCACACTTAACCCAACGTCTTGGTACTATTAAGGAGGTGATAGCGTAGCGAGCGAGGCAACCGGACTATAATGCTTTAACACTTTCACTTAGCCATAGGAGTTTGACAGTGGGGCTACTAGATAGCCCCTGGTGGCTCCACACTCTCCCGATCGTGGGGTGCGTACATGTCTGGCCGGAAAACGGCCCTTCGTTAAGGCGGAGGAATTCTAACTTTCTGATAGGTCATCGAGTGGTTGACCAGTCTCACGCTATATCATGACAGTCAGTTTTCGGCCTTCTCTACTGAGGTGCTCGTCCGGATGAACCAGGGCACAATCGTAGTAGTTCTCCTGGTGCTACCTTAGCCGGTAAAGCGGAACGTAAGGCACCAAAACATAGGAGCCGGGCAAACCCAACATTTGACCAAATACAATGATTCGGAGCTGATGCATATAAGGCCTAACTCGCGACGCCGAACACTCCCTAAGGTATTCGGTCTTTGTGGTATAAACCGGGCCTAAATAGTGCCCCTCGTAAGAAGCCCCTTGTGTCCAAGTACGTGCATTATTCTGACGTGGCCACATGCCAAGACGTCAGCATCCTTCTCAACTGTGCTGAGAATTCGGTGGATATGTATCAACAAGAGACAGTAAAAAAGGTTTACGCAGGGTCTTAATCTCAAAAGAATCATTGGAGTGGGTCCCTTCTGCACGTCTGCGCCTATGTCTCTATTGTGCCGTATCCTGGACGGGTGTAGCACGATGATCATCTATAAAAGGGAGGAACTTAGGTGAAAAAGTTGTCATGCAAAAGGATAGTTTTTAAGGGAACCAAATATAATTCAAGATGAGTAAAAATTTCTGCTTGTCTGCGCGCGTTGAGCCCCTTGTATATGGGTGTGACCATTGATCTGGCATGAATTACATATAGCTGTGCAGGACTCATCTAACCGTTTCAGAGGTCTTGACGACCTGTTAAATGCTTTAGTTGGTGAGGCCGTTTTTGGTGTGCGGCTGCCCAGGCAGCCGCACTCTCTTCGGCACGCAAAGATCGCTTAATACTTCCGTTTACTGTAATGATGCCATGTGGACCGGGCATCTTGAGTGTGAGGGAAGCGTAGTGCGGTATTGCATTAAAGCGAGCGAAAGCTTGGCGTCCGCATAGTGCTTGATAGCCACTTTGGAACGGAGCGATGTGGAAGGTTAAATGTTCGCTACGGAAGTTATCGGGGGAGCCGAATATAACTTTTAGCAGTAGGGAGCCCATGCAATGAGACTATGGGCCTTTCGTTACTCCTTTAAAGGTAGTTTGCTATGGCAAATTTTTGTTGGGTCTATCCCCATTTCGCGGATTGTATCCTGATATATCAGGTTTAGACTGCTGCCACCGTCCATCAGGACTCGTGTGAAGTGATATCCGTCATTTATTCGGTCTAAGACCAGGGCAGCCCATCCTGCATGCCGGATATTTGCTGAGTAAGCACGATGGTCGAAAGTGATCGGTTGACACGACCAGTGGCAGGACTCCGCGGTTATAGGCCCTTGGGCATATTTTTCGGGGAGTGTCGTTTGTTTCTTCGCTTGATCACGTGTAATACGTTTACTGTTTTGACTTCTGGTGGAAATTTCTTTTGTTCCCCAGTGTCTTGCTTGAGAGGCTCATCCTCGTCTTCGCTTGGTGTATCCTCCCATTGTGTACGGTGTTGAGCTTACCGGACTGCTTGAAGACCCAACATTCTCTGTGGGTATGATTAGCAGGTTTACCAGGGGTTCTATGGATCTGACATATTTGGTCCAGAATTTTGTTTAGGCTGGACAGTTTGTCTCTGGCGCCTTTAGAGGGCGGCTTTTGTTGACCTGGCCGAGAGCTTTTGAATCCGGCATTTACTTTCGTCCTCTTCGTGCTGTCTTCTTTATTCTGGCGTTTGTTACTGTTGTTGCACCATGATTTCCCATTTCCATGTCTAACTTCAGATGTACTAGGGTCGTTGGTGCTGCATCTGGCTAGCCAGCTGTTCTCACCCGCGCAAAAGTGGGTCATGAGGCTTGTTAATGCTGCCATTGTTCTCGGCTTTTCTTGGCCGAGGTGTCTGGCGAGCCATTCATCACGGACGCTATGCTTAAACGCTGCCAAGGCTTCGGCATCCGGACAGTCGACAATTTGGTTCTTTTTAGTAAGAAACCTGTTCCAAAGTTTTCGGGCTGACTCTCCGGGCTGTTGAGTTATATGACTCAAATCGTCTGCGTCCGGTGGTCGGACATAAGTCCCTTGAAAATTTGCCCGAAAAGCGTCTTCGAGCTCTTCCCAGCTTCCAATGGAGTTTTCGGGGAGGCCTTTAAGCCAGTGACGAGCTGGCCCTTTGAGCTTGAGGGGTAAGTACTTGATGGCGTGGAGATCATCCCCTTGAGCCATATGGATGTGGAGGATATAATCCTCAATCCAGACCCCAGGGTCTGTTGTTCCGTCGTATGCCTCTATGTTTACGGGTTTGAATGCATCTGGAAATTCATGGTCCAGCACCTCATCGGTGAAACATAGGGGATGTGCGGCATCCCCGTATCTGTGTGTACCACGTTGTCCGGATGTTTGTTGTGTTACATTGTATATTGGGGCGCGCTTGCGTGGTCCATAGATGGATCTGGTTGTGTCGTCCTTTTGGTGCGAGCCCTCGCGTGGATCACGTATTGGCTTGTGAGCGGCGTTGTTTGCCGCACGATGTTGGCCTTGAGGTCGTCTATCTGGCGAGGTGGCTATTTTGATTTTTGGTTGTGGGGGGTCTAAGGCCTCCTCATCGAATTCAGGTAGCAACTTCCGCTTTGGGTAGCTCTTGGTGGGGCGATTATCGCCGTACCTCGCTGCTATGTTGAGTGGTTTACTCCATCTGAGTTGTAGTGTGTCTTGCGCAGCCTTGAGCCTTTGCTTCTGCTTTTTCAGACTCCTCGCGGTGGCAACAAGCCTTTGACGGGCATTCTGCTGCTCCGGGTGCCTGTCCGACGTTATGTCGCCCGGACTATTATCTTTGACAGAATTGGTTTGTTCGGTTTGATTCTCTGTATTGCCGTGGTCCGGTAGTGGTTCGCCCTGCTCCAACGCTGGGTCTGTATGATCGTTATTTCTGCCGAGGCGGGATTTGGGGCGGCGCTTGCGCCGCTGCTTTGACTGCTTCTCGAGGGAACAAGCCTTCGGTGTGTCCTTCCGTTCCTCGTCGTCGTCTTTTTTTGGTGTGTCCACCATGTATACGTAATATGATGAAGTGGATGTCCAGCACCCTCTGGGCAGTGGTTCCTCTTCGCCTACCGCATCATCGTCTATACCGTGGATATCTTCGGAGTCGAAGTCGAGCATGTCGGTTGAGTCATCGACAGTGGCTATTAAGTGGGTGGTGGGTGGGCATGGAATTTCTTCATCGTCCGCATCCCAATCCTGTTGGCCATAATTCGGCCAGGGCTCTCCTGACAAAGAGAGAGACCTTAGTGAATTCAGAATGTCGCCGAAGGGCGAGTGCTGAAAGATATCCGCGGCGGTGAATTCCATGATCGGCGCCCAATCGGATTCGATTGACAGGGGCGCGGGCGGTTCGGAGCCAGAATAAGAGTACGGCACATTGGTGTCACGGGCTGCGCAGAGGGGTATGCTGGTATTCGGCTCAATCGCCATTGAGATTGCAGCCCCTGAGGCGGTGTCTAACCACCCGTCCTCGATTGGCGCAGTTGGCTCCGAACTAAGGGTCGGAGCTGATGCGGGCGCGGCTTCTGGGGTACTGTTCGGCGGCAGAGCTAGGTCATACCCATCGCGACAGTGCGGCGTGCCCGGCTGTGGCTCGAATCCGTCAAAGATCCAGTCTCCGCGGATGTCGGTCGTGTAGTTCAAACATCCAAATCTGACCTGATGGCCAGGGGCGTAGCTTTCAATCTGCTCCAGATGGCCAAGCGAATTAGCCCGCAGTGCAAACCGCCGGATACGAAGATCAGTCCGGGGAGAAAAGTCTCACCCTGGACCGCATCGCTATCGATGATAGTAGGAGCCATCAAGCCTAATGGAGATGACACAGAGGAACTCTCAATGAAAGCACCAATGTCGGTGTCAAAACCGGCGGATCTCGGGTAGGGTGTCCCGAACTATGCGTCTAGGCCGGACGGTAACAGGAGGCAGGGGACACGAAGTTTTACCCAGGTTCGGGCCCTCTTGATGGAGGTAAAACCCTACGTCCTGCTTGATTAATATTGATGATATGGGTAGTACAAGAGTAGATCTACAACGAGATCAGAGAGGCTAAACCCTAGAAGCTAGCCTATGGTATGATTGTATGTTGTGATTGTTGTCCTATGGACTAAAGCCCTTCGGTTTATATAGACACCGGAGAGTGTTAGGGTTACACAAGGTCGGTTACAAAGGAGGAGATATCCATATTCGTATTGCCTAGCTTGCCTTCCACGCCAAGTAGAGTCTCATCTGGACACGAGACGAAGTCCTCAATCTTGTATCTTCATAGTCTAACAGTCCGGCCAATGGAGATAGTCCGGCTGTCCGGAGACCCCCTAATCCAGGACTCCCTCAATGATGCTCTTCCGGTGGTGCAGGTGAAGTTGGCGGTGTGGGAATGGAAGTGGCGCGAAAGACGAGGGGAACGTCGGGGCAGCTCCTTGGAGGTGGAGGACAGGGTGGCTGAACCAGCGGGAGGATGAGATCGATGACGGGTCCTCATCCGGTACGGTGGATGAGGGACGCCGAGGTGTTGCTGTGGACGACGTCGTCGGGGAAGAGGCTCCCGCTGGGTGGCTCTCGGTGTCAAAACTGGTGGATCTCGTGTAGGGGGTCCCGAACTGTGCATCTAGGCCGGACGGTAACAAGAGGCAGGGGACATGATGTTTTACCCAGGTTCGAGCCCCCTTGATGGAGATAAAACCCTATGTCCTGCTTGATTAATATTGATGATATGGGTAGTACAAGAGTAG
>NC_053028.1:28072352-28222682 GCF_003073215.2 Triticum urartu | reverse complement strand
GGATTGACGCTGTTTTCAGCAGAATTGCCATGGTGTTATTTTTGTGCAGAAATAAAAGTTCTCGGAATGACCTGAAAATCAACGGAGAATTATTTTGGAATATATAAAAGATACTGGAAGAAAGATCCACGTCAGGCGGCCCACACCCTGTCCATGAGGGTGGGGGGAGCGCCCTACCCCCTGGGCGTGCCCCCTGCCTCGTGGGCCCCCTGACGCTCCACCGACCACAACCTTGACTCCATATATTCACTTTCGGGGAGAAAAAAATCAGGGAGAAGGATTCATCGCGTTTTACAATACGGAGTCACTGCCAAGCCCTAAACTCTCTCGGGAGGGCTGATCTGGAGTCCGTTCGGGGCTCCGGAGAGGGGAATCTGTCGCCATCATCATCAACCTTCCTCCATCACCAATTTCATGATGCTCACCGCCGTGCGTGAGTAATTCCATCATAGGCTTGCTAGACGGTGATGGGTTGGATGAGATCTATCATGTAATCGAGTTAGTTTTGCTAGGGTTTGATCCCTAGTATCCACTATGTTCTGAGATTGATGTTGCTATGACTTTGCTATGCTTAATGCTTGTCACTAGGGCCCGAGTGCCATGATTTCAGATCTGAACCTATTATGTTTTCATCAATATATGAGAGTTCTTGATCCTATCTTGCAAGTCTATAGTCACCTATTATGTGTTATGATCCTCATCCGGTACGGTGGATGAGGGACGCGGAGGTGTTGCTGTGGACGACATCGTCGGGGAAGAGGCTCCGGCTGGGTGGCTGTCGGTTTCAAAACCGGCGGATCTCGGGTAGGGGGTCCCGAACTGTGTGTCTAGGCCGGATGGTAACAGGAGGCAGGGGACAGGAAGTTTTACCCAGGTTCGGGCCCTCTTGATGGAGATAAAACCCTACGTCCTGCTTGATAAATATTGATGATATGGGTAGTACAAGAGTTGATCTACCACAAGAACAGAGAGGCTAAACCCTAGAAGCTAGCCTATGGTATGATTGTATGCTATGATTGTTGTCCTACAGACTAAAACCCTTCGATTTATATAGACACCGGAGAGGGTTAGGGTTACACAAGGTCGGTTACAAAGGAGGAGATATCCATATTCATATTGCCTAGCTTGCCTTCCACGCCAAGTAGAGTCTCATCCGGACATGAGACGAAGTCTTCAATCTTGTATCTTCATAGTCTAACAGTGCGGCCAATGGAGATATTCCGGCTGTCCGGAGACCCCCTAATCCAGGACTCCCTCAGTAGCCCCTGAACCAGGCTTCAATGACGATGAGTCCGGCGCGCAGCATTGTCTTCGGCATTGCAAGGTGGGTTCCTTCTCGGAATACATCACAGAAGAATTTGAATACGAGGATAGTGTCCGACCCTGAAAAATAAGTTCCACATTCCACCACAGAGAGAATAATTTTTCCGCAGATCTAATTTGTTGGCTTGTTTTGGCAGCATGACGTTATGTCATGGCCTGGTGATTATTCGAACCATTTCTTTTAACCAGCTCCACACATGACGCGAGTTGGTTTCTTGACACGTCTTGCCGAAGCGGAGATCGTGTTCCCCCAATTACGGGATTCTCACTAATGCGGTCGTGGGTAACCCAACCGTGTCTAGGACTCCTAGATTATAGGCACGTCCCAAATGCTTACGGAGAGGACGCTTGGTATTCACCCCCTTTATAAGGGGACAAAGTTTTCGCTTTTTCCCTCTTGTGCTCAATCGAACCCTTCCCCCGCCTTGAGTTCTAACACCCAAAGCCCAGGTTAGGATCTCCGGATCTTCAACCATGTCCGGATCCAGCCTTCAAGGCTGATGGACGCCCTCCTCCGTTACAGAAAAGGACATTAAGAAGTTGAGGGAGGCCAGATACCTGACCGCCGAGGTTTCGCATCGGCTGCCTGCTCGAGGGCAGATCGTCCCTACTCCCGAACCCAACGAGAACGTTGTGTTCGTCCCCCACTTCCTTCGAGGTCTAGGCCTCACTCTGGATCCTTTCTCAGAGGTTTGATGTTCTATTACGGGCTAGATTTGCATGATCTAGCTCCGGACTCCTTTCTCCATATCTCGACATTTATTGTCGTCTGTGAAGCCTTCCTCCGCGTTACCCCTCACTTCGGCCTGTGGCTCAAGACCTTTGAAGTAAAGCCGAAGATGATCGAGGGGCAACAAGCAGCGTGTGGAGGTGCATCAATAGGCAGGATGGCAGGAGCTCCATGGCCGGAAGGTTCCTTTCCAGAGGTGTCCGAATTATGGCAACGGGAGTGGTTTTACGTCACGGCTCCCAGAAGTGCCAAGTGGGCGGCTGCCCCCGCTTTCCGCTCGGGCCCCCCACCACAACTGATGTCATGGATTAGCAGAGGTCTGAGCTGGGGTCCATCCAAGGACGTGCCAATACTGCAAAGCCGCATCCGAGATCTCTTTGAGGGAGATTTTAGTGATAGTACTGCACATGTTAGGTGTGCCCTGTGTAGATAGTAGCACCTGAGACTCTGGTTGTCGTTGAGAACGGCGGCGAACAGAGGATCATATTCCCGGGCAATAACCAGAGTGCCCTTATGTGCAGGTGGTGGAAGCTCCGGTGGCTAGCCGGACTAGTGAGTTTGCCAGATTAAAACGGCAACTGGATGCGGCAGACGCCGACATCGAGCTTGTTAACAAGTGGCTTGACGAGGCACATGGTAAGTGTTATTATCCGGTGAACGCCACATAGTAAGAGAAGCATGATGCCAGTATCTTTAATATGTTGTGACTGCAGATGGAGCTACCACCGTAGAAGCCTTGCGGGCAGAACTTGCCCGAGCCAAGGAACAAGCGAGGATTAGTAATGCGCCTGCTTTGAAGGCGGCCGAAGAGTTGAAAGCCAAGAAGGCCGCACATTGCGAGAGCCAAGAGAAGATGGCCAAGATGGCCGTAGAATTGAAAGACACTGCCGACCGCTGCTGGGTACTTGAAAAAGAAAACCGAATGAAGGCAACGGACCTTGAGAAGGCCGCGGCGGCGGACAAAGACACCCGTTCTGCTATGAGAGCGAAGAAGGAGGAGATGCGGGAAGCCGGGGATATTGCGGCTGGGAAACCCTTCAAGTTACGAAGGAAGTTCGGAGATCCGCGGTATGCCCCTCTGGATCGGCTATGGAGTTTGGCAGATGCGTATATGGATTTGGCGGCGAGCGCTGCCGATGCGGCCAAGTATTTGCAGGGTCAGACAGATCATGAAGTGGACAAGCTGTTCTAGACGCAATTCCATGTTCCAGAGCGTCCGCTTACATTGACTGACTAGCTAGCCGAATGGGCCAAACTGAATAGGTTGTCCGGACTCGCCATGAGGTCTGCTGAGGATCAGCGATGGCCGGAAAGGCCAAAGCCAAACAGCTATTTCAGCTTAGTGCAGTAGTTCCTTGATGCGGTGTCACGCATTAATGCGATGAAGAGGTCGGCGTGCATAGAAGGCTCGCGTATGGCCCTTGCCCGTGTTAAAGCATACTGGGCAGAGATGGACGCTACCACTGTTGCGGCGCAGGGTTCGGCCATAGGCCGGGTGGCTGCCGAGCACTTTTTCGAGGAGGTTCTCGAGGGTGCTCGTTTGATAGAGGCCCAGTGCTCGAAGAATATTATGTTTGAGTGATATGTATTCGAATTGTAAGCACAATGCTTTTATGAAGTTTTTATAAGGTTATGTTTATACTTTTGTCTGAAAGTAGTATGATGCCTCCTGCGCGGCCGTTTATGTATACATGTGTATAACCTGAAAGATTGCAGCCGTCGGCTTCAACCCCCACGCATATAATGCAGAGGTGCTCGCAAAAAACGTGTGTTCACACTTAACCCAACGTCTTGGTACTATTAAGGAGGTGATAGCGTAGCGAGCGAGGCAACCGGACTATAATGCTTTAACACTTTCACTTAGCCATAGGAGTTTGACAGTGGGGCTACTAGATAGCCCCTGGTGGCTCCACACTCTCCCGATCGTGGGGTGCGTACATGTCTGGCCGGAAAACGGCCCTTCGTTAAGGCGGAGGAATTCTAACTTTCTGATAGGTCATCGAGTGGTTGACCAGTCTCACGCTATATCATGACAGTCAGTTTTCGGCCTTCTCTACTGAGGTGCTCGTCCGGATGAACCAGGGCACAATCGTAGTAGTTCTCCTGGTGCTACCTTAGCCGGTAAAGCGGAACGTAAGGCACCAAAACATAGGAGCCGGGCAAACCCAACATTTGACCAAATACAATGATTCGGAGCTGATGCATATAAGGCCTAACTCGCGACGCCGAACACTCCCTAAGGTATTCGGTCTTTGTGGTATAAACCGGGCCTAAATAGTGCCCCTCGTAAGAAGCCCCTTGTGTCCAAGTACGTGCATTATTCTGACGTGGCCACATGCCAAGACGTCAGCATCCTTCTCAACTGTGCTGAGAATTCGGTGGATATGTATCAACAAGAGACAGTAAAAAAGGTTTACGCAGGGTCTTAATCTCAAAAGAATCATTGGAGTGGGTCCCTTCTGCACGTCTGCGCCTATGTCTCTATTGTGCCGTATCCTGGACGGGTGTAGCACGATGATCATCTATAAAAGGGAGGAACTTAGGTGAAAAAGTTGTCATGCAAAAGGATAGTTTTTAAGGGAACCAAATATAATTCAAGATGAGTAAAAATTTCTGCTTGTCTGCGCGCGTTGAGCCCCTTGTATATGGGTGTGACCATTGATCTGGCATGAATTACATATAGCTGTGCAGGACTCATCTAACCGTTTCAGAGGTCTTGACGACCTGTTAAATGCTTTAGTTGGTGAGGCCGTTTTTGGTGTGCGGCTGCCCAGGCAGCCGCACTCTCTTCGGCACGCAAAGATCGCTTAATACTTCCGTTTACTGTAATGATGCCATGTGGACCGGGCATCTTGAGCGTGAGGGAAGCGTAATGCGGTATTGCATTAAAGCGAGCGAAAGCTTGGCGTCCGCATAGTGCTTGATAGCCACTTTGGAACGGAGCGATGTGGAAGGTTAAATGTTCGCTACGGAAGTTATCGGGGGAGCCGAATATAACTTTTAGCAGTAGGGAGCCCATGCAATGAGACTATGGGCCTTTCGTTACTCCTTTAAAGGTAGTTTGCTATGGCAAATTTTTGTTGGGTCTATCCCCATTTCGCGGATTGTATCCTGATATATCAGGTTTAGACTGCTGCCACCGTCCATCAGGACTCGTGTGAAGTGATATCCGTCATTTATTCGGTCTAAGACCAGGGCAGCCCATCCTGCATGCCGGATATTTGCTGAGTAAGCACGATGGTCGAAAGTGATCGGTTGACACGACCAGTGGCAGGACTCCGCGGTTATAGGCCCTTGGGCATATTTTTCGGGGAGTGTCGTTTGTTTCTTCGCTTGATCACGTGTAATACGTTTACTGTTTTGACTTCTGGTGGAAATTTCTTTTGTTCCCCAGTGTCTTGCTTGAGAGGCTCATCCTCGTCTTCGCTTGGTGTATCCTCCCATTGTGTACGGTGTTGAGCTTACCGGACTGCTTGAAGACCCAACATTCTCTGTGGGTATGATTAGCAGGTTTACCAGGGGTTCTATGGATCTGACATATTTGGTCCAGAATTTTGTTTAGGCTGGACAGTTTGTCTCTGGCGCCTTTAGAGGGCGGCTTTTGTTGACCTGGCCGAGAGCTTTTGAATCCGGCATTTACTTTCGTCCTCTTCGTGCTGTCTTCTTTATTCTGGCGTTTGTTACTGTTGTTGCACCATGATTTCCCATTTCCATGTCTAACTTCAGATGTACTAGGGTCGTTGGTGCTGCATCTGGCTAGCCAGCTGTTCTCACCCGCGCAAAAGTGGGTCATGAGGCTTGTTAATGCTGCCATTGTTCTCGGCTTTTCTTGGCCGAGGTGTCTGGCGAGCCATTCATCACGGACGCTATGCTTAAACGCTGCCAAGGCTTCGGCATCCGGACAGTCGACAATTTGGTTCTTTTTAGTAAGAAACCTGTTCCAAAGTTTTCGGGCTGACTCTCCGGGCTGTTGAGTTATATGACTCAAATCGTCTGCGTCCGGTGGTCGGACATAAGTCCCTTGAAAATTTGCCCGAAAAGCGTCTTCGAGCTCTTCCCAGCTTCCAATGGAGTTTTCGGGGAGGCCTTTAAGCCAGTGACGAGCTGGCCCTTTGAGCTTGAGGGGTAAGTACTTGATGGCGTGGAGATCATCCCCTTGAGCCATATGGATGTGGAGGATATAATCCTCAATCCAGACCCCAGGGTCTGTTGTTCCGTCGTATGCCTCTATGTTTACGGGTTTGAATGCATCTGGAAATTCATGGTCCAGCACCTCATCGGTGAAACATAGGGGATGTGCGGCATCCCCGTATCTGTGTGTACCACGTTGTCCGGATGTTTGTTGTGTTACATTGTATATTGGGGCGCGCTTGCGTGGTCCATAGATGGATCTGGTTGTGTCGTCCTTTTGGTGCGAGCCCTCGCGTGGATCACGTATTGGCTTGTGAGCGGCGTTGTTTGCCGCACGATGTTGGCCTTGAGGTCGTCTATCTGGCGAGGTGGCTATTTTGATTTTTGGTTGTGGGGGGTCTAAGGCCTCCTCATCGAATTCAGGTAGCAACTTCCGCTTTGGGTAGCTCTTGGTGGGGCGATTATCGCCGTACCTCGCTGCTATGTTGAGTGGTTTACTCCATCTGAGTTGTAGTGTGTCTTGCGCAGCCTTGAGCCTTTGCTTCTGCTTTTTCAGACTCCTCGCGGTGGCAACAAGCCTTTGACGGGCATTCTGCTGCTCCGGGTGCCTGTCCGACGTTATGTCGCCCGGACTATTATCTTTGACAGAATTGGTTTGTTCGGTTTGATTCTCTGTATTGCCGTGGTCCGGTAGTGGTTCGCCCTGCTCCAACGCTGGGTCTGTATGATCGTTATTTCTGCCGAGGCGGGATTTGGGGCGGCGCTTGCGCCGCTGCTTTGACTGCTTCTCGAGGGAACAAGCCTTCGGTGTGTCCTTCCGTTCCTCGTCGTCGTCTTTTTTTGGTGTGTCCACCATGTATACGTAATATGATGAAGTGGATGTCCAGCACCCTCTGGGCAGTGGTTCCTCTTCGCCTACCGCATCATCGTCTATACCGTGGATATCTTCGGAGTCGAAGTCGAGCATGTCGGTTGAGTCATCGACAGTGGCTATTAAGTGGGTGGTGGGTGGGCATGGAATTTCTTCATCGTCCGCATCCCAATCCTGTTGGCCATAATTCGGCCAGGGCTCTCCTGACAAAGAGAGAGACCTTAGTGAATTCAGAATGTCGCCGAAGGGCGAGTGCTGAAAGATATCCGCGGCGGTGAATTCCATGATCGGCGCCCAATCGGATTCGATTGACAGGGGCGCGGGCGGTTCGGAGCCAGAATAAGAGTACGGCACATTGGTGTCACGGGCTGCGCAGAGGGGTATGCTGGTATTCGGCTCAATCGCCATTGAGATTGCAGCCCCTGAGGCGGTGTCTAACCACCCGTCCTCGATTGGCGCAGTTGGCTCCGAACTAAGGGTCGGAGCTGATGCGGGCGCGGCTTCTGGGGTACTGTTCGGCGGCAGAGCTAGGTCATACCCATCGCGACAGTGCGGCGTGCCCGGCTGTGGCTCGAATCCGTCAAAGATCCAGTCTCCGCGGATGTCGGTCGTGTAGTTCAAACATCCAAATCTGACCTGATGGCCAGGGGCGTAGCTTTCAATCTGCTCCAGATGGCCAAGCGAATTAGCCCGCAGTGCAAACCGCCGGATACGAAGATCAGTCCGGGGAGAAAAGTCTCACCCTGGACCGCATCGCTATCGATGATAGTAGGAGCCATCAAGCCTAATGGAGATGACACAGAGGAACTCTCAATGAAAGCACCAATGTCGGTGTCAAAACCGGCGGATCTCGGGTAGGGTGTCCCGAACTATGCGTCTAGGCCGGACGGTAACAGGAGGCAGGGGACACGAAGTTTTACCCAGGTTCGGGCCCTCTTGATGGAGGTAAAACCCTACGTCCTGCTTGATTAATATTGATGATATGGGTAGTACAAGAGTAGATCTACAACGAGATCAGAGAGGCTAAACCCTAGAAGCTAGCCTATGGTATGATTGTATGTTGTGATTGTTGTCCTATGGACTAAAGCCCTTCGGTTTATATAGACACCGGAGAGTGTTAGGGTTACACAAGGTCGGTTACAAAGGAGGAGATATCCATATTCGTATTGCCTAGCTTGCCTTCCACGCCAAGTAGAGTCTCATCTGGACACGAGACGAAGTCCTCAATCTTGTATCTTCATAGTCTAACAGTCCGGCCAATGGAGATAGTCCGGCTGTCCGGAGACCCCCTAATCCAGGACTCCCTCAATGATGCTCTTCCGGTGGTGCAGGTGAAGTTGGCGGTGTGGGAATGGAAGTGGCGCGAAAGACGAGGGGAACGTCGGGGCAGCTCCTTGGAGGTGGAGGACAGGGTGGCTGAACCAGCGGGAGGATGAGATCGATGACGGGTCCTCATCCGGTACGGTGGATGAGGGACGCCGAGGTGTTGCTGTGGACGACGTCGTCGGGGAAGAGGCTCCCGCTGGGTGGCTCTCGGTGTCAAAACTGGTGGATCTCGTGTAGGGGGTCCCGAACTGTGCATCTAGGCCGGACGGTAACAAGAGGCAGGGGACATGATGTTTTACCCAGGTTCGAGCCCCCTTGATGGAGATAAAACCCTATGTCCTGCTTGATTAATATTGATGATATGGGTAGTACAAGAGTAGATCTACCATGAGATCAGAGAGGCTAAACCCTAGAAGCTAGCCTATGGTATGATTGTATGTTGTGATTGTTGTCCTACGGGCTAAAACCCTTCGGTTTATATAGACACCGGAGAGGGTTAGGGTTACACAAGGTCGGTTGCAAAGGAGGAGATATCCATATTCGTATTGCCTAGCTTACCTTGCACGCCAAGTAGAATCTCATCCGGATGCGAGACGAAGTCTTCAATCTTGTATCTTCATAGTCTAACAGTCCGGCCAATGGAGATAGTCCAGCTGTACGGAGACCCCCTAATCCAGGACTCCCTCAGTAGCCCCTGAACCAGGCTTCAATGACGATGAGTCCGGTGCGCAGCATTGTCTTTGGCATTGCAAGGCGGGTTCCTTCTCCGAATAAATCATAGAAGAAATTGAATACGAGGATAGTGTCCGACCCTGAAAAATAAGTTCCACATTCCACCGCAGAAAGAATAATTTTTCCGCAGATCTAATTTGCTGGTTGTTTTGGCAGCATGACGTTATGTCATGGCCTGGTGATTATTTGAACCGTTTCTTTTAACCAGCTCCACACATGACGTGAGGCGGTTTCTTAACATGTCTTGCCGAAGCGGAGATCGTGTTCCCCCAATTACGGGATTCTCATTAATCCGGTCGTGGGTAACCCAACCGTTTCTAGGACTCCTAGATTATAGGCAAGTCCCAAACAGCTACGGAGAAGACGCTTGGTATTCACCCCCTGTCGGTGTCAAAACCGGCGAATCTAGGGTAGGGGGTCCCGAACTGTGCGTCTAGGCCGGATGGTAACAGGAGACAAGGGACATGAAGTTTTACCCAGGTTCGGGCCCTCTCGATGGAGGTAAAACCCTACGTCCTGCTTTATTAATATTGATGATATGGGTAGTACAAGATTTGATCTACCACGAGATCGAGGAGGCTAAACCTTAGAAGCTAGCCTATGGTATGATTGTTGATGTGTATGTTGTCCTATGGACTAAAACCCTCCGGTTTATATAAACACCGGGTAGGGTTAGGGTTACATAGAGTCGGTTACAATGGTAGGAGATCTGCATATCCGTATCGCCAAGCTTGCCTTCCACGCCAAGGAAAGTACCTCCCGGACACGGGACGAAGTCTTCAATCTTGTATCTTCATAATCCAGGAGTCCGGCTGAAGGTATAGTCCGGCCATCCGAATACCCCCTAATCCAGGACTCCCTCAGTAGCCCCTGAACCAGGCTTCAATGACGACATGTCCGGCGCGCATATTGTCTTCGACATTGCAAGGCGGGTTCCTCCTCCAAGTACTTCATAGAAGATTTTGAACACAAAGATAGTGTCCGGCTCTGAAAAATAAGATTCCACATATTGCCATAGAGAGAATAATATTTACACAAATCTAATCTGCTGACGTATTCCGTAGTGTGACATCACACCACGGCCAAGCTTTTATTCGAACCGTTTTACTGTCCCATCTCAGTGCGTTATGCGAGGCAGTTTCCTTGGCACGTCTTGTTAAAGCAGAGATCGTGTCCCCCTTATTCCAGGATTCTCATCAATATGGGCATGGGTAACCCAACTGCTTCTAGGACTCCTAGATTATAGGCAAGTCCAAACGGACACGGAGAGGACGCTTGATATCCACCCTCTTTGTAAAGGGACAAGGCTTTTATTTTTTCCTCCTGTGCTCAATCGAATCCTTCCCCCGCCTCGAGCTCAAACGCCCAAAGTGTAGGTCAGGTGCTCCGAACCTTCAATCATATCCTGATCTAGCCTTCAAGGCCGATGGGTGCCCTCATCCATCGCGGAAGAAGACATCAAAACGTTGAGGGAGGCCAGATATCTGACCGCCGAGATCTTGCATCGGCTGCCTCCCCGGGGGCAGGCCGTCCCTTCCCCCGAACCCAACGAGAGCGTCGTGTTTGTCTCCCACTTCCTCCGAGGTCTAGGCCTTGCTCTGGATCCATTCGTCGGGTGCTTGATGTTTTACTACGGGCTAGATTTCCATGATCTAGCTCCGGACTCCTTTCTTCATATCACGACATTTATCATCGTGTGTGAGGCCTTCCTCCGGGTCACCCCTCACTTTGGCTTGTGGCTCAAGACTTTTGAAGTAAAGCCGAAGATGATCGAGGGGCAATAGGCGGCTTGTGGAGGTGCCTCAATATGCAAGATGACGGGAGCTCCGTGGCCCAAAGGTTCCATTCCAGAGGTGTCTGAATTTTGGCAACAGGAGTGGTTCTACATCACGGCTCCTAGAAGTGCCAAGTGGGCGCCCCCCCTGTTTTCCGCTCGGGCCCCCCACCACAACTGATGTCGTGGATCAGCAGAGGTCTGAGTTGGGGGCCAGCCAAGGACGTGCCTATACTGCAAGGCCGCATTCGAGATCTCTTCAATGGAGATTTCAGTTTGGTTGCGGTGATACAGGTTATGCTAGTTCGTCAAGTCCAGCCTTGCAAACGCCAGCCTCTACGTCTGTGGGAGTTCAATCCTGAGGGACCGCGTGCCATTCAAAATTTTCTCGGCCTGACGCACGAGGAGATGTACAAATCATTCTTCGGACCTCAAACGGAGTGTCCGGAAATCACCGAGGACGTGGGCCTGAGTAGCAACCGCACCGCCGAACAGGTAAGGCATCTTCTGGCCGAACATACTTTCTCTACTTTGTTACGAATTTATCTCTGAGAGTTCGCTTTTTGACCAGGACTGGCTCACAAAGTCCGCGGGGGGATCAATCCTCCCACGAGTCGTAAGTGACCCGAAATACCTTTGATTGTACAGATATGCCATCTTTTTATTCTGAGAAGATAACCACCGCATATATTTTTGCAGTTCGGGCCTTAGCCCCTCTCAAATGAGCTCATCTTCGGGGGATCTTCTTCCAGATATGATGGAGAGCGAAACTCCTCCTCCGGACTCCTCCGCTCCGGGAGCGTGCGACCCTGAAGTGTCGTCGTGGAGGGCCTCTCCGAGTCCGGCGAGGCTAGAAGATAATCCCGTTGACCCCCGAAGCTCCCAATGTCCGGCTCCCTAAGAGAGCAGACAAAAGAGTCCGACACCGTCTAGTGTGCGATCGGATGTTCTGAGGGAGTTGGTGGGGCGAGCGGCCATCTCAGATGAACACCATGTGCTAATGAATACGATGATGGAGAGAATATCGTCCGCCGAAAGCGGACTGCATGAAGCTTTTATGAGTCTACTGACAGGCTTTGAGGCACGTAAAAGAATGTATGATAGTCCTACACATGCTAGGTGTGCCCTGTGTAGATTGTAGCCCCTGAGACTATGGTTGTCGTCGGAAACGACGATGAGCAGAGGATCATATTCCCAGGTAAAAACCATACTGCCTCTATGTGCAGGTGATGGATGCTCCGGTGGCTAGCCGGACTAGCGAGTTTGCCCATTTAGAACGGCAGTTGGATGCGGCAGACGCCGACGTCAAGGTTGTTAACAAAAGGCTTGACGAGGCATATGGTAAGTGTCAATATCTGGTAAACGCCACATAGGAAGAGCAGGATGATGCCAGTATCTTAAATATGTTGTGACTGCAGATGGAGCTGCCACTTTTGAAGCCTTGCGGGCAGAACTTGCCCGAGCCAAGGAACAAGCGAGGTTAGGTAATGCAGCTGCTGTGAAGGCGGCCGAAGAGTTGCAAGCCGAGAAAGCCGCGCATGGCGAGACCCGAGACAAGATGGCCAAGATGGTTGTGGAACTAAAGCCGCCGGCGACCCTTGTCGGGTTCTCGAAAAGGAAAACCAAGCGAAGGCATCGGACCTTGAGAAGGCTGCTGCGACGAAAAAGATCTTTGCTCTGCTATGAGGGCAAAGAAGTAGGAGCTGCGGGAAGCCGGGGGTATTGTAGCTGGGAAATCCTTTATGTTGCGGAGGAAATTCGGAGATCCACGGTATGCCCCTTTGGATCGGTTGTGGAGTTCGGAGGATGTGTATATGGATTTGGCGGCGAGTGCTGCCGATGCGGCCAAGTACATCCAGGGTCAGACAGACCGTGGAGTAGACCAGCTGTTTTGGAGACAATTCCATTCTCCCGAGCGTCCACTTACATTGACTGACCAATTAGCCGAATGGGCCGAACTAAACAGGTTGTCCGGACTCTCTATGAGGTCTGTTGTGGATCGGCTGTGGCCGGGAAGGTCAAAACCGAACAGCTATTTCAGCTTGGTGCAGCAGTCCCTTGACGTGGTGCCGCACATTAATGCGATGAAGAGGTCGGCGTGCATAGAGGGCGCACGGATGGCCTTTGCCCGTGTTAAGGCATACTGGGCGGAGATGGATGCTACCAATGTTGCAGCGCGGGATTCGGCTATAGGTCGAAAGGCTGCTGAGCACTATTTTGAAGAAGTTCTTGAGGGTGCCCATTTGATAGAGACCCAGTGCTCAAAAAATATTATGTTTGAGTGATATGTAATCTCATTGTAAGCGAAATGCTTTTATAAATTTTTATAAGGCTATTTTTATACTTTTGCCTGAAAGTAATATGATGCCTCCTGGGCGGCTGTTTATGTATACATGTGTATAACCTGAAAGATTGCAGTCGTTGGCTTCAGCCCCCATGCATATAATGCGGAGGTGCTCGCAAAAACACGCATTCACACTTAACCCAACTTCTTGTTCCTATTAAGGAGGTGATAGCGGAGCGAGCGAGGCAACCGGACTCTAATGCTTTAGCACTTTCACTTAGCAATAGGACTTTGATAGTGGGGCTACTAGATAGCCCCTGGTAGCTCCGCACTCTCCCAGTTTCGGGGTGCGTACATGCCTGGCCGGAAAACGGCCCTTCGTTAAGGCGGAGGAATTCTAACATTCCCATAGGTCATAGAGTGGTTGACCAGTCTCACACTATATCATGACAGTCAGTTTTCGGCTTTCTCTACTAAGGTGCTCGTCCGGATGAACCAGGGCACAATTGCAGTAGTTCTCCTGGTGCTACCTTAGCCGGTAAAGCGGAACGTAAGGCACCAAAACACAGGAGCCGGGCAAACCCAACATTTGACCAAAGACAATGATTCGGAGCTGATGCATATAGGGCCAAACTCGCGACGCCGAACACTCCCTAAGGTATTCGGTCTTTGTGGTATAAACCGGGCCTAAATAATGGCCATTGTAAGAAGCCACTTGTGTCCAGGTACGTGCATTATTCTGGCGTGGCCACATGCCAAGACGTCAGCATCCTTCTCAACGGTGGATATGTATCAACAAGAGATAGTAAAAAAAGGTTTACGCAGGGTCTTAATCTAAAAAGAATCCTTGGAACGGGTCCCTGTTGCACGTCTGCGCCTGTGTGTCCGTTGTGCCGTATCCTGGACGGGTGTAGCACGATGATCGTCTGTAAAAAAGTGGAAGTTAAGTGAAAAAGTTTTCGTGCAAAAAGATAGTTTTTAAAGAAACCATGTGTAATTGAAGATGATAAGAAATTGCCACTTGTCTGCGCGCGTTGAGCCCCTTGTAATGACAAATAGGGGTGTGACCACTTATTTCTGTCGAGGCGGGATTTGGGGCGGCGCTTGCGTCGCTGCTTTGACTGCTTTTCGAGGGAACAAGCCTTCTGTGCGTCCTTCTGCTCCTCGTCGTCATCTTTTGGTGCGTCCACCATGTATACATCATATGACGAGGTCGCGTTCCAGGGCCCAATAGGCTCTGGTTCTTCATCGTCTCCTTCATCGGCGTCCATACCGTCGATGTCTCCGGCGTCAAAGTCGAGTATGTCGGTTAAATCGTCGACAGTGGCTACAAAGTGGGTGGTGGGTGGGCCTTGAATTTCTTCATCGTCCGCATCCCAATCTCGCTGACCATAGTCCGGCCAGGGCTCTCCTGATAAAGAGAGAGACTTCAATGACTTCAGGATATCGCCCAAAGGCGAGTGCTGAAAGATGTCCACGACAGTGAACTCCATAATCGGCACCCAATCGGATTCGATTGGCAAGGGCGTGGAGGGTTCGGAGTCCGGAGAGGAGTCCGGCTCCTTGGAGTCATGAGTCTCGCAGAGTACGGGGCTGGTGCTTGGCTCAATCGCTGTTGGGGTCGCAGCCCCCGAGGTGGCGTCCAACCGCCCATCCTCGATCGGCGCAGTTGGCTCCGAACTAAGGGTCGGAGCCGATGCGGTGGCGGCCTCCAGGGCATTGTGTGGCGGCAGAGCTAGATCATGCTCGTCGTGACAGTGCGGCGCGCTTGGCAGTGGCTCGAATCCGTCTAACATCAAGTCTCCGCGGATGTCAGTCGTGTAGTTTAAATTTCCAAATCTGACCTGACGGCCAGGGCGTAGCTTTCGATCTGCTCCAGACGGCCAAGCGAATTGGCCCGCAGTGCGAAGCCGCCGAAGACGAAGATCTGTCCGGGGAGGAAGGTCTCACCCTCGACTGCATCGCTATCGATGATCGTAGGAGCCATCGAGCCTGACGGCGATGACACAGAGGAACTCTCAATGAAAGCACCAACGTCGGTGTCAAAACCGGTGGATCTCGGGTAGGGGGTCCCGAACTATGCGTCTAGGCCGGATGGTAACAGGAGACAAGGGACACGAAGTTTTACCCAGGTTCGGGCCCTCTCGATGGAGGTAAAACCCTATGTCCTGCTTGATTAATATTGATGATATGGGCAGTACAAGAGTTGATCTACCACGAGATCGAGGAGGCTAAACCCTAGAAGCTAGCCTATGGTATGATTGTTGATGTGTATGTTCACTAGTAGAAAAAGGGTCAATCGTGAAGAACATTAGTGCCGGTTTGTATTTGAGCCGGCACTAATGTATACATTAGTGCCGGTTCCAACGGCTAGCCGGGCCGCTTTCATTAGTACCGGTTCGTGGCTAACCTTTAGCACCGGTTCGTGCCATGAACCGGTACTAAAGGTCGTCCTATATAAACCCTTCGTCCACCAGCACTCTGTTCTTCCCCCTTTCCCCTCTCCGGCCCTCTCCTGTGTTCTTCCCTTCTTCCTCTCGAGTTCATCACAAAATTTGCCCAAAATTTGTCAAGATTTGAAGGCCCTCATCCATTCAAATGATCACAAAGGTTAGCAACTTTGTCCTTTCAAATGATCACAAAGTATATATAGTGATTAATTTGTGAGTTTAGTAATTTGGGAGGATATATATATGTGCTAGTATTTGATTTATATGCAATTTGAGGTCAAAAATAACACTTAGTTTGCATATGTAGGTGTGGTTTACTTAGTGCCTTCTAAATCTCCATCATAGACACCGTCGATCGCCCGCACCATCCCGTCGCCGGCACCACCTTGTGGTGAGCCTCTTCTTCATGAAATTTTATATAAAAATTGATGTTTGTGATTTGGATATATAGTTACTCGTAGAATTATCTTACCCGTACGTTGTTTGTTATACATATAGTGCCATGGTTTTGATATCCGTCCCCGTCGGCCCTAGTCCTTGTTATGATTCGGATGTGGTATGTATATTCTCTTTTAAAACTAGTTGCATTTCGTGTTTATGACAAATTATGCCCATCAAGTTGACATAGAAATTTTTTCTAGGAGGTATCTGAACCTGAAATTCCAACCGACCCTATTGCCGAGAGGTTAAATTTAGTTGAAAGAGAAAACGAGTACTTGAAAGAAAAATTGAAAAGAATTGAGGGGGAGAAGATGGAATTGGAGTTGCATGTTGCCGATTTCGTCGATGATCACAAGATCAAGATGGAGAAAATGCGCTTGAAGATTAGAAAGATTAGAAAATATGCCATCGATAGTGAGGCTTGGTATCATTATGCTGTTGGATCCATTGTTACCTTAGTTGCGATCTTGATCGTATTTGTTGTTGCATTTAAATGCTTTAGCTAGAGAGTTATTTGTTTGTTGCATTTAAGTGTTGTATGAACTTTATGTATGAACTTGTATTAATTTGGTCTATTCGGTGTTGTGTAATGAAGATGAGCCGGCAATGGATGTACGATGACCGATGCTCTCCCAAGTTAGTTGAGGGCGTGCGTACTTTTCTGCTTGCGGCTGAGGCAAACAAGCGGGCGGATGGTTTTATGCCTTGTCCATGTGCTCGCTGTAAGAATGGTCACAATTACTCTACGTCAAGAACCATTCACTTCCACCTGTTTAAGATCGGTTTCATGCCCCATTATAATGTTTGGACCAAGCACGGAGAAAGAGGGGTTATGATGGAAGACAATGAAGAAGAAGAGGACGACGACAGCTATCCTGGCCATGGGTTCCCTGAATACGATGATATAACAATGGGGGAAGAAGCTGAGCAGGTAATGCGGAAAGAAGCTGAGCCGGCAATGCGGGAAGAAGCTGAAGAAGAGGCATCAGATGAGCCCGTTGATGATCTAGGTCGGGCCATTGCCGATGCAAAGAGAAACTACGCAAGTGATTTGGAGAAGAAGAAGTTGCAGCGCATGTTAGAGGATCACAAAAAATTGTTGTACCCGAATTGCGTAGGTGACAAGAAAAAGCTGGGCACCACACTGGAATTGCTGCAATGGAAGGCAGAGAATGGTGTATCTGACAAGGGATTTGGAAAGTTGCTGGTAATGATGAAGGATATGCTTCCAGAGGACAACGAATTGCCCGAGAGTACGTACTAAGCAAAGAAGGTTGTCTGCCCTCTAGGGTTAGAGGTGCAGAAGATACATGCATGCCCTAATGATTGCATCCTCTACCGCGGGGAGTACGAGGATTTGAACGCTTGCCCGGTATGTGGTGCATTGCGCTATAAGATCTGCCGCGATGACCCTGGTGATGTCGAGGGCCGGCGCCCCAGGAGGAAGATTCCTGCCAGGGTGATGTGGTATGCTCCTATAATACCACGATTGAAACGTTTGTTCCAAAACAAAGAGCATGCCAAGGCGATGCGATGGCACAGAGAAGACCGTAAGAAAGACGGAAAGTTGAGAGTACCCGCTGACGGGTCGCAGTGGAGAAAAATCGAAAGAAAGTACGGGAAGGAGTTTGCAGATGACGCAAGGAGCGTATGGCTTGGTCTAAGCGCAGATGGCATTAAACCTTTTGGGGAGCAGAGCAGCAACCATAGCACCTGGCCTGTGACTCTATGTTTGTATAACCTTCCTCCTTGGTTGTGCATGAAGCGGAAGTTCATTATGATGCCAGTGCTCATCCAAGGCCCTAAGCAACCCGGCAACGACATTGATGTGTACCTAAGGCCATTAGTTGAAGAACTCTTACAACTGTGGAATGGAACAGGTGTACGTGTGTGGGATGAGCACATGGGGGAAGAATTTGACCTAAAGGCGTTGTTGTTCGTGACCATCAATGATTGGCCTGCTCTCAGTAACCTTTCAGGACAGACAAACAAGGGATACCGCGCATGCACGCACTGTTTGGACGATACCGACAGTATATATTTGGCTAATTGTAAGAAGAATGTGTACCTGGGACATCGTCGATTTCTTCCGAGAAGGCATCCCGTAAGAAAGAAAGGTAAGCATTTCAAAGGTGAGGCAGATCACCGGACGAAACCTCGCCACCGTACTGGTGCTGATGTACATGATATGGCCAAGGATTTGAAGGTGGTCTTTGGAAAGGGTCCTGGTGGACAACCTGTTCCAAATGACGCTGACGGACGCGCACCCATGTGGAAGAAGAAATCTATATTTTGGGACCTGCCCTATTGGAAAGACCTCGAGGTCCGCTCCGCAATCGACGTGATGCACGTGACGAAGAATCTTTGTGTGACCCTGCTTGGCTTCTTGGGCGTGTATGGGAAGAGAAAAGATACACCTGAGGCACGGGAGGACCAGCAACGTATGCACGGAAAAGACGGCATACATCAGGGTCATGCAAGCTACGCTCTTACCAAAGAAGAGAAGGAAATCTTCTTTGAATGCCTGCTCAGTATTAAGGTACCATCTGGCTTCTCGTCGAATATAAAGGGAATAATAAACATGGCAGAGAAAAAGTTCCAGAACCTAAAGTCTCATGACTGCCACATGATTATGACGCAACTGCTTCCGGTTGCATTGAGGGGGCTTCTACCGGAAAACGTTCGCTTAGCCATTGTGAAGCTATGTGCATTTCTCAATGCAATCTCTCAGAAGGTAATCGTTCCAGAAATCATACCAAGGTTACAGAATGATTTGGTGCAATGTCTTGTCAGTTTCGAGTTGGTGTTCCCACCATCCTTCTTCAACATCATGACGCACGTCCTAGTTCACCTATGCGAAGAGATTAACGTTTTGGGTCCTGTATTTCTACACAATATGTTCCCCTTTGAGAGGTTCATGGGAGTCTTAAAGAAATATGTTCATAACCGTGCTAGGCCAGAAGGAAGCATCTCCAAGGGCCGTCAAAATGAGGAGGTCATTGAGTTTTGTATTGACTTTATTCCTGACCTTAAGCCGATTGGTGTTCCTGAATCACGGCATAAGGGCAGACTGGATGGAAAAGGCACGCCAGGAGGGGAACAAATAATATGTATGGACGGACATTCTCTCACTGAAGCACACTACACGGTTCTACAGAATTCCGCCTTGGTGGCTCCGTATATGGATGAACACAAGAATTTGCTACGCTCCAAACACCCGGAGCGGTCTGATGACTGGATTACATGTGAACAAACCAGGAGTTTCGCCAGCTGGTTGCAAGCACGTACCATGCATGACACCTCTATTGAAGATGACCTGTACTTGCTGTCCCAGTTACCATCTTCGAATATAATGACTTTCAAAGGGTACGAGATAAATGGTAATACATTTTACACGATCGCCCAAGATAAGAAGAGCACCAACCAAAACAGTGGTGTCCGCTTTGATGCAGAAACCAAGACGGGAAAGGAAACATATTATGGTTATATACAGGACATATGGGAACTTGACTATCGACGTGGTTTGAAGGTCCCTTTGTTTCGGTGCAAATGGGTCAATATGACACGAGGCGGGGTAACGGAAGACCCGCAGTACGGAATGACAACAGTGGATCTCAACAATCTTGCGTATGCAGACGAACCATTCGTCCTAGCCAATGATGTGGCACAGGTTTTCTATGTGAAGGACATGTCTACCAAGCCAAGAAAAAGAAAAGATAAGGAAGCGAATGCATCGTACGATGAGTCAAAGCGGCACATAGTTCTTTCTGGGAAGAGAAACATCGTGGGAGTGGATGACAAGATAGACAAGTCATAAGATTATGAAAAGTTTGATGAAATTGCTCCATTCACAGTGAATATTGACCCGAGCATCCCGTTAAATGATGAAGATTTTCCATGGCTACGACGCAAAGGGGCACACGCGAAGAAAAAGTTTCACACCCAAAGATCTGGGATGTGATCGGCTTAGCTATCATCACTTTCTTCTGTGTTTCACACCCAGGAGGGAATCTCTGTAATAGTTAGGGTAGCTAGTTATGTGTTTTGGCATTTGAAACGCGAAGAAATTTTATGTGCAAGCAAATTCTTTCATGCATTTATTGATTTTTTCAGCTAAATGACCCTGAAATTGAAAAGCATTTCAAATGAACTCAGAAAAGGATGAAAGTTGGCATGGTATCATAATTTCACCCACATAGCATGTGCAAAAAAGTAGAGACGGTTACCGCAAAAACTGGATACACTTTGTGTACAAAATGGACAATCTGTTTCGAAGTATCAGGGTTTCGGACGAAAACTCATCCGTTACAAAGGCATTTCATTTTTAAATAACTTAAACATTACCAAATTGAATATAATGATAAAACACACTAATATTAAACATAAGAAAAAAGAATCACTGGAAAATGTATTTTTAAAGTTAAGTTATTCACAAACTAGTGATTCACACAAATTTCAAATAATTCAAAAAGAAACTACCGGCACTAACTGAAAGTTTCTAAAACCTATCAAAAATATTCACAAAGAAACTCTAAATACAGCAAAAAACAACTAAAAATAAATAAAACAAAATAAATAAAGCAGAAAAGAAAAAACTAAATGAAAAAAGCCCACCTACCGGGCCACAGCGGCCTGCATACGACTAGAAACCCAACCTGTTGTTGGGCCAGGATGCAGGCCCGCAAGCCCAATAGGCCCCACAGGGCAGAGTAGCAGTGGTAGGCCCGGAAGGCCTGCTTTAGAGAGGAGCTCGAGACAGCGGCGGCGGCGGGGCTTATAAGCAGGTGTGAGCGCCCTTCGGCTAGCAAGGTGGGACTAAACTTCTGCGCCCCTCGCCTGGCAGCGCACCCCCATTAGTACCGGGTCGTGGCACCAACCGGTACTAAAGGCTTGTTTTGGCCAGGCCAAACGGCGGGAAGGGCAGGCCTTTAGTCCGGCTGGTGGCTCCAACCGGTACTAAAGGTGTCCCCTATATAAGAAACACTTCGAAAATTTTCAGTTTCTCATCTCCCACTTCTCTCTGCCGCCGCCCCGTCCCACGCCATCGCCGCCCCCGTCGCGCCGTCCCCGTCGACTCCGCGACGCCCCCGTCCTCGTCGCATCGTCCCCGTCGACTCCGCGGCACCCCCGTCGCCGTCCCGGTCGCCGATCCCCTCGCTTCGCCATCGCCGTCGCCGTCGCCTTTGGATCGACCTCGCCCACGCCGTCACCGTCGCCTCGACCTTGCCCGCTTGCGCTGTGAGCCCCTCCCCCGGCCCCTCTCCTCCCTCCAATCGATCGTACGTAGCGCACACCGGCGCCGGCGCCGGCGCCGACCGTAGTGCACACACATGCGCGCGCGCACACACACACTACATGCACACACACACACACTACACACACACACACTACGCACACACACACATTTTTTCTGTTTTTAGCTTTTAGTTTTTTCTGTTTTTCTGTTTTTCATACAAAGTTTTAGATGAATTAATTAATTAGATTAGATTAATGTCAAATAGTATGTAGAAATGTTAGTTATAATATATATAATGTCAAATGTTACAGAAATGTTAGAAATTTTGGAAATGTTAGTTTTAGCTAGCTAGATGAATTAGATTAATTTCAAATTGTTAGACGATGATCGATGTTTTTTTAGTTTCTTATATTTTTAGTTATAAAATTTAGAATTTGCATATATGAAATCATCACAATCCATCATTTAAAAAATGTTACTTTACTTTTGCGGCATATAGTATTTTGTTGTCGATGATGCCCGGCCCGCATCCTCGCCGTCGACATGTCTGCGACGACGTCCTGCTTCAGAGGACCCATGTCCGGGACTGGGCTCCGCCGGGCTGGCACTGGGAGGTGCTACCTTCAGGGGCGCGACGCTTGGTGAGGAACCCGGCCCCGGGTCCCGTCGTCGACCCTCATCTCGTTTGGTGGCATTCACGTGGGCCACTTTCGGTGCGGAGGGAGCCGGCCCAGCCGGAGGTGGTACGTTGCCGTGTCAGGGAGGAGGACGAGCACGTCCATCGCTACATGGCTGCTATGGACGTCAGGTTCTCCAATACCTGGCAGGTTCTTTGGGGAGATCACCCGAGCTATGATCCAGTGATGGTTCCTTCTCTTTGGGTGTCCACCGCCCGCACCTTAGGAACCGTGAGTGGCCTAGATTAATCTGTACTATTCGATCTTTATTAGCTTGCTAGCTAGCTATCTAGTGATGTATTCAATATTATATCTATTATTTGAGATGATGTATTCGAGATTATATCTATTATTCGAGATGATGTATTCGAGATTATATCTATTATTCGAGATTATACTAAATTGTTTTATATTTCATTTGGCATAGTTAAATAAAAGCTATGGCGGACAATACCGACAGAGATAGAGAACAGACCATGCTCGATATCATACGCGGGCCAGATGATGATCAGAATGAAGAAGATTTTGACGGCTCCGAATTTCTAAACAACACCGGAGAGGGTGATATGATATTCGATCGCGACGACCAAGAAGATGAAGTCATGAACTACAACAAAGAACATGTTGATCCTGAAACAATAAACACCGGCGAGGTATATATATTTATATAAGCAGGAATCTGGTGATCATCACATGTTTTAAATGAGTTGAAGATATATTAAAGAATCGATCTTTCTTCTTTCAGCCATCCGGATCGAGAAAATCTTCAGGCAAAAGGACGAAACGAGGCCCGAACAAAAAGTTGAAGGAGGGCGTAAAGTACAATATCGAGGCAATCAGACCTAATGGCGAACCATTAGCGCCTAAGTAGATTGCGGACAAGTTCGTTCGTCAGTGCGGAGTTATTGTGAAGGACCAACTCCCGATCTCCTTTCAAGAATGGAGAAAGCCAGCAAATCCACGTCCAGATGTTACTTTTGTCGACGAGAAGCAAAAAAATCTGCTTTGGGATACTCTCATGGAACATTTCACCTTACCAGATAATTTCACAGAAGCAAACGTGCGGAAAGTCAAGGACGCTGCTTTTAGGAAGATGGCGGTTGCATTCAAGAACCACAAGAGAATGACGTGGGAGAAGTACGTCAAGGGAGGAAGGAAGACTCCAGTATTCGAGGGGATACTAGAGAATCAAAGTGCTCATTGGGACGATTTCGTGAAATTCAAGGATTCAGAATTAGCTAAGGAACGGTCGAGAATAAACAAGGCCAATGCCGAAAAAAAGGATAAGTTCCATAAGCAGGGGCCAGGTGGCTACGCGGTGGCAATGCCTAAGTGGGATAAGTCTGAGAAAGAGATGGAGGATGCAGGTGCCACTCCGGTTAGTAAGAGCTGGCCCCCCAGGTGCAGGACTTGGTTCTATGCGCATGGGGGGGAGTTGGACCCGAAGACAGGCAATGTTTCGACGAAGGCATGTCTGAACGGAGCCGATGATGCACTACTTGTTGCAATAGAAGAGGCTCGATCGGGGGTGTTCCAGCCCAACAGAGAGAACGACGAGCTTACGCGTGCCCTGGGAAATCCTGAACACCCGGGAAGAACACGAGGCAAGGGCGCTATTCCGTGGTATGAGGGGTTTTCGGACTGGAACGCCGACTACAGAACCCATGCGAGAAAGAAGATTGCGGAGGAGAAGAAGAGGAAGATGGAGGAGGAGCAAAGGAAGCTCGACTATGAACGCCTTCAAGGCCTAGAAGCAAGTCAAGCGGAATTGGCAGCTAAATTCCAGCGGCAGCAGGAGCAGATCGACTCACTTAGCCAGCAAAGGGGGTCTCAGCAGCTGCAGCAGCTAGCGGATGATCCAGCATTGGATACCACCGCCCCATCCATGCCGAGAAGCAGCGTGGGTTCCGCCCCGGGCGACGCAGTAGTGCTGGATAGATACCCCGTGGATGACATCACGGAGAACACTAACTGCGAGCTACACTTCAAAATGAAGAACATATCCATGAAGGTGGCGGACGCCGTTGCTTTTTCAAATTCCCCCTAGGAAACCTTCCATTGCAACCCGATTGCAGCGGGCTATGCTCGTGTCTTGGTTGATGAGGTGGCGGACAAATATTCGGGGCTAGAGCTTGACATTCCCGGAGGTGATGAGGAGCACACACTCGGAGATGCCAAACATCGTATCATCCTATGGAGAAAGGATTGCATCATTTTTCGAAGGCCACCGACACCGCGTCACCCGACTCCTCGTCGAAGTACGCCACCGAGTCAGCAGACTCCCGCTCCTCCAAGTCCACCAACGTGTGAGGCCACTCCTCCTCCAAGTCCGGCAAAGTGTCAAGCCACTCCTCCTCCAAGTCCGGCACAGCTTCAGGCCACTCCTCCTCATCCAACTCAGCCCCGTCAGCCGTCTCCGCCGCCTCAGCAATCACAGAAGAGACACCCCGCAGCTATGGTGCGTAGCGGTACCAGTCGAGGTCATAGTACAGGAAGTACCGGCGGAGGCAAGCGATATAAATATGGTCCAAACCTCACTACTCCTCTTCCTGTGAGGGCTTACGACAGGACCGAGGAGCAAACTAATGCCATAGTGCGGGCAGAAGTCGACGCCCATTTTGGACCGAAACCGCCACCGCCGCCAAGGGAGAAAGTGCCTGTGGAAGTAGTTGACCACTTCATTTGTATGGCTCAACCACCAGCTCCTAAGCCTGTTGACACAGACTATGAGCGCCACATCAGGAAGTTACATCGACAACGTCTACAGAAGGAGGCGAGCTCGAGCTCGAGCAAACAACAAGCAGCTGTCAAAAAATGCGGGAAACCCGTTGCCCAGTTGGGAGAACAGGCGGCGCAATCGACCCCCCCGCTTGTTGTGCCGACAACACGTGACAGTACGCGCACCCAATATTATTGTGGCCAAACAGTTTACGTTCCCGAGGTGGGCGATGTGGTAATAACCCAGGAGCATATAATGCAGGCTGAAGAACTCAAGATCACTGTTGGACAACTCCTCGAGATCGAGGACATGCCTGTGATTACAGAGGAGGAAATAAAACGGAAATATGTCCGGGGCCAACCTTTGGTCAAGCCATAAGATGTCAAGAAGCTCCCAACGAGAATGTATGAATTGCATCAATGGTACATGGACATTACCAAGAGATCCGATCGAGAGTCCCTCATGGTGTATGTAAAGAAGGATCATTACTACCATGAGAAAGCTGTGGCCGTTGAGTATTCTGAACTGTTTCAGTTATACAATCAAGACGCACTCGACAAATCTATCGTTAGTTGCTATTGTCTGTAAGTGATTTCTTTCTGTAATTTAAGTCTCAAGCTAGCTGTAGTGATCCTTTTGATCAATCATTACCTGTAATTATCCTCACTATATTCTTTTCTGTGGTATTATGCAGGATGAAGATGTATGAAATGAGAAAAGGTGGACGCTATGGCATTGGGTTCATTGACCCAAACACCGTTAATCAATACACATGGAAAATGAGCAAGTATTATGAAAAGCAGGTAGAGGACAGCATGCTAGAGTTCTTGAAGCACCTCAAATACAATGAAGATATACTACTTCCTTACAACTTCGAGTGAGTCACACTTTCTTGTACTACAAATTCTCTGTTTTTGCCTACTAGCTAGCTACATGTTTTTGCTTACATATGCCCGCTTAATTAAGACATGCAAACATGTGTGCATGCAGATTTCACTGGATCTTGTGTATCATTAAAGTTGACGCCGAAACAGTTGAAATACTGGACTCGCTACTCAAAGAAAATAGTGACTACAACATCTTGTATGGGATAGTCAACAGGTAATTTCAATAATTATTAACTATATATCTCGGCCTATTTAGTTTGTCATTTCATGATATGAACTATTTAATAACCCCTTTATTCATTTTCTTTGTCGGCGGGCAGGGCTTGGGCAAGGTTCATCAGCGTCACGGAAGGCGAATGGAAACCACAGCTGAAATGGTTTCGATCCAAGGTAAGTAATTAAGTAGTACTAGCTAGCTAGCTAGCTGCCATCTCTTTAATTATCATGCTTGATTAATTATTATCTGATCAAATTAAATTCCATTCTCGTAATAAAGGCCCTGAAGCAGGAGCAGGGGACTAATCTGTGTGCATACTGCGTTTGCGAGAACATTCGCATGATGGCGTCCGAAAGGAGCAGATCTCAAAGACAGGAATGGGTACGCTTGTCAGAACACTATTCACAATTTTTACACCATTATTGATATCTAGTCACACAACTAATACACATGCATATTGATCTCCTTCTTAACAGTTCAAAGAGGTGCGGGACAAGCTCCTAGAAACGGAGCGCGTAGAAGCACTTCAAGAGGAAATAGCGGGATTTTTGCTCGACCAGGTCATAAATCCGAAGGGAGAATACTATTACCCGCTACCGCCCCCATCGAACATGTCATGAACCACTTCCAATTGTCATCGTGCTCCAAAGGCACCAATTAGGCTAATGCCACTGGCTCCGAAGGGAACATGCATATGTAGGAGAAATTGTATATAGTTATACATGTGTGTATGTGTAAATTAATATGGTGGTTTGTGAGACATTGATGATATATATATATATATGATTGGTTCTACTAGAAATTCTATTTATATATATATATGCATAGCGTGTACAATGTGTAGTACCGTAAAATACCAGCAAGCGAAAAAGAATTAAAATGGAAAACACAAAATTAAATGAAAAAGAAATCATAAAACCAAAAATCCCCCAAAAATTTTAGTACCGGTTGGTGTTACCAACCGGTACTAAAGGGCTCCCGACCCCTGGAGCTGGCTCGTGCCATGTGGTTGCCCTTTAGCACCGGTTCGTGCTGAACCGGTACTAAAGGGGGGGGGGCTTTAGTGCCGAAATGTTAGTGCCGGTTCCGAAATTGGCACTAAAGGGCCTTACAAACCGGTGCTAATGGCCCGTTTTCTACTAGTGGTTGTCCTACGGACTAAAACCCTTCGGTTTATATAGACACCGGGTAGGGTTAGGGTTACATAGAGTTGGTTACAATGGTAGGAGATCTGCATATCCGTATCGCCAAGCTTGCCTTCCACGCCAAGGAAAGTCCCTCCCGGACATGGGACGAAGTCTTCAATCTTGTATCTTCATAATCCAGGAGTCCGGCGGAAGATATAGTCCGGCCATCCGAATAAACCCTAATCCAGGACTTCCTCACCCCCTTTATAAGGGGACAAAGTTTTCGCTTTTTCCCTCTCGCGCTCAATCGAACCCTTCCCCCGCCTTGAGTTCTAACACCCAAAGCCCAGGTTAGGTGCTCCGGATCTTCAACCATGTCCGGATCCAGCCTTCAAGGCCGATGGACGCCCTCCTCTGTTATAGAAAAGGACATTAAGAAGTTGAGGGAGGCCAGATACCTGACCGCCGAGGTTTCGCATCGGCTGCCTGCTCGAGGGCAGATCGTCCCTACCCCCGAACCCAACGAGAATGTTGTGTTCGTCTCCCACTTCCTTCGAGGTCTAGGCCTCACTCTGGATCCTTTCGTCAGAGGTTTGATGTACTATTACGGGCTAGATTTCCATGATCTAGCTCTGGACTCCTTTCTCCATATCTCGACATTTATTGTCGTGTGTGAAGCCTTCCTCCGCGTTACCCCTCACTTCGGCTTGTGGCTCAAGACCTTTGAAGTAAAGCCGAAGATGATCGAGGGGCAACAAGCAGCGTGTGGAGGTGCATCAATAGGCAGGATGGCAGGAGCTCCATGGCCGAAAGGTTCCTTTCCAGAGGTGTCCGAATTATTGCAACGAGAGTGGTTTTATGTCACGGCTCCCAGAAGCACCAAGTGGGAGGCTGTCCCCGCTTTCCGCTCGGGCCCCCCACCACAACTGATGTCATGGATTAGCATAGGTCTGAGCTGGGCTCCAGCCAAGGACGTGCCAATACTACAAAGCTGCATCCGAGATCTCTCTGAGGGAGATTTTAGTTTGGTTGTGGTAATACAAGTTATGTTGGTTCGTCAAGTCCAGCCTTGCAAACGCCGGCCCCTTCGCTTGTGGGAGTTCAACCCAGAGGGACCACGTGCCATTCAAAGTTTCCTCAGCCTGACGCACGAGGAGATGTACAAGTCATTCTGCGGACCTCAAGTGGAATGTCCGGATATTACCGAGGACGTGGGCCTGAGCAGTAACCGCGCCGCCGAACAAGTAAGAAATCCTCTAGCCGAACAAACTATCTTTTATTCGAAGTTATTTCTGAGAGTTCGCTTCTTGACCAGGACTGGCTAACAAAGGCGAAGATGATTCGGTGTTTGGCCCCCCTCCCTGAGGGTTTGGAAAATCCGGTATTGGAAAAGATGCTCGAAGTCACACCTTGCCCGGAGCCCTTGAAGGAAGATACTGGGGGGATAATACGGGCGGACGCGGGCCCCCATCGCTGCCCGTTCCAACCGAGGGAACGAGCGTCTCCACGAAGAAGGACGACCGGGGGAGGAAAAGGACTGCTTCCGAGGATCAGGAAGCCGAAGCCTCCAAACGGGAGAAGAAGTCTCCCACAGAGGGTCCCGCCTCGGGGGGTGCTTTTTCCGCACAAAGTCCGCTTGAGAGGCTCATCCTCGTCTTCGCTTGGTGTATCCTCCCCCTTGTGTACAGCGTTGAGCATACCGGATTGCTTGAAGACCCAACATTCTTTGTGGGTATGATTAGCAGGTTTACCAGGGGTTCTATGGATCTGACATATTTGGTCCAGAATTTTGTTTTGGCTGGACAGTTCGTCTCTGGCGCCTTTAGAGGGCGGCTTTTGCTGACCTAGCCGAGAGCTTTTGAATCCGGCGTTTACTGTCGTCCTCTTCGTGTTGTCTTCTTTATTCCAGCGTTTGTTACTGGTGTTGCGCCATGATTTCCCGTTTCCATCTCTAACTTCAGATGTACTGGGGTCGCTGGTGCTGCATCTGGCTAGCCAGCTCTCCTCACCCGCGCAAAAGTGGTCATGAGGCTTGTTAATGCTGCCATTGTTCTCGGCTTTTCTTGGCCGAGGTGTCTGGCGAGCCATTCGTCACGGACGATATGCTTAAAAGCTGCCAAGGCTTCGGCGTCCGGACAGTCGACAATTTGGTTCTTTTTAGTAAGAAACCTATTCCAAAGTTTTTGGGCTGACTCTCCGGGCTGTTGAGTTATATGACTCAAATCGTCCGAGGTCGGACATAAGTCCCTTGAAAATTTACCCGAAAAGCGTCTTCGAGCTCTTCCCAGCTTCCAATGGAGTTTTCGGGGAGGCCTTTAAGCCAGTGACGAGCTGGCCCTTTGAGCTTGAGGGGTAAGTACTTGATGGCATGGAGATCATCTCCTCGAGCCATATGGATGTGGAGGATATAATTCTCAATCCTGACCCCAGGGTCTGTTGTTCCGTCGTATGCCTCTATGTTTACGGGTTTGAATCCCTCTGGAAATTCATGGTCTAGCACCTCATTGGTGAAACATAGGGGATGTGCGGCACCCCTGTATCTGGGTGTACCGCGTTGTTCGGATGTTTGCTGTGTTACATTGTATGCTGGGGCGCGCTTGCGTGGTCCATAGATGGATCTGGTTGTGCCGTCCTTTTGGTGCGAGCCCTCGCGTGGATCGCGTATTGGCTTGTGAGCAGCATTGTTTGCCGCTCGATGTTGGCCGTGAGGTCGTCTATCCGGCCAGGTGGCTATTTTGATTTTTGGTTGTGGGGGGTCTGAGGCCTCCTCATCGAATTCAGGTAGCAACTTCCACTTTGGGTAGCTCTTGGTGGGGCGATTGTCGCCGTACCTCGCTGCTGTGTTGAGTGCTTTACTCCATCTGAGTTGGAGTGTGTCTTGCGCAGCCTTGAGCCTTTGCTTCTGCTTTTTCAGACTCCTCGCGGTGGCAACAAACCTTTGACGGGCATTCTGCTGCTCCGGGTGCCTGTCCAGCATTATGTCGCCCGGACTATTATCTTTGACAGAATTGGTTTGTTCGGTTTGATTCTCCGTATTGCCGTGGTCCGGTAGTGGTTCGCCCTGCTCCAACGCTGGGTCTGTATGATCGTTATTTCTGCCGAGGCGGGATTTGGGGCGGCTCTTGCGCCGCCACTTTGACTGCTTCTCGAGGGAACAAGACTTCGGTGCGTCCTTCCGTTCCTCGTCATCATCTTTTTTTGGTGTGTCCACCATGTATACGTCATATGATGAAGTGGACGTCCAGCTCCCTATGGGCGGTGGTTCCTCTTCGCCTACCGCATCGTCCTCTATATGGTGGATGTCTTCAGAGTCGAAGTCGAGCATGTCGGTTGAGTCATCGATGGTGGCTATTAAGTGGGTGGTGTGTGGGCGTCGAATTTCTTCGTCGTCCGCATCCCAATCCTATTGGCCATAATCCGGCCAGGGCTCTCCTGACAAAGAGAGAGACCTTAGTGAATTCAGAATGTCGCCGAAGGGCGAGTGCTGAAAGATATCTGCGGCGGTGAATTTCATGATCGGTGCCCAATCGGATTCGATTGACAGGGGCGCGGGCGGTTCGGAGTCAGAAAAAGAGTCCGGCACCTTGGAGTCACGGGCTGCGCAGAGGGGTATGCTGGCGTTCGGCTCAATCGCCGTTGAGACTGCAGCCCCTGAGGTGGTGTCTAACCACCTGTCCTTGATTGGCGCAGTTGGCTCCGAACTAAGGGTCGGAGCTGATGCGGGCGCGGCTTCTGGGGTACTGTTCGGCGGCAGAGCTAGGTCATACCCATCGCGACAGTGCGGCGTGCCTGGCTGTGGCTCGAGTCCATCGAAGATCTAGTATCCGCGGATGCCGGCCGTGTAGTTCAAACTTCCAAATCTGACATGATGGCCAGGGGCGTAGCTTTCAATCTGCTCCAGATGGCCAAGCGAATTAGCCCGCAGTGCAAAGCCGCCGAATACGAAGATCTGTCCGGGGAGAAAAGTCTCACCCTGGACCGCATCGCTATCGATGATAGTAGGAGCCATCAGGCCTAACGGCGACGACACAGAGGAACTCTCAATGAAAGCACCAATGTCGGTGTCAAAACCGGCGGATCTCGGGTAGGGGGTCCCGAATTGTGCGTCTAGGCCGGACGGTAACAGGAGGCAGGGGACACGAAGTTTTACCCAGGTTCGGGCCCTCTTGATGGAGGTAAAACCCTACGTCCTGCTTGATTAATATTGATGATATGGGTAGTACAAGAGTAGATCTACCATGAGATCAGAGAGGCTAAACCCTAGAAGCTAGCCTATGGTATGATTGTATGTTGTGATTGTTGTCCTACGTACTAAAACCCTTCGGTTTATATAAAGACCGGAGAGGGTTAGGGTTACACAAGGTCGGTTACAAAGGATGAGATATCCATATTCGTATTGCCTAGCTTGCCTTCCACGCCAAGTAGAGTCTCATCCGGACACGAGACGAAGTCTTCAATCTTGTATCTTCATAGTCTAACAGTCCGGCCAATGGAGATAGTCCGGCTGTCCGGAGACCCCCTAATCCAGGACTCCCTCAGTGGCGGACGGAGCAGGGTGTGGGGTTTCGTCGCGGGTTTTCTCGGCCTCGGTGTATGAATGGGTGGGCAGATGGGATGGCAGTGGGGAACCATGGCTTAGAGACGCGCTTGTCCGAAATGTGGGGTAAGTTATGAAAGTACCCCCACCGATTTGAGGCGGTTCTTTCGGTTCAGGGGTACCACGGGCATTTCGCGTGTCGGGATTTCACAGGAGGTGGGAGTTTTCGCGCGCGTTGTAATTTCGGAATAGCAAGGCGCGGGTTGAGATGGAGGGAGTTGTCGGAGCACAACGAGACAAAGATATATCTTAAATATTTCGGGCTAACAAGGCGCGGGTTGAAATTTCCGGACAAGCCTAACGTGCACTGTACCAAATCAATGCGCCCTACAAATGTCATTCAAAACTTTGAATTCATGTTATGTTCAATTAAAATATTTCGCTATGTGTACAATGCATGCAACCTATACTACTCAAATGAACGTTTTAGTGCATTCCAAACGTATATACTACCGCTTCAATATGAACTAAATTTGAATTCGTTTCTCTATTTGAATAAGATCTACAACAATGATTGTTGTGAAGTCAAAGCATTTGAATTCGTTTCTCTATTTTAATAAGATCTACAATCATCATTATTGTCAAGTTAAACCATCGTTTGTGTATTATCTTCACAGCACACCACATGATTAGTCTCGAGTTACGTATGAACTATGTGTACTATATGAACTCGAACTAGAGTTTTTGAATCCACTTTATTTTGATTTCAAATCACATTACATTTCTAGCTCTAGCTAGATCTTCATAATCTAAACCATGTCTCATATGTATAATGTGTTTATCACATTATGTATGGTGCCCCGCCCCCTACGCCTACAAGTATTTAGATGTGAGTTCCAAACACCACACATTACCACAAATTCAAAAAAAATGTGAGAATGTTAGATATATAGTATTGTTTAGATTGTTCGATATTTAGTTGTAAGCTGCAAACGCCATGCATTATCACAAATTCAAATAAAATGTGAGATTGTTTGATGTATAGTATGGTTTAGATTGTTCGGCATTTAGTTGTGAGTTGCAAACGCCATGGATTATCACATTATGGTATAACATGAGCACAACACGTGTATCACCGCTATATTCATGCATGCAATGTTTAAAACACTATGATCTCCTATTCAAATATATGAATCCGCTTTCATATCAAATTATGATCTTTGTTAGTCTCTTACACCCACACAATCCTCTAACCTTTGTAGCTACCACTAACTTTCTCTCGTGCATGCACACGCCCTCCTCGCCCTCCCCCTCCCTCGGCATTCTATCCACCAGGCACATTCATTTTTTTCTTTAGGTCGTTCTCCCAGAGTCTCCACAACTCCTTTCCGACACACACCGATCGATAAACCCCTCCAGCGATGCCTGCCTACAACATACAAAAACACCTTCAATCTCCTCCTTTTTGTATCCTTGCCTCGTGTCTCTCATACGGTCAGACACACGTGTAAACTCTCACCCCTCTTTTCATCGCTCTCACAACCGCACACTCCTCCCCCTATCTAGCTAGTAGTTGGGCGTCTCGCACCACCTCCTAGCTCCATTCTCTCTGTCTATCCGTCTCGCTGGGCCTTATTTGCCTCGAACAAATGGACGTACATCGACTGATCTCTAGCTATACATTGAAGGAAATATGCCCTAGAGGCAATAATAAAGTTATTATTTATTTCCTTATATCATGATAAATGTTTATTATTCATGCTAGAATTGTATTAACCGGAAACATAATACATGTGTGAATACATAGACAAACTTAGTGTCACTAGTATGCCTCTACTTGACTAGCTCGTTGATCAAAGACGGTTATGTTTCCTGACCATGAACAAAGTGTTGTTATTTGATTAACGAGGTCACATCATTAGTTGAATGATCTGATTGACATGAACCATTCCATTAGCTTAGCACCCGATCGTTTAGTATGTTGCTATTGCTTTCTTCATGACTTATACAGTTCCTATAACTATGAGATTATGCAACTCCCGTTTACCGGAGGAACACTTTGGGTACTACCAAACGTCACAATGTAACTGGGTGATTATAAAGGAGTACTACAGGTGTCTCCAAAGGTACATGTTGGGTTGGCGTATTTCGAGATTAGGATTTGTCACTCCGATTGTCGGAGAGGTATCTCTGGGCCCTCTCGGTAATGCACATCACATAAGCCTTGCAAGCATTACAACTATTATGTTAGTTGCGAGATGATGTATTACAGAACGAGTAAAGAGACTTGCCGGTAACGAGATTGAACTAGGTATTGGATACCGACGATCGAATCTCGGGCAAGTCACATACCGATGACAAAGGGAACAACGTATGTTGTTATGCGGTCTGACCGATAAAGATCTTCGTAGAATATGTAGGAGCCAATATGGGCATCCAGGTCCTGCTATTGGTTATTGACCGGAGACGTGTCTCGGTCATGTCTACATTGTTCTCAAACCCGTAGGGTCCGCACGCTTAAGGTTACGATGACAGTTATATTATGAGTTTATGCATTTTGATGTACCGAAGGTTGTTCGGAGTCCCGGATGTGATCACGGACATGACGAGGAGTCTCAAAATGGTCGAGACATAAAGACTGATATATTGGAAGTCTATGTTTGGATATCGGAAGTGTTCCGGGTGAAATCGGGATTTTACCGGAGTACCGGGAGGTTACCGGAACCCCCCGGGAGCCATATGGGCCTTAATGGGCTTTAGTGGAAAGGAGAAAGGGGCAGCCCAAGGTGGCCGCGCACCTCCCCCCTCCCCTAGTCCTATTAGGACTAGGAGAGGTGGCCGGCCCCCCTCTCCCTCTTTCCGCCTCGGTGAATCCTAGTCCAACTAGGATTGGGGGGGAGTCCTACTCCCGGGAGGAGTAGGACTCCTCCTGCGCCCTCCTCCTGGCTGGCGGCCCCCTCCCCCTTGGCTCCTTTATATACTGAGGCAGAGGCACCCCAGAAACACACAAGTTGATCCACGTGATCTATTCCTTAGCCGTGTGCGGCGCCCCCAGCCACCATAGTCCTCGATAATACTGTAGCGGAGTTTAGGCGAAGCCCTGCTGCTGTAGTACATCAAGATCATCACCACGCCGTCGTGCTGACGGAACTCTTCCCCGACACTTTGCTGGATCGGAGTCTGGGGATCGTCATCGAGCTGAACGTGTGCTCGAACTCGGAGGTTCCGTAGTTTCGGTGCTTGATCGGTTGGATCGTGAAGACGTACGACTACTTCCTCTACGTTGTGTCAACGCTTCCGCAGTCGGTCTGCGTGGGTACGTAGACAAGACTCTCCCCTCTCGTTGCTATGCATCACCATGATCTTGCGTGAGCGTAGGAAATTTTTTTAAATTACTACGAAACCCAACAGTGGCATCCGAGCCTAGGTTATTTATGTTGATGTTATATGCACGAGTAGAACACAAGTGAGTTGTGGGCGATATAAGTCATACCGCCTACCAGCATGTCATACTTTGGTTCGGCGGCATTGTTGGACGAGACGACCCAGACCAACATTACGCGTACACTTACGCGAGACCGGTTCCCCCGACGTGCTTTGCACATAGGTGGCTTGCGGGCGACTGTCTCTCCAACTTTAGTTGAACCAAGTGTGGCTACGCCCGGTCCTTGCGAAGGTTAAAACGGAGTCTATTTGACAAACTATCGTTGTGGTTTTGATGCGTAGGTGAGATTGGTTCTTGCTTAAGACCGTAGCAGCCACATAAAACTTGGAACAACAAAGTAGAGGACGTCTAACTTGTTTTTGCAGGGCATGTTGTGATGTGATATGGTCAAGGCATGATGCTGAATTTTATTGTATGAGATGATCATGTTTTGTAACCGAGTTATCGGCAACTGGCAGGAGCCATATGGTTGTCGCTTTATTGTATGCAATGCAATCGCGATGTAATGCTTTACTTTATTACTAAACGGTAGTGATAGTCGTGGAAGCATAAGATTGGCGAGACGACAACGATGCTATGATGGAGATCAAGGTGTCGCGCCGGTGACGATGGTGATCATGACGGTGCTTCGGAGATGGAGATCACAAGCACAACATGATGATGGCCATATCATATCACTTATATTGATTGCATGTGATGTTTATCTTTTTATGCATCTTATCTTGCTTTGATTGATGGTAGCATTATAAGATGATCTCTCACTAAATTATCAAGAAGTGTTCTCCCTGAGTATGCACCGTTGCCAAAGTTCGTCGTGCCCAGACACCACGTGATGATCGGGTGTGATAAGCTCTACGTCCATCTACAACGGGTGCAAGACAGTTTTGCACACGCAGAATACTCAGGTTAAACTTGACGAGCCTAGCATATGCAGATATGTCCTCGGAACACGGAGACCGAAAGGTCGAGCGTGAATCATATAGTAGATATGATCAACATAACGATGTTCACCATTGAAAACTACTCCATCTCACGTGATGATTGGTTATGGTTTAGTTGATTTGGATCACGTGATCACTTAGAAGATTAGAGGGATGTCTATCTAAGTGGGAGTTCTTAAGTAATTTGATTAATTGAACTTAAACTTATCATGAACTTAGTACCTGATAGTATCTTGCTTGTTTATGTTGATTGTAGATAGATGGCTCGTGCTGTTGTTCCATTGAATTTTAATGCGTTCCTTGAGAAAGCAAAGTTGAAAGATGATGGTAGCAATTATACGGACTGGGTCCATAACTTGAGGATTATCCTCATTGCTGCTCAGAAGAATTACGTCCTGGAAGCACCGCTAGGTGCCAGGCCTGTTGTTGGAGCAACACCAAATGTTATGAACATCTGCCAGAGCAAAGCTGATGACTACTCGATAGTTCAGTGTGCCATGCTTTACGGCTTAGAATCGGGACTTCAACGACGTTTTGAACGTCATGGAGCATATGAGATATTCCAGGAGTTGAAGTTAATATTTCAAGCAAATGCCCGGATTGAGAGATATGAAGTCTCCAATAAGTTCTATAGCTGCAAGATGGAGGAGAACAGTTCTGTCAGTGAGCATATACTCAAAATGTCTGGGTATAATAATCACTTGATTCCGATGGGAGTTAATCTTCCAGATGATTGCGTCATTGACAGAATTCTCCAATCACTGCCACCAAGCTACAAGAGCTTCGTGATGAACTATAATATGCAAGGGATGAACAAGACTATTCCCGAGCTCTTCGCAATGCTGAAAGCTGCGGAGGTAGAAATCAAGAAGGAGCATCAAGTATTGATGGTTAACAAGACCACTAGTTTCAAGAAAAAGGGCAAAGGGAAGAAGAAGGGGAACTTCAAGACGAACAGCAAGCAAGTTTCTGCTCAGGAGAAGAAACCCAAGTCTGGACCTAAGCCTGAAACTGAGTGCTTCTACTGCAAGCAGACTGGTCACTGGAAGCGGAACTACCCCAAGTATTTGGCGGATAAGAAGGATGGCAAGGTGAACAAAGGTATATGTGATATACATGTTATTGATGTGTACCTTTCTAGAGCTCGCAGTAGCACCTGGGTATTTGATACTGGTTCTGTTGCTAATATTTGCAACTCGAAACAGGGACTACGGATTAAGCGAACACTGGCGAAGGACGAGGTGACGATGCGCGTGGGAAACGGTTCCAAAGTTGATGTGATCGCGGTCGGCACGCTACCTCTACATCTACCTTCGGGATTAGTATTAGACCTAAATAATTGTTATTTGGTGCCAGCGTTGAGCATGAACATTATATCTGGATCTTGTTTAATGCGAGACGGTTATTCATTTAAATCAGAGAATAATGGTTGTTCTATTTATATGAGTAATATCTTTTATGGTCATGCACCCTTGAAGAGTGGTCTATTCTTATTGAATCTCGATAGTAGTAATACACATATTCATAATGTTGAAGCCAAAAGATGCAGAGTTGATAATGAAAGTGCAAATTTTTGTGGCACTGTCGTTTAGGTCATATCGGTGTAAAGCGCATGAAGAAACTCCATACTGATGGACTTTTGGAACCACTTGATTATGAATCACTTGGTACTTGCGAACCGTGCCTCATGGGCAAGATGACTAAAACACCGTTCTCCGGTACTATGGAGAGAGCAACAAATTTGTTGGAAATCATGCATACCGATGTATGTGGTCCGATGAATATTGAGGCTCGTGGCGGATATCGTTATTTTCTCACCTTCATAGATGATTTAAGCAGATATGCGTATATCTACTTAATGAAACATAAGTCTGAAACATTTGAAAAGTTCAAAGAATTTCAGAGTGAAGTTGAAAATCATCGTAACAAGAAAATAAAGTTTCTACGATCTGATCGTGGAGGAGAATATTTGAGTTATGAGTTTGGTGTACATTTGAAAAACTGTGGAATAGTTTCGCAACTCACGCCGCCCGGAACACCACAGCGTAACTGTGTGTCCGAACGTCATAATCATACTTTACTAGATATGGTGCGATCTATGATGTCTCTTACTGATTTACCGCTATCGTTTTGGGGATACGCTCTAGAGACGGCCGCATTCACGTTAAATAGGGAACCATCAAAATCCGTTGAGACGACGCCTTATGAACTGTGGTTTGGCAAGAAACCAAAGTTGTCATTTCTTAAAGTTTGGGGCTGTGATGCTTATGTGAAAAAGCTTCAACCTATTAAGCTCGAACCCAAATCGGAGAAATGTGTCTTCATAGGATACCCAAAGGAGACTGTTGGGTACACCTTCTATCACAGATCCGAAGGCAAGACATTCGTTGCTAAGAATGGATCCTTTCTAGAGAAGGAGTTTCTCTCGAAAGAAGTGAGTGGGAGGAAAGTAGAACTTGATGAGGTAACTGTACCTGCTCCCTTACTGGACAGTAGTACATCACAGAAAACTGTTTCAGTGACACCTACACCAGTTAGTGAGGAAGCTAATGATAATGACCATGAAACTTCAGATCAAGATACTACTGAACCTCGTAGATCAACCAGAATAAGATCCGCACCAGAGTGGTACGGTAATCCTGTTCTGGAAGTCATGCTACTAGATCATGATGAACCTACGAACTATGAAGAAGCGATGGTGAGCCCAGATTCCGCAAAGTGGCTTGAAGCCATGAAATCTGAGATGGGATCCATGCATGAGAACAAAGTATGGACTTTGGTTGACTTGCCCGATGATCGGCAAGCAATTGAGAATAAATGGGTCTTCAAGAAGAAGACTGACGCTGATGGTAATGTTACTGTCTACAAAACTCGACTTCTCGCGAAACGTTTTTGACAAGTTCAAGGGGTTGACTACGATGAGACTTTCTCACCTGTAGCGATGCTTAAGTCTGTCCGAATCATGTTAGCGATTGCCGCATTTTATGATTATGAAAATTGGCATATGGATGTCAAAACTGCATTCCTGAATGGATTTCTGGAAGAAGAGTTGTATATGATGCAACCGGAAGGTTTTGTCGATCCAAAGGGAGCTAACAAAGTGTGCAAGCTCCAGCGATCCATTTATGGACTGGTGCAAGCCTCTCGGAGTTGGAATAAACGCTTTGATAGTGTGATCAAATCATTTGGTTTTATACAGACTTTTGGAGAAGCCTGTATTTACAAGAAAGTGAGTGGGAGCTCTGTAGCATTTCTGATATTATATGTGGATGACATATTACTAATTGGAAATGATATGGAATTTCTGGATAGCATAAAGGGATACTTGAATAAGAGTTTTTCAATGAAAGACCTCGGTGAAGCTGCTTACATATTAGGCACTAAGATCTATAGAGATAGATCACGACGCTTAATTGGACTTCCACAAAGCACATACCTTGACAAAGTTTTGAAGAAGTTCAAAATGGATCAAGCAAAGAAAGGGTTCTTGCCTGTGTTACAAGGTGTGAAGTTGAGTAAGACTCAATGCCCGACCACTGCAGAAGATAGAGAGAAAATGAAAGATGTTCCCTATGCTTCAGCCATAGGCTCTATCATGTATGCAATGCTGTGTACCAGACCTGATGTGTGCCTTGCTATAAGTTTAGCAGGGAGGTACCAAATTAATCCAGGAGTGGATCACTGGACAGAGGTCAAGAACATCCTGAAATACCTAAAAAGGACTAAGGATATGTTTCTCATATATGGAGGTGACAAAGAGCTCACCGTAAAAGGTTACGTTGATGCAAGCTTTGACACTGATCCGGACGATTCTAAATCGCAAACCGGATACGTGTTTACATTAAACGGTGGAGCTGTCAGTTGGTGCAGTTCTAAACAAAGCGTCGTAGCGGGATCTACATGTGAAGCGGAGTACATAGCTGCTTCGGAAGCAGCGAACGAAGGAGTCTGGATGAAGGAGTTCATAGCCGATCTAGGTGTCATACCTAGTGCATCGGGTCCAATGAAAATCTTTTGTGACAATACTGGTGCAATTGCCTTGGCAAAGGAATCCAGATTTCACAAAAGGACCAAGCACATCAAGAGACGCTTCAACTCCATCCGGGATCTAGTCCAGGTGGGAGACATAGAGATTTGCAAGATACATACGGATCTGAATGTTACAGACCCATTGACTAAGCCTCTTCCACGAGCAAAACATGATCAGCACCAAGGCTCCATGGGTGTTAGAATCATTACAGTGTAATCTAGATTATTGACTCTAGTGCAAGTGGGAGACTGAAGGAAATATGCCCTAGAGGCAATAATAAAGTTATTATTTATTTCCTTATATCATGATAAATGTTTATTATTCATGCTAGAATTGTATTAACTGGAAACATAATACATGTGTGAATACATAGACAAACTTAGTGTCACTAGTATGCCTCTACTTAGCTTGTTGATCAAAGAGGGTTATCTTTCCTGACCATGAACAAAGTGTTGTTATTTGATTAACGAGGTCACATCATTAGTTGAAATCTGATTGACATGACCCATTCCATTAGCTTAGCACCCGATCGTTTAGTATGTTGATATTGCTTTCTTCATGACTTATACATGTTCCTATAACTATGAGATTATGCAACTCCCGTTTACCGGAGGAACACTTTGGGTACTACCAAACGTCACAACGTAACTAGGTGATTATAAAGGAGTACTACAGGTGTCTCCAAAGGTACATGTTGGGTTGGCGTATTTCGAGATTAGGATTTGTCACTCCGATTGTCGGAGAGGTATCTCTGGGCCCTCTCGGTAATGCACATCACATAAGCCTTGCTAGCATTACAACTAATATGTTAGTTGCGAGATGATGTATTACAGAACAATTAAAGAGACTTGCCAGTAACGAGATTGAACTAGGTATTGGATACCGACGATCGAATCTCGGGCAAGTAACATACCGATGACAATGGGAACAATGTATGTTGTTATGCGGTCTGACCGATAAAGATCTTCGTAGAATATGTAGGAGCCAATATGGGCATCCAGGTCCCGCTATTCGTTATTGACCGGAGACGTGTGTCGATCATGTCTACATTGTTCTCGAACCCGTAGGGTCCGCACGCTTAAGGTTACGATGACAGTTATATTATGAGTTTATGCATTTTGATGTACCGAAGGTTGTTAAGAGTCCCGGATGTGATCACGGACATGACGAGGAGTCTCGAAATGGTCGAGACGTAAAGATTGATATATTGGAAGCCTATGTTTGGATATCGGAAGTGTTCCGGGTGAAATCGGGATTTTACCGGAGTACCGGGAGGTTACCGGAACCCCCCGGGAGCCATATGGGCCTTAATGGGCTTTAGTGGAAAGGAGAAAGGGGCAGCCCAAGGTGGCCGCGCGCCTCCCCCCTCCCCTAGTCCTATTAGGATTAGGAGAGGTGGCCGGCCCCCCTCTCCCTCTTTCCCCCTCGGGGAATCCTAGTCCAACTAGGATTGGGGGGGGGGAGACCTACTCCCGGGAGGAATAGGACTCCTCCCGCGCCCTCCTCCTGGCCGGTGGCCCCCTCCCCCTTGGCTCGTTTATATACTGAGGCAGAGGCACCCCAGAAACACACAAGTTGATCCACGTGATCTATTCCTTAGCCGTGTGCGGCGCCCCCAGCCACCATAGTCCTCGATAATACTGTAGCGGAGTTTAGGCGAAGCCCTGCTGCTGTAGTACATCAAGATCGTCACCACGCCGTCGTGCTGACGGAACTCTTCCCCGACACTTTGCTGGATCGGAGTCCGTGGATCGTCATCGAGCTGAGTGTGTGCTCGAACTCGGAGGTGTCGTAGTTTCGGTGCTTGATCGGTTGGATCGTGAAGACGTACGACTACTTCCTCTACGTTGTGTCAACGCTTCCGCAGTCGGTCTGCGTGGGTACGTAGACAACACTCTCCCCTCTCGTTGCTATGCATCACCATGATCTTGCGTGTGCATAGGAAATTTTTTGAAATTACTACGAAACCCAACATACATATAGCTAGCTAGGTCCTTATAACTCGTTTTTACCCACACGTCAATCGAAACCCAACCTCATTAGTTGTGTCTCTCCCTTCCTCCGACAAACAACAATTGATCTATCGATCTAGTTATGTTTGCTTACCAAACACATGGTTCCCCTTCATCATCCATGGATGCGTCTCGACAGATCTATCACGCACAGGCACACACAGAAACACATCCCCACTCTTATTGATAACATTGCAGTTCCACCCTCAGTTTGTTTAGTAGGCCTCTCCCACCATCTTCAAGAAGCGACTCCATCACCCATCCAGCACTCTACCCCTCTCCCTCCCTCTCTCTCCCATCATATTTCCCGTCCTTCAGTTATGTATGGATGTCGACCGATCTCCCTCAAGACATAGCTGGGTCTCTCCTTCTCAACACATATACGAGTCGTTCTACCTCTATAGTTAGGCCTCTGCCTACCCCTCCCACCACCCCCCTCCCCCCGACACACACCGATATATCGAGCGCTCTAGTCATGTCTCCCTGCCACACACAAACTTGACGTGTGCCCTCTAACGTTCCGGTAGGCCAGTCGCCCTATATCTTTGACTTGTACACATACACAATTTCGATGGCTCTCTTCATCGATCTCGCACCCACCCAGTTGATCCTCTCTTCGACTTTATCGATAGCTATGACCCCTCCCTCTCTTCTCGTGGATTTCCCGACTATCTATGTATGATATGGATAGGCCTCCATTTCACACACATTGCATGCAAAATTTTGTTTGAGATGTCATCGACACATATTCCCACAAATAATTCACGAAATCAACCCCCCACCCCACCCCCACCCCAAAACAAAAAACACTCATGAACGCGGTTTGTATCTCTCACACACACCCACGTAGGTGGGGGACGTGCACGAAGAGAAGAGGTGCATGCACGGCGCACATACTCCCGTCTCTTTCCCAACCACACCCATGCGGGTACACGGTGGAGCTCATTTCTGTACGAAAAAGGCAGCCCACATGGTAATTTGGCATGTGTACTGGTTGTCCACTTGCTGGAGGGAGGATCATCTACCACAGGTGAACAAACAAATTGTGACTTGACGTGTTATGTTAAAAAAAAAGTCAAACCATGTGGGGCCTACCTTAGAGGCAAGGCTCTATACACTGGAGTACTTTTGATGTGTCCCGTCAACTCGCATAACGAGGAGAAGCTTGCTTAGTATGCCGTCTCCCTCGCCCACGGGCGTGATGGCTCGCAGGATCAGGTGAAGCTTGCTTACTACGCCTTACGCCTGCTCTCTCGCCCATGCGCGCGGTGGCTCGCAGGACGAGGAGAAAAAATTACTACTCCCTCCGTTTACTCCTCATCCCTACTACCTTGGTTATAGAGATTATATCATATTGTTTGGAATATATATGTCCTTTAGTAGATTTCAATATGAACTACTAGTACATACTCCAAACACTGATGTATATAGACGTATTTTAGAGTGTAGATTCACTCATTTTTCTCCGTATGTAGCACTCTCCCTCGCCCCTCGACCCTCGCCCACGTGGTGGACCTGCAACAATTCATTCGGTCTCATATAGCCAGAACGATATATATTGCACTACCATTATTGCTCGACTTCCCGAAGAGGCGAAGAGCCAATCGCAAGGTCAATATTTTGGAGATGCCAAGCGCGTTATAGGAGAATGAGTAGTAGGTGCCGCGTCATTTATAAATAAAGTTTTTTTTTCTTCAGTGGCACGTACACAATATGATAGGTTAATATGGAGAGAAAAGGAAACCGCTCCACTATATACATAGTCAGGATGGGCCAGCCTCCACGGTTGCTTGTTGGGGTTGCTCTCCTCACACTCTCTCGCACAAAACGATTGTGGCCATATCTCTAACATCCCGGCGGATCACGTCCGCTTGGGGAAGGGGTGGATACTTAGTGTAGATGCGGTGGCCGTCGCCGATGGTGAAAACCCACCGTCGGCACGTCCTGATCAGGGGTCCCTGCCGTTCTCTCTCACAAAGCCGGTGAGGTTGCCTTTGTCCCTTACTCACTGCCACGACGTGGGCAGTTGCCGCCTCCCGCAGCCCTCCTCAAGGTTGAGCTACGTCCCTCAGGTACAACTCCCTTTACAGCCGGCTTGCACCACTGCTCCAGCTGCCCACATCACTCCCTGTGGATATTTCTCTACTTCTTTGCCCCGCACATACCTCTACTGGCTTCTACGTACAGTATTTGTGATGAGTTTATGTCTCATCAACTAGTCCTAGTAATCTTATTCTAATCACGCTTGTTCAATTTCTTGGCCACAGGGATGCTCATCTCGATTTTGGTGAAACTGCACAAAATGATCCGATGGTCAAAAGGTTGTAAACTTCATTTCTTAGGAAGCTCGAACGTTGCCAGCAAATTGAAGCCTGGTCAGGGTTCACGGTTCAAGGGCTAGGGACTGCATGGATCGTTTTTTTCTTTAGCTGCCTCTGTTCCAAAATAAGTGTCAACTTTAGTAGTAGTACAACTTTGTACTAAAGTTTGCACAAAGTTGAGAAACTTATTTTGGAACGGGGGGAGTACATATTTGCTATGATCTGTCAATCATTGAGATGCAATAGCATGCATGTTAGTCTCTTTTGTATTTGATGAAATGTTGCAACAGGCAACCTTGGACGCAAGATACATGTAACAGAAGCTGGAAGCTTCATAGCATTGTACAAATTTATCTCGCTGATAAATTACAGTACATACTATACTAGTACTTCCTCCGTTCCTAAATATAAGTGTTTGTAGAGATTTCACCATGAACCACATGCGGATGTATATAGATGCATTTTAAGTGAAGATTCATTCATTTTGTTCCGTATGTAGTGGAATACCTACAAAGACTTATATCTACTAGTAATAGCTAGCCCCCACTACTAGGAATTCTCTATCCTCTCCTTGAGCCACGTCATCAAAATTGATGTAGTCGTTAGATGAAGTAAATCAGTCCATAATAGCCGTCTGATCTAAACGTTGAGAGGCTCCGCACTAAGCCACGTGCAAGCATGCAGAAATACCGTGCCACATGCATGTGAGTGGGTTTTAAATCAAATCAACATGTCTGCATGCAAGCATGCACCGGTAGCATGCATGTAAGTGAGCTTTTAAGTCCCATTAACATGTCAAAAAGAAAAATATAATCCCATTATGCAGTAGGAGTTGTCTGATCTTTTTTCCATACGTGGGATGATCTAAATGATGATGGGAGTTTATTTAGTTTGTCTACCACATTTGTAATGCGGTTATAGAGTTTTTTTGTTCTATGAAATCGATAATTTTGCGCAGAGAGATATACCGCTGTTCCGCGCCAACGCGCGGGGACTCATCTAGTAATATTTAGGAACAGAGGGAGTACTGTGTAAAGAGTTAGGTGTCGCATGGTGATAGTGTGAGGTGGGAAATGTAATCACTAAGCCTGCGTGTTTTCACTGCTCTTGCACGCCTCCGCTGTAAGAATGGAGAAAATTGTAATCTAGTAGTAGTAGTATACCTCCTTCCGCTGAAAGCGTGGGACATCCAGCAGTCCTACCTCCTCAGTAATAAAGACCAATGAGCCGTCAAATCACATAGACCCAGCAGTAAGTTGGACGGACGAAGCAACCATCACTCTTGCCCAATGAGAGGTCGCGTCCGCTCTGCCCGGGCATGAATGCGACACCGATTCTTTGGAGCGACGCTGACCGTTTCGGGCAGGAGGCTTGCGCGGGTGATGGAGGGGCTTTGGGTGGGCTATGCTGGTCAGGAGCGGGCGTGGCAGTTGTCCGCATGCCCCTACCGGACACGCCCGGAAACGAGAGGATGCACCGACTCTCTCGGCTAAAATCGTACACTACACAACATCTCTTTGTAGGAGTAGGTCGATTTGTCGCTCTCTCTAACACACACATGGTGTTAAACACACACACACACACACACGCACCTTGGTCCCGTTGCACCTTCTAACGTGACTTATTACACCTAGATGGAGGGATTAGTAAGTATACGAGATACGGTGGCACACTGACTTAAGTCCAATACAAGTGCCCAAAATTTGTGTGCATGTTATAATAAGGATTCACTTAAAATAGTACATGAGCGAATAGAGGGATCAATTGGACAGTGTTCCCGAGCAGTAGCGAGATGTGTGAGGTAAGATACACCGCTGGCACTTTTAATTTTTCTTATTAATTTGTTTGTTTCACCCTCTGACTGGTGGGACCCAACGTACTACGTGGAGAGAGGTAAGGTGACCAAAGGTGCATTATTTCTGCACCACTGTGGATAGTCTTACCACCAAAGCCACATGACACGATTATGATTGAAATCCCAATGACTCCCACACACACAAAAAAACACGGCATGCTTGTCACATGAATGCAGGAATGTATAAAAGGTTATTTACCTCTCATTGAACATAACGGGAGGGTTTTGTAGCTGGTTAGCCTGTTCTCTCACTCTCTCGCCCTCTCCCGCTGGAGCCTCAGCGCTTGTAGTTGCTCTCTTCACACTCTCTCGCCCTCTCCAGATCTAAACAAGACTTCGTTGGCCTCTCTCTCCCCTCACTGCTGCTCAAAGAGCCGGCAGGATCCGTCCGCCGGGAAGGGAAGGAGGCTTAACGCTGTCGCCGTCGGCGAGGGACTACCGGCGCAGCTGTTCACTTTCCACCCAGCGGCGGCGCGGGAGGGCCTCCGACCCCTTCTTCTTCGCTGCCGTCCCGTCGCCCACCGAACCACGCCCCAAGAACCTTAAGGTATAATTTACTTACTCCACATGCATTGCTCTAGCTGCATGTATACCATGAATCTAGGACGTGGTTCAAAGAGGAAAGGAGTGGGGGAAAGTAGTGGGAAAAGTTGTATATAGCATGAATCTAGGACGTGGTTCAAAGAGGAAATGAAGGGGGGAAAGTTGTATAGTATTAATCTAGGACGTGGTTCAAAGAGGAAAGGAATGGGGAAAAGTAGTGGGGAAAGTTGTATCGCATAAATCTAGGATGTGGTTCAAAGAGGAAAGGAAGGGGCGAAACTACTAGTTCAAAAAGGAAAGGAAGGGACAAGGCTGTAGAGTTTGAGCAGGACTAGATTGGCTGCGCTCACATAGGGAAAGGCGTCTAAAGATAACAAAACTGGGACCAACACAAATATGCTCCTTGGTTGCTTGTTCTTTGTTGCAACAGACTGTGCATGACCACAGTACATCGGTAGATGCACATGGTGCTGGTGCATCCACTGTCCCGTGCAACTCATTAGCTGTTGTTAATCTAAGGCCCTGTTTGGTTAAAAACTCCCTAGTCCCTACATGCTGGGTTCCAGGGACTAAACATGGACTAGAGGTTATTAAATGACATGCTAAAAGACCATGTTACCCCTAGTAATGAACTAATAGAGACATGGCGCGATGCATGGCAGGGGCAACTGTTGGAAAAAGTCCCAAAAAGACTCCCTCGGGGTCTTCTTTCTTAGTCCCAAATGCCCACTTTTAGTTCCTAAAAGTCCCTCCTCTTTGGTTTAGATGGGACTGACACGGAGTTTTTTTAGTCCCTACACCAAAATGTCCCTGTAAACAAACACCCTCTAATAATGCCGCTGATGCAATGCCACAGTTAAAAGCAAATTACATGTTTAACGAATTTTATTGTTAATATAATCTCTATGTTAATATTAATCAATGCCACCATTTGAGATATGCTACTGTCTTGCTTTCTTTCCCATTTAGATAAGGTAGATGCTTCTTTTTGTTGGCTTCTGTGTCATCCACCGTTATTGACCACTAATTGTTTCCTTTGCACCTCTGTGTAAACAGGGTTATCTGCTTCCCCTCGTTGCCATTGTGACCTTTTGTTCTAAGAGTGTTTTGTGCAGTTCAACCAAAATGTCACACCGACAACATTGCTTGATTGCTTGATCTTAGTGGAACTGCACAAGAGGAGATCTTACTTCCTATCCGTTAAGGCGAATTTGGTTCAGATCTTCTTGTTGTGAGTTGTTTGAATTCCGCATCATGAGAGGTCAGTACTAGCCTTCTTTCACATGATTCTGCAGTGTGCATTCATATGTTGTGCTACTTGTACGATAATGTTGCTTGATTTTAGTGAACTACACAAATGGAGACAAGACTTCCAATCTGTATGTGCACCATAATATCCCATTGAGGTAAGATATGGATATTTCACAACTGTTGGCCTGTATTTTGCCACTTTCATCAAAAAATTAAGTTTAGTACTATACTTGTGCTCCCTAATTGACATGCCAAATCTTACATTGAAGGCGAAGCTTGTTTGTTATTGAACCAAGTGATGAAGGGGAAGAACAAGGGGAAGAAAAACAAAAATCAACTCCCGGTGCTGTAATGAAGCACTGGAACTGTGATGACACAAGTAATGATATAGTTTTGCATCTTAATTTATTGCTATGGCTGGAACGAGCAATTGTTTTGCCACTGATTTGATGCCACTCTTAATGTAATATGTAATTATCTCTACTTGTGCAAACAGGGATCTTCTTTGAAGATACCATATATTTTAGTGGAACTGCACAAGAAGATGTTGGAAACATTAAACTAATCGAGGAGTATATAGTAAGCATGGCCACCACCGTAGATTGCAACAGATGGTTCCGGAGAATTGCTTCATCTGTATGCTCTACACAATAAGCATCCTGACAAAGGTTTGTACTCGCCCACTGATTTCATCCATATGATTGAGCTTTGTCATCTCTATTGGTGTTGTGCTCCTGTTTAGATACTGTCATGAAAAAGTGGTATTGTCCTTGAGAAGTGCTTCATCTGTGATGTTTTAAATTTTTCCTTTCCTTTTTTTCGAGCAAACATTGATGCTAGCATTTAGTAGTCCTCTTGTCTTTGCACAACAGGATCATCTTCCTCTCAAGAAGAATATGGAGTACGTGAAGTGACTAGTTCCGATTATGCCAGGATGAAGAAGCCCTGTCTATGTTATCATCAGAAGGAGCAGTTGAAGGATGGTTACATTACTCCCCACAAGACCAAACTAACTTCAGCTCAGAAAGACTGACAAAATCTCCATTTTTTGTTGTGATGTGCGACTACAATGTTGTTCTAGGATTCTTTCTGGTGAGTTCCATTTTTCTAAAACTGTGCTCTACATGGACCATGTATGTGCCTGTTGAAACTGTCAATTCATAGTACAATTTTCTCTATACTAATCACTTTTTTATATTTGTGCAAACAGGGGTGTTCAGCTTGATTTCAATGGGAACTGCACAAATTGTTCATGAATACATCGAATCATTCATTTCCACCACAAGAAAGGAGGTGCCGATAAGTTCAAGGCATTGCAACATATAAGGGCGAAATTTGGTTGATTTTGGTGGAATTGCACAAAAAGAACAGCTGATTTATTTAGCACGAGGTGTCATGTCAATGTCCGAACTGATGGCAAACCCTGCCCATTCCACAATCATAGGCATTTGATATTTTAGAATGGGACAACCTTGCCAAATTTTGTTCATTGATTTTAGCAAGACATGCATTTGATATTTTCGAATGGGACGCCCTTGCTGTCAGCAACGTCGATCATTTTTTTCTTTATTCTTTAGTTGTGAAGTAAATATTTCCTCTGACATGTGAGTCGCTGAGATGCATAATCATCGATTGTTTTAAATGTTCTCTATGAATTGCCAGGCCTGTGTGTTTGATTGCAATGTACAGAAACGCTAAAAAGCTGCTCAAACTCTTTGTACTCCTTCTGTTCCTTTTTACTTCGCACATTGTGAAAGTGCATACTTTTTTGTATAAGATTGGTCAAAGTAGAGATACTTTGACTGCAGACAAAACTTGTATGTAGACTAGAAAGGACCGGAGGGAGTACAAGTGAAACTGCTGCAAGCGAGGTGATCACCCTGGGAATAATGCTAGTATGTATTGTTTTGCATGTTCATCCAATGCCAGTGATACAAGAATTCGAACTAATCAAAATAAATTCATTCATACACGGTCGGATTTCATATAAACATGCCAGATTCCATTACATTTCATACATTCTTCAACTAAAAAGCGGTGCGCTGGAGGTATAATTAATTAACCGAAGCTACCCACCTGTGTCCCGCTGAGCCGAACAGAAGCTTCAGTGACTTAACTGCAGGTGCAGTTGCGTAACTGACACGTGGCATGTTGGGCCCACGTGTCAGTCAGCCAACTGCACTAGCAGTTAAGTAGAAGCAGCGTTATTCTCCAGCAGAACTCCCCGACTCCACGCAGCCGCCAAGAAGCTAACCGGCCGTCAATGGTCAACCCGCCTAGCTTGGCTTCAACAGGAGGGTAGCAGCGGTGGCCTTACTTGGACCCGAGCGGCGGTGACCTACCGTGTTCTAGTCTTCCTCGTTTTCTATGTGGCGCGGCCTCGGCGGAGCCGGCGCGATGTCCTCTGTCACGTTGCCGGCGGGCGGCACCTCAGCGGAGCGGTGGAAATCCTCCGCCGCATTGCCGGCAGGGTGGGGCCTCGGCTGAGCCGGCGATGCCCTCTGCCTCGTTGTTGGCGGGGCGGGGCCTCAGCGGAGCCGGCGGTGTCCTCTGCCTCGTTGTTGGCGCCGCGGGGCCTCGGCGGAGCAGGTCCTCGTCGACGCCAGTGGAGCAGGGACTCGTTGGAGCCGGCATTGTCCTCTACCTCGTCCTCGGTCTTGCCAAACAGCGCCTCGCCCGCTTCATCGCCCTCTTTGCTAGCCTCCTTGTAGGCGGCCGCAGCCTCCGCCACCCGCATGCGGTCCCGCCAGCGCTTGAGGCGGCCCTTTCGGGCGGAGTGGTTTGAGTCGAGCAGTGCCTCCTGCTCCGCCCGCTCCGCGGCGATCTGCTCCTCCGCCCACAGGTGCTCCTGGAGGAGATGGTGGTTGTAGGCGGTGTCGGCCTGCACCTCCCGGAACTGCTCCTGACGCAACTGCCTCACACTGTCCATATATTGGGCACGGGCCTCGCCGATGGTCATGGTGCAATGCACCGGCGAGGATGGTGTGGAGGAGGGGGTTGGCACCGGATCGTCGACTACCATGTTCTCCATTGGGACGTCATCGTCCTCCGGCTGCCTGCCGGCCAGCCGGTCGGTAGCAATGGCTGCCATCTCCTTGTGGTCCGTCATCCGCCCGTCCTGAAGAGTGCTGGAGCGCGAGGAAGCCATGGTGGGCAGTAGTGGTGTGGACAAGAGAAAGGGAACGGATGCGGATGACTGCGGCTATGGTCGGCGCAGCAGTTTATATGGCAATGGTGGGTGGGCGGAGGGACGGACGTGTGGTGCCGAAGTAGCCGCCTCGGCAACCACGTATCATTAATGTGGGCGGCAGATGGACGGACGGACGGCACTTGTGTCCTTTGAAGGGGAGCAATCGCCTGCACCGGGAAGCGGGGCGGGCGGTGCTGACTATTTCGGGCGGAAAGCGCGCGCGGACGAGGAGATGACTTTACTTGGAGGGGACCCATCAGGTCCATAGCCTCACGTACGCAAGTGCCTCCTTATTATATATATATATAGTGTTACTATTCATCACCCAGGGTGCAGAATAAGTTATTCTTCACCCGAGGTAATCTTACGATCATTTCATAATTAAATTATGTTTGGAATTCAAATAGTTACATTTCTATTGATTCAGTACGTAAAATTTGACATAAGAAAATAAAAATATAGGTCATAAAACAAGAAAATTTGCAGTTTATGTGTATTTTAGACTATGTTTTTACGTTTGTAATTTTACGTTACATAAAATATTTTTTACGGCGATTATATATTTTCTTACGGTCTCTTTTTGCGTGGGAAATAAAACAAAACTTACGGAACATAAAATTACGGTGCATTGATGGTAAAATAGAGGGGGGTGAAGAATTACCATTTCTCACCCAGGGTGACGAATAGCGTGACCCTATATATATATATAACTATACTCCTTCCGTCTAGGTGAATAAGTCGTATTAGAAGGTGCATCACGACCTAGATGCAAGCAGATTGGTGGAAAAGAAGAATATTTCTCTCTTCTAAACACAACATTTAATCACAACATTTAAGAGGATGCCTTATTAGCTACCCATGCAGGCCATCGTAATTCATAGCATGCAAAGCGCATTTATTTCTTGCCTAATAACCGCATGGACATGTTGCATGCATTGGTCCTTTCCCGAGCAAAAAAAAGGGAGGAAAGGGTTTCCACGGGAGACAACGAGGCAGAGGTGGAAGCGCTCGCTGGGGTTATTTATATTGCTTCCCCCTGGTTTCCTGACATCACGGTCCCACACCATTGTCAACCTATGTAGTAGTCAATAAACGAGAGAACTGCACAAGAAGCGGCCGACAGCTTGGACCAAGTAGCTCGAGCAATATTTGTGTTTTTGAGGTGTGAGCACTGCAAAGTTTTTCGATGTTTAGCCCAAATATTATTTTTTTCTCCTCTGAACAACAACAAAAACATCGCTGCAGGTATTAACTAGGCGGGCTGTGGCCCGTCTAGCCCAGGCCAGATATCCAGCCCAGATATTATTTTTTTTAAGCTGAAAATGGCTAGCCCAGCTATATTTTTTTAGGAATACCTAGGCAAGGTCAAGTTGTTATTCTCCGCCCCGCTGGGCTGCAAATCTTTCCTAGGAGGGATGCATTAGGCTTAACAAGAAAATGGGCTTTAAGAAATAATAAATGGATGTAATTATAAAAACTGGGCAGTAACTATAAAAAAATGCACCAAACACGTGATTACTTTATAAAATATTATTTTTGGATATTGAAAATTTTAATTTCATTAATTGTTGCGAGCGCAATGTTTCCTGGGATTTTATGTAAGATAAATTTATATTGAAATTGTATTTAATCTAACTAGAAATTTCGGGATAAAAATATTTCGGATCCCATCAACATGTGGGAAATTTTATTGAGTTGTGTTTTGAACGGTTGGTTGACATGGGTTGTACTTTTAACAAACTGTAAATGGGATGTAGTAAATTCCATTAGAATTCAAAAATGGGCTACATATTCTTACAAATCTTAAATGGGCTATAAGTTCTCTGCCACACACTTCTGGCCTTACTAAGTTGATGCGTCCCCTAAAAAAACAGAGTTGCCGCATATGCAAAGCTTTGTCAACTTATAGTCAACACACGGTTCTAGCAGCAGTGGCCGTTGGATGTCCATCCAATGGATGCCGTGCTTCTTCTTCAATCTCGGATATTCTATCTTCACCCGCCCAAAAAATGATTCCTCCCCCTGACATCTGGGGCGCACCATTTCGGAAGATGACCTGTGGGCCTACTAAGTTGACATACCAAGGGCTTTGTCAACTTAGTCAATATAAACGATTCTAGCTGCAGTGACCATACGATGTCCATCCAACGGCCGTAGTGCTTCTTCAACCTCTGGTCTTCTTTCTCCAGACGCCCAAAGCAGCGCCGGTCGTGTCGCCTGCTCCTGCCTCCCGTGGCCGGCTGTGCTGTCGCGGAGGCATCACCGCCCCCTACTATTCCCACCGCTGGCTAGGCCCTGCGGCGATGGCAGCTTCACACCGCAGGCGAACGAGTGAACCCTCATACTCTTCTTCGCGTGGGCATCCACTGCCGCGTCTTCACCGGCTCCGCGTCGTCCCCTTCCTAGGCCTGGTCAACGTGGTCAAGGAACGACTTCCATCGGACGTGGACTGTAAGTGGAGAGGTTCACAGCTGGGTCCACGTCGGCAGCAAGGAAGTGCCTCCTTATTACGCAGAAAATAATGTTTCCTCCACCTGACAGCAGGGACCCACCGGACGGGCCACCAGTATTTTGCGAAAAAAATTGTTTCCCCCTGACTGCTGGGACCCACCAGACGGGCCACCGTATTTCGCGAAAAAATGTTCCCCCCGCTGTCAGCTCGGACCCACCGGAAGTGCCTCCTTATTACGCACAAAAAAATGAATACTCCCCCGGCTAGCTGGGACCCACCTTGCTAGGAGCCTGACTTGTGGGCCTACTAAGTTGACGGGGACGAAGGGCTTCGTGAACTTAGTGAATATGAACGACTATAGTTCGAGTGACCGTACGATGTCCATCCAACGGCCGTAGTCCTTCTTCAACCTCTGGTCTTCTTGCTCCAGCCGCCCAAAGCAGCGCCGGTCATGCCGCATGCTCTTGCCTCCCGTGGCCGGCTGTGCTGCCGCAGAGGCCTAACCGCCCCCTGCTATTCCCACCACTGGCCAGGCCCTGCGGCGACGGCAGCCTCACACCGTAGCCGAACCAGTGAACCCTCGTAGTCCTCTCCGCGTGGGATTCCACTGCCGCATCGTCCTCTTCCTAGGCCTCGCCGTCGTCCACTGCCGTGCTGCTCTCCGTGCGGCGTGGTCAACGTGGTCAAGAAATGACTTCCATCAGAAGAGTACTGCACGTGGAGAGGCTGACAACTGGGTCCACGGCCACAGTCCAGTTTTTTTGTGATTTGCCAAGTAAGTCGCTTTGTCAAGCCTGTTGGGCTGCAAATCTTTCAAGATGAGGAGAGCTTTCATTCGGCTGGCCGAGAAAATGGCCCATCAGTAATGAGAAATGGGTTGTACATTTTTAAAACACATCAAACCGACAATTAGTTTCAAATATCTTTTTTTTTCATTTCAAGATTTTAAATTACATTATTTTTTATGCGTGGAGAATATGTTGGATTTTATATTGATATACATTTATTTTTAAAATCAGTTTGAATGTGAGTCGAAATTTCGGGATTAAAAACAGTTTGGACCGCACCGAAATATGCAAAATTTCGTATAATTTTTTAACCGTTGCCACAGTATGGGCTGTAATGCTAACAAAAAGAATATGGGCTCCAAAAAACCTTAAGAATTAGCAAATGGGTTGTAAATTATTAGAAATAATGGCAGATGGACTGTATGCTATTTTCCACAGATTTGAAGCTTTCCTAAAAAAAGGTTGACGCACAAGCACTAACTGTTGGATGTCCTTCCAACGGCCGTCGTGCTTCTTCAATCTCTGCTCTTCAATCTGTGCTGCCGTGCAGGCCTCACCGCCCGACCGTACTCCCATCGCTGGCCTAGCCATCCCTCTACTGACCCACACCTGCTGTTATTCTCTGGCGACAGCAGACGAACTAGTAAACCCTCGTACAGTCGTACTCCCCTCCGCGTGGGAAACAATTGCCGAGTCTTCCCTGCCTCCGTGTCGTCCCATTCCTAGGCCTCGCCGTCGTCCACTGCCCTGGTGCTCTCGGCGCGGCGTGTTCAACGTGGTCAAGGAATGACTTCCATCAGATGCGGACTGTACGTGGAGAGGCTGACAGTTGGGTCCATGGCCACAGCAAGGAAGTGCCTCCTTATTACGCGGAAAATAATGATTCCTCCACCTGACAGCGGGGACCCACCGGACGGGACACTGTATTTCGCGAAAAAAAACGTTTCCCCCTGACTGCTGGGACCCACCAGCTACATCTTCGCACGCAAGGAAGTGCGTCCATGCAAAACAAAAATGATTCGTCCCCTGACTGCTGGGACCCACCAGCTACATCTTCGCAGGCAAGGAAGTGCCTGACAGTCGGGACCCACCTGGTCGAAGCGTACGTAGCTTTGTCATTCTGGTCGCGAACGTGTACATACATACTGGTCGATGTAGAGGCGCGCACGTGTCGTAGTAGAGGCGCACACATAGCATGTACACGTACGTACAGCGGCCAGGGTGCAAGAACGAAAATACGGCCACGTATGTGTACATATTGGCGGGGTCTCGAACGCCTACTCGCACATAAGTACGGCCAGGACTCATGTACATGGCTGGGTTGGAACGGAGAAACAGCGTTGTCATTGTGTTCATGGGGAGGCAACGGAATGCGTCGTGTTCATGGGGAGGCAACGGAATGCGTCGTGTTCATGGGGAGGCAACGGAACGCGTTGGAGCCAACCGGCAGGGTCGGAACGGAATGCGTGGTCGTGTTCAACGGGAGGGCTTGGACGGAACAGGCGATGGAAACGAGGCCTGGCGTACCGCACAACGGAGGAAACGGACCTCCTACGTTCGGAACGGGGTCCTGTTGATCGGGAGGGGTCTGGCGTACCGCAAAACGGAGGAAGCGTACCTCCTACGGTCAAAACGGGAGTCCTGTTAATCAGGAGGGGTGTGGCGTACCGCAAAACGGACGAAACGGACTTGTGTTGGAGCGCTACGGTCGAAACGGTGGTCCTGTTCATCGGGAAGGGTGTGGCGTACCGCAAAACCGGACTCCACGGGATACTGTTCATCTCCACCGTCGACCCCCTCCAGCCTCCACGAGCTAGTGTTCATCCACCATCGACCTCCTCCAGCCTCCACCTGCGACTGTTCATCCACGGGCTCCTGTTCATCCAGCCTCCACCGCGCGCTACTCCACCGGCTACTGTTCAACCAGCCCTCTCCACGGGCTCCTGTTCAACCACCCCTCCACGGGCTACTGTTCATCCTGCCCTCCACCGTCTACTGTTCATCCTGCCCACCACGGGGTGGTCCTGTTCATCCAGCCCTCCACGGGGTCCTGTTCATCCAGCCCCAACCGGCTCGATCGATCGGGGTCCTGTTCATCAAGAGGCAACACCATGGGGTCCTGTTCATCCACCCACACCGGGAACTGTTCATCCAAACCCCCCCGCAACGCTCACTGTTCATCCAGAGGCAGTATCGATCGGCTTCAGTTAGCAGCAGTAGAGAAGGAATCGCTCGATCGGGTTCAGTTAACAGCCATCGATCGATCACTCGGGTTCAGGAACGCGTAGCCTGCAGTGCAATCGCTCGGATTCAGTTAGAGCACAACACCTCGCTCGGGTTCAGTTAGAGCCAACGCCTCGCACACACGCGCGTACGTGTACGAGAGAAACGCGCATCGCTCGGCCCCCGACCTCCCACCGTAACCGGGAACTCCCCAAAATTTTCCTCGCTCTCGCTTCTACCATGGTTTTTTCCGTCATGGACGGCCCAAAGAATGTCATGCAGCTGCGTCTCCGGCCCGCCCAGGACGAAAAGCCCATTTTCTGTCATGATTTTTTGTCATAGAAGTAGGAGCCCACCACATCTATGATGATATCGGGTTTTGTCACAATTATCGTCATAGAAGTGTCATATGTATGACAAATTTTTTTTTCTTTCGGCCCAAAATGTCACGGATGTTTCTTTTTTTTGTAGTGTATATAGCAAACTATGAGGCAGGTGCAGTTCAAATTTGACCCGCTTCCTACTGAATCAGCAAAAATTTGTCTTTTTCACCAGAGGTGGATCAAGACTTTTGACACCCAACCATTTGGTCAATTGTGAATTAAATATGTCCTAGTATTTTAGAAAATTGATTTGGTCCAATTTTTCAACAAATATATTGTAGGTCCTTCACAAAACAAAGCTCATTTTAGGCACTCGGAAAATGGAAAATGAATTTTCCGTGCAAATAAAATGAAACTCCCTTACGAAACATTCTTTGGAATTATAAGATGCACCCTTGTGCACAATATGAGATCATTTAAACAAACTATGTCATGAATGCGGCCATAACATTCATCATTTGGCTTGAAAGCCATGCATCTTCACACATGATAGCTCGTTTTTGAGAACACTTTTTCAAAATAATTACCGTATTACAAGTTTATTATTTTTCTCGGTAACCTAGTCACATATAGTGACACAATGCGAATGTTTTCCAATTTTTTGATTTTTTGTGAATTTTTTATGCCTGTTTCAAAATGCGGTCAAAACGGCGGGCATGACCGTTCCTAGCTAGTGGCTGAATCTTGGATTTTTTTTGTGTTGCTCTGATTAAATAGATACCTATGTACCTAAAAATAATTTTTGGAAAAAATAAATAGCAAAATATGAGGCAAGTGCAGTTCAAATTTGACCCGCTTCCTGCTGAATCGGCGGAAATTTGCCTTTTTCACGAGAGTTGGATCGAAACTTCTGACACCCAACCGTCTTTTCAATTGTGCATTATATACGGCCCGTCATATTTTAAAAATGATTTGGTCCAATATTTCAACAAATATATGGTAGGTCCTTCACAAACAAAACTCATTTTAGGACCTCGAAAAATAGAAAATGAATTTTTCGTCTAAAAAAATGAAAACTTCCTTAGGCAACATTGTTTATCATTCCAATATGCACCCTTGTGCACAATATGAGAACATTTGAACAAACTATGCCATTCCAAAATGCACCCTTGTGCAAAAAATAGAAGAGAAACAAATAGAAAAACACAATTACATAAGCTTCAAAAAGTATTTGATGTGTTTCACATGTGCTATGATTGTGAATTATAAAATTGATGTACGCCAAATTTGCAACAAATATTTGCTAGGTTCTTTATAAAAACATCATTTTGGACACTTGAAAAATGATTCTCTTACAAAAAACTCATATCTTAGAACACTTTTTTAAAGATATTAACATTATTCAAAGTTTGTTATTTTTACTGAAAAGTAGGTCACACTTGGTGACACAATGCGAAGGTTTTTTATTTCTATTTTTTTTAAAATTTCTTAGGTCGTCAAATAACATACATGATTCAAAATTTCTTAGGTCATCAAATAACATACATGACCCCTCGTCGCTCTCACCCCCTCCCGAATCACCCCGTATCCCTCTCACCCTCGTCTTCTCCCAATCGCCGCGGCCGCCTTCTCCCTCCAAGATCCAATCCAAGTCAGAGCCCCCGGCCTCCTCGCTCCGGCGGAGCTCGACCCCCACCCCCCAAGCGCCGCTGCTCCACCCTCTCCCGCGAGGGTCTTGAGTTTACACCATACCCTTCGCCGGCGAGCCTCTCTGCTGCCCGCGCGCACACAACCTCTGCCCCCTGTTGCTCTCCCTGCTGGCCCTCCTCCCTCACCCCGGCTCCCTGCTCCGCCTCGATCGGCCAGCGCGCCGCCATGGCCGGCCAGCCCAAGCTCGCGTCGCCCGCTTCCTTCGTCGGATCTGGCTGCCTCTCTCTCTTCCCCTGCCTCTCTCTCTTCCCCTACTCTCTATTTCTCATGATTTCTTTATCTGAATCTCTCTCTCTCTGCAGGCACCCATGAAGGCGAAGATGGATCCCCACCAGCGATGAGGATGCCTAGACTACTCGGGTGGTAGCTACAACGGCTTGTTCTTCTCCAAGCTTCGGCCCCGGCCATGGCAGCGACGATCCAGTCCATGAAGGCTTGCCAAATCTTAGACAGCTGCGGCAAACCCACTGTCGAGGTACGCCGCACGCGCCCATCCGACGTCCATCTCCCCGATTTGTATGTTGTGGTCCAGTTCGATTAGATCTGGTAGGCCGGGCGTACGCAGCAATGGCTTGTTTTCGATCTGGTGATTCGGCCGTCGCCGGGCCCGTAGGTTTCTGATGCGCTAGATTCGAGATGTTTTGGGTGGGTGGGCCAGTAGATTGGTAGGATGCGGATTACAGCTGCCCCTCGGCTAGTCTGGGAATTCCATGGGAGCACGATGTATCGAAGAACGGCAAATGCCACCAGCGTATGGTTTCAGTCGCTCAAGTTTTCTTCTGCATATGATTCGTTCTCTTGCCTATGAGTCGGTGACCCCGGCATTCGGTCTAGGATCTCAATGCAAAAATAGGATTGATTGCTTGCCACATTTTACCATCATCTATATTCTAGGCAGTTGAGCATGCAAATCTGGGGTAGGCTCGAATGCTTGGTATCTGGGAACATGCAAGTTATGATTTTAGGCGAAGTTACGATTCAGTGAGCGAAATAGAAACAATCAGTTTGGCCTGATAAAATATACACTTTTCCCATCAATTTTGTCACTTCTCTTACTAGTATGTGCAGACTTTAAAAACCTGCACGATTCTTTGGATACGTCCAGGCACCTATGTATTATCTTGCTGTAATAGCAAGTTCCGTAGCTCTGTCATTATGTTTAGCCTCGTACGCCTCCGCTCCGTGCTTCATGTGTCAATAGTGGATTCTACTAGTTTGATTAGGCAAACCAACCATACATTTCCTGTGTTTTTTAGACTGCTAAATCTGTAGCTTCGAGGAACTGTCGGACGCTGCCTGCTTGTCATGCATTTTGTTATTATCGTCGCTCTCTCCTTTTCAACCTTAAAATTTGGTTTAGTTCCTGAGTTCCTGACTAGTGAATGCACAAACTCTTATTTATATCATTATTTACCGAATGTTATTGTATTATTTTTATTGAACTAATCTTGCCTGAATCATCCCTCTTCTGTAGGTCTTTATGAAGCTTTGGAACTGACGGACGATATATGGATCTGACTAGTTGGGAAAGGGTGTTTCCAAGGCTCCATTTGAGCGAATTTTATATTAGCGTGGATAACAAATTCCTGAGCTACAGTATTAAGTAATTCTGTTACCTAGTTAGTGTTGGTGTAGTCTACCGTCGCTCACATCTTTTGGTCTAACATATCTACAGTCTTACTGTGTTGGTATGCATGATACCTTGCTGATGTGTTGCCCTGATATTTCTGCATGGTTGTTTTGTGCTGCTGGCCTAATTAAACAAGATAAATAGGTATACTTCTTTGAGATACAAATTCCATGCGTGTTTATGAGGCGCAAATTCTTTGAGATAACCATAACTGTACTAAAGTGGAAAATCATTGTCTTCTTTGTTCCTGACTATAAAAATTGATGCCTGTGCCTTGTTCTAAAGTGGAAAATCATTGATAGCTTGTACTACTCATATGTTCTAATATTTCCCTTGACTAACATGTGATGTGGTTCCCTGCCATGGAGGAGCTACAGCCGGATTAGCTAGGGTCAATTTCTGTTGCTGCTAATGCATAGATCCATATGTTCTTGTTTCTGTACACATGGGTAGCTTACACCTAACTGACTGACGGACTGTTGATATGTTCGAGTTGATTTGTGTTGTGTTGTTAGTGGTCATCTAGCTACTGATTTGCTGTTGCAAGTTGGAATGCCTACTGTTCTGTGTTGTAGAAGATTACTAAATTATCTAGTTTGCATCCCTTTGATGTCATGTATGCTACTGATTTGTTGCAGGTAATTAAAATATTGTAGGTTTAGTTCTAACGTGGCATAATCCATTGGAATAAATTAGATGGCAATATATGGTAGGTTTAGTACAAACGTGGCTTAATCCATTGTAATTTTTGTTTGCAATGGGCAATCAGAGTGTTGTAGGTTTAGTACATGACGCCATGGAAGGTTGTTCATGTTCTATCCTTCCTCTTCTGATCTACCGGATACTAGAGTTCATGTCTATGCATAGCTCACTGCTCACTGTGGCACTGAAGCACAAATAGTCAATTACACGATGCACATAATCATGCCAGGTTGCTAGTATATAGCTCACTTGCTAGTACACGGTGTCGGTGTCAAAACCGGCGGATCTCGGGTAGGGGGTCCTGAACTGTGCGTCTAAGGCGGATGGTAACAGGAGGCGGGGAACACAATGTTTACCCAGGTTCAGGCCCTCTCGATGAAGGTAATATCCTATTTCCTGCTTGATTGATCTTGATGATATGAGTATTACAAGAGTTGATCTACCACGAGATCGGAGAGGCTAAACCCTAGAAGCTAGCCTATGGTATGATTATTGTTTTCCTACGGACTAAACCCTCTGATTTATATAGACACCAGAGGGAGCTAGGGTTACACAGAGTCGGTTGCAAGGGAGGAGATCTACATATCCGAATTGCCAAGCTTTCCTTCCACACAAAGGAGAGTCCCACCCGGACACGGGATAAAGTCTTCAATCTTGTATCTTCATAGTCCAACAGTCTGGCCAAGGGATATAGTCCGGCTGTCCGAGGACCCCCTAATCCAGGACACCCTGACACGCCAGTAGTCAATTACATAGGTTCTCCTTGGCTAGAACAAGCACAGAAGCACACTATGCATCACTGAACAATGTTCAGTTTATACTGATAAATTAGCACAATAGTACTACACTCAGTATAGTCTGCATTTTATTTGTACTATTAAATTTTGTTTATGGATTTAGTTTATAGTGATATGCTAGTGCAGTACTGTCTTCTCCTTTTGTTTATACAGTTAAATGTTGTTTATATATCTAGCCTGTACTGATGAACTTGCACGGTCTCTACCTGCTTATACTGTTAAATTTTGTTCTCTAACTTCGGCTTTTGCTGATAAAATTGCACAGAGCACAGTACAGTCTCTGCCTTCTGTTATACTAACAATTGTTGTTTAGTTCTAATTCCTTTTCCACTATACAATTGTATAGATGCAGTCCTAGTCACAAGGAAGGCACACATGTAGCATGGCCTCAACCACGGTGGCTAGATGTTGTACAGCAGTACAGGTGTGTGTCCTGATTTACATGCTCACCGTTGTACATGTTGCTTTCTGTTTGGAGTCTATGATGTAAGGATACTGAGATGCTCATGGGGGAGGTCGTTGTTTATGTGCCGTTGGTCCTGGGAATTGCATGAATTGTCTATTTTTAGAGTTGTTTTGTATGTGAAAGATTCCATGTTCACTACATGTTAAATCTTTAACTCCTGGATATTTCATGTGCCAACTTAAATGCTCAACTAGGGATAATAGTGATTAGTGGATGCTCTGTTGATCTTGCTGTAGTAGTAGTTGTTGATCTGATCTGATCTGCTGTAGTAGTTGATCTGATATGTTGTAGTTGTTGTTGATTTGGAGTAGTTAATGTTACCGATACTATATGTTGTACTGTTGCTGATCGGATCTGCTTTTGCAATTGCAGGAATGCTGGATCAGCTGCTGCTGCTCGCTGCAGGATCTGGTTATCAACCAGAGATGTTGCTTCTCAAGTCATGGCGACGACCAAGGATGCTCTGCTAATCCAACATGGGATGATGCTGATGATCTGCTGCTCAACAAGGTCATGCTGCTTCGTTCATCCTCTACAAACATTTACAAGAGCTCTAGGCTGGAAGTGAAGAAGTCAGAAGTATATTTGTAGTATGATAGTATCTTGGTGAAATGAACAATGTAAAGATTGTGCTATTACAAGAGCTCTAACCTAGGACAACCTGAGAAGTATATTTGTAGTATTTTGTCTAATTGGCATGTGCTTCGATAATTTTCATCTGTTTACTATTCTCATTGAAATAATTGTTTCAAACTGTGGAAGTTGAAACTTGGGCTATTGTTAATTAGAACCTGAGAAGTGGAACCTAGTAGTATTTGGCATCCAAAAGGCCATTTACCAAATAATATTCACATGAAAGGCTGAAAATTAAGGAAATTGACTAAAAAAGGCTGAGGCCCAAAAGAAAAATAGATGAGACCCAAAAAAGAAATGGACCGTAGAAAGGCCGATGCCCAAAAACACTGAACGAAGCTTAGGGAACAAAATGGCTGAATTATTGGGCTCCGCCCATGTAAAACACCAAATCAGACCGGGCTGAATCTTGTCAACGACCTTTTCAATTGGTCACTGATACGTCTCCAACGTATCTATAATTTTTGATTGCTCCATGCTATATTATCTGCTGTTTTGGGCAATATTGGGCTTTATTATCCACTTTTATATTACTAATGTCTACTACACAACCTTTTTCTTGTAGACGTTGTTGGGCCTCCAAGTGCAGAGGTTTGTAGGACAGTAGCAAATTTCCCTCAAGTGGATGACCTAAGGTTTATCAATCCGTAGGAGGCGTAGGATGAAGATGGTCTCTCTCAAGCAACACTGCAACCAAATAACAAAGAGTGTCTTGTATTCCCAACACACCCAATACAATGGTAAATTGTATAGGTGCACTAGTTCGGCGAAGAGATAGTGAAACAAGTGGTATATGGATAGTAGATAAAGGTATTTGTAATCTGAATTAATAAAAACAGCAAGGTAGCAAGTGATAAAAGTGAGCGTAAACGGTATTGCAATGATAGGAAATAAGGCCTAGGGTTCATACTTTCGCTAGTGTAAGTTCTCTCAACAATAATATCGTAATTGGATCACATAACTATCCCTCAACATGCAACAAAGAGTCACTCCAAAGTCACTAATAGCGGAGAACGAACGAAGAGATTACGGTAGGGTACGAAACCACCTCAAAGTTATTCTTTCCAATCAATCTGATGGGCTATTCCTTAAAGTGTCACAAACAGCCCTAGAGTTCGTACTAGAATAACACCTTAAGACACAAATCAACCAAAACCCTAATGTCACCTAGATACTCCAATGTCACCTCAAGTATCCGTGGGTATGATTATACGATATGCATCACACAATCTCAGATTCATCTATTCAACCTACACAAAGGACCTCAAAGAGTGCCCCAAAATTTCTACTGGAGAATCACGACGAAAACGTGTGCCAACCCCTATGCATAGGTTCCCAATGTCATGAAACCCGCAAGTTTATCACTCAATCCGATAAGATTACTTCAAAGGGGAAACTCAATTCATTACAAGAGAGAAGAGGGGGAGAAGAAACATAGGATCCAACTATAATAGCAAAGCTCGCGATAAATCAAGTTCGTGCCAAATCAAGAACACGAGAGAGAGAGAGATATCAAACACATAGCTACTGGTACATACCCTCAGCCCCGAGGGAGAACTACTCCCTCCTCGTCATGGAGAGTGCCAGGATGATGAAGATGGCCACCGGTGAGGGATCCCCCCTCCGACAGGGTGCCGGAACAGGGTCCCGATTGACTTTTGGTGGCTACAGAGGCTTGCGGCGGCAGAACTCCCGATCTAATCTCTGTTCTGGAAGTTTTAGGGTACGTGGAGTTATATAGGCGGAAGAAGTACGTCAGGGGAGCCACGAGGGCCCCACGAGGCAGGGGACGCGCCCTAGGGGGTGGGCACACCCCCCACCCTCGTGGCTTCCTCATTCCTTCCTTGACGTGGGGTCCAAGTCCATCCGGTGGATTTCATTCCAAAAATAACTTCTCTAGTTGATTTCGTTTCGTTTTGACTCCGTCTGATATTCATTTTTTTCAAAATACTGAAATAGGCATAAAACAGCAAATCTGGGCTGGGCCTCCGGTTAATAGGTTAGTCCCAAAAATAATATAAAAGTGGGTATTAAAGCCCAATATTGCCCAAAATAGTAGATAATATAGCATGGATCAATCAAAAATTATAGATACGTTGGAGACGTATCAAGCATCCCCAAGCTTAATTCCTTCTCGTCCTTGAGTAGGTAAATGATAAAAAAGATAATTTTTGATGTGGAATGCTAGTTGGCATAATTTCAATGTAATTCTTCTTACTTGTGATATGAATATTCAGATCAGAAAGATTCAAGACAAAAGTTCATATTGACATAAAAACATTAATACTTCAAGCATATTAACTAAGCAATCTTGTCTTCGCAAAATAACATGGCCCAAGAAAGCTATCCCTACAAATCATATAGTCTCGCTATGCTCTATCTTCACCACACAAAAAATTTGAATCATGCACAACCCCGATGACAAGCCAAGCAATTGTTTCATACTTTTGATGTTCTCAAACTTTTTCAATCTTCACGCAATACATGAGCGTGAGCCATGGACATAGCACTATAGGTGGAATAGAATGGTGGTTGTGGAGAACACAAAAAGGAGAAGATAGTCTCACATCAACTAGGCGTATCAACGGGCTATGGAGATGCCCATCAATAGATATCAATGTGAGTGAGTAGGGATTGTCATGCAACGGATGCACTAGAGCTATAAGTGTATGAAAGCTCAAAAAGAAACTAAGTGGGTGTGCATCCAACTTGCTTGCTCACGAAGACCTAGGGCATTTTGAGGAAGCCCATCATTGGAATATACAAGCCAAGTTCTATAATGAAAGATTCCCACTAGTATATGAAAGTGACAACATAGGAGACTCTCTATCATGAAGATCATGGTGCTACTTTGAAGCACAAGTGTGGTAAAAGGATAGTAGCATTGTCCCTTCTCTCATTTTCTCTCATTTTTTTATTTGGGACTTTCTCTTTTTTATGGCCTCTTTTATCTTTTTTTATTTGGGCTTCTTTGGCCTCTTTTATTTATTTATTTTCATCCGGAGTCTCATCCCGACTTGTGAGGGAATCATAGTCCCCATCATCCTTTCCTCACTGGGACAATGCTCCAATAATGATGATCATCACACTTTTATTTACTTACAACTCAAGAATTACAACTCGATACTTAGAACAAGATATGACTCTATATGAATGCCTCCGGCGGTGTACCGGGATGTGCAATGATTCATGAGTGACATGTATGAAAGAATTATGAACGGTGGCTTTGCCACAAATACGATGTCAACTACATGATCATGCAAAGAAATATGACAATGATGGAGAGTGTCATAATAAACGGAACGGTGGAAAGTTGCATGGCAATATATCTCGGAATGGCTATGGAAGTGCCATAGTAGGTAGGTATGGTGGCTGTTTTGAGGAAGGTATATGGTGGGTTTAAGGTACCGGCGAAAGTTGCGCGGTACTAGAGAGGCTAGCAATGGTGGAAGGGTGAGAGTGCGTATAATCCATGGACTCAACATTAGTCACAAAGAACTCACATACTTATTGCAAAAATCTATTAGTTATCGAAACAAAGTACTACGCGCATGCTCCTAGGAGGATAGATTGGTAGGAAAAGACCATCGCTCGTCCCCGAACGCCACTCATAAGGAAGACAATCGATAAATAAATCATGCTCCGACTTCATCACATAACGATTCACCATACGTGCATGCTACGGGAATCACAAACTTAAACACAAGTATTTATCAAATTCATAGCCACTCAACTAGCATGACTCTAATATCACCATCTCCATATCTCAAAACAATTATCAAGTACCAAACTTCTCATAGTATTCAATAGACTCATAAGAGAACTTTATTATTCTTGAATACCTAGCATATTAGGATTTTAAGAAAATTACCATGCTACTTAAGACTCTCAAAATAATCTAAGTGAAGCATGAGAGTTCATCTATTTCTTCAAAATAAAACTACCACCATGCTCTAAAAGATATAAGTGAAGCACTAGAGCAAACGACAAACTACTCCGAAACATATAAGTTAAGATCAATGAGTAGTCGAATAATTATGCAACTATGTGAAGACTCTCTAAAATTTAATAATTTCAGATCTTGATAATTTATTCAAACAGCAAGCAAAGCAAAATAAAATGACATCTAAGAATAGCAAACATCATCTGAAGAAGCAAAAACTTAGGATCAACCGATACTAACCGATAGTTGTTGAAGAAGAAAGGTGGGATGCCAACCGGGGCATACCCAAGCTTAGATGCTTGAGACTTCTTGAAATATTATCTTGGGGTGCCTTGGGCATCCCCAAGATTGAGCTTTTGTGTCTCCTTAATCCCTCTCATATCAAGGTCTCCCTAAATCTCAAAAGCTTCATCCACACAAAACTCAACAAGGACTCGTGAGATAAGTTAGTATAAACCATTGCAAAAACCTTATCATACTCTACTGTAGCAAATCACTAAAATTATTATTCAACATTGCATACTAAATGCCTCTGCATACTTAATAGTCCTATCCTCAAATAGAATCATTAAAGAAGCAAACATATGCAAACAATGCAAACATAACAGCAATCTGCCTAAACAGGATAGTCTGTAAAGAATGCTGCAACATCCATACTTCACGAGCTCCAAAAATTATGAAATAAAATTCCCACTGTAGTAAATTTATCAGAGCTTAATATGCAAAAGGTTTCAACATTTTATCACATTCTTACTTTTCTAGGGAATTATTGCAACAGCGGTAAACTTTCTGTTTTCAAACAGCAACATGTATACTTGTAACATAGGCATAGTAAAGGCTATCAATGCCACTTTTATTGAAGTATGAGATGCAAAACATTGTTCTAAATAACAGATAGAAAATCCTAACACAATAAATTGATGATCCAAGCAAAACACATATCATGTGGCGAATAAAAATATAGCTCCAAGTAAAGTTACCGATGAACGAAGACGAAAGAGGGGATGCCTTCCGGGGCATCCCCAAGCTTAGGCTCTTGGTTGTCCTTGAATATTACCTTGGGGTGCCTTGGGCGTCCCAAAACTTAGGCTCTTACCACTCCTTATTCCATAGTCCATCCAATCCTTACCCAAAACTTGAAAACTTCACAACACAAAACTTAACAGAAAACTCGTAAGCTCCGTTAGTATAAGAAAATAAATCACCACTTCAAGGTACTGTAATGAACTCATTATTTATTTATATTGTTGTTAAACCTACTGTATTCCAACTTATATATGGTTTATAAACTATTTTACTAGCCATAGATTCATCAAAATAAGCAAACAACGCATTGAAAACAGAATCTGTCAAAAACAGAACAGTCTATAGTAATCTGGATCAAACGTATACTTCTGGAACTCATAAAATTCTCAAATAAATTGCTGGACCTGAGGAATGTATCTATTAATCATCTGAAAAAATAATTAACTAAATAGAACTCTCCAAATAAAAATGGCAGCAATTCTTGTGAGCGCTAAAGTTTCTGTTTTTTTATAGCATGATCAACAAGACTCTCCCCAAGTCTTCCCAAAGGTTGTACTTGGCACAAACACTAATTAAAAGCATAAAACCACATCTAAACAGAGGCTATATGAATTATTTATTACTAAACAGGAACAAAAATAAAATTGGGTTGGCTCCCAACAAGCGCTGTCGTTTAACGCCCCTAGCTAGGCATGATGATTTCAACGATGCTCACATGAAGGATAAGAATTGTAACATAAAGAGAGCATCATGAATAATATGAGTAGCACATTTAAGTCTAACCCTCTTCCTACGTGTCGTTGTACTAGAGTAGGGGTACCCTAGTATCCCGAACTTGTGCACGGGCAGTCACAGCATCCCGCAGCAAGGCTTGCCGGGTGACCGCCAAGGTCCTCCGTGGTTCCTTTGGAGCCATTCAAGGACAAAGTATCCAAGACAAGGAGACAAGACCCCGGCGAGAGGAGCTTGCCGGGAAGGCCAACCAAGGCATCTCAAGGAACTTGCCGCGACACGCCACGCATCCCGGCAAGGCCCGGTGAGCGACAAGCTCCCGGACGCGACAAGACAACAACCGCGGTAAGGCGCTTGCCGCGGCAAGCCACCACTCTGTGTCCGCGCTCCAGCACATCCACCAACGTGTCGCTCTGGGACCCTTCCAGGCATACGTGGCGGGAGGCTGTGCAGCCAGCGTTGCACGGTGGCAAGCGGCGCTGACAAGATTTCCATCGTGGCGAGCGGTGGCGTCCCTGACGGTCCTTTTTGCACTATTTAGGCAACGTAGACGGGCATTTAATGCCCTTGTCCCCTGCCGTCAGGGTTAGGTATGATACACTGTAGCAGGTAGCTGTACCAACCGCAACATCTTTCCATTTTTACCCTTGTCTACGTTGCCACCTGTCGGTGTGCCCTTGAGCATATAAAAGGAGGCCCATGCGCAACGTAGAGAAAGGAGGAAGAGAACACTCACGCTCGGTCTCGTTAGCTGCTGGGGTGTACTGTAGCACTCCGCACTCCCGAGCAAGAACTCAATACAAACCACAAAGCAGGAGTAGGGTTTTACGCATCCGTGCGGCCCGAACCTGGGTAAACTGCTCGTGTGCTTCGCCTCGATCCGCTCTTCGTGCGACCCTCGCCCCCGCCGAACCGAAAGGGACTCGGTCCGCCGGTCCCATAGGTGTTCGTGGATTAGTCCCCCGGCATCTTTGGCGCGGTGTACTAGAGTAGGGTACCCTAGTATCTCGAACTTGTGCACGGGCAGTCGCAGCATCCCGCGGCAAGGCTTGCCGGGTGACCGCCAAGGTCCTCCGTGGTTCCTTTGGAGCCATTCAAGGACAATGTATCCAAGCCAAGGAGACAAGGCCCCGGCAAGAGGAGCTTGCCGGGAAGGCCAACCAAGGCATCTCAAGGAACTTGCCGCGACGCGCCACGCGTCCCGGCAAGGCTCGGTGAGTGACAAGCTCCCAGACGCGACAAGAAAACGACCGCGGCAAGGCGCTTGCCGCGGCAAGCCACCACTCTGTGTCCGTGCTCCAGCACATCCACCAACGTGTCGCTCTGGGACCCTTCCAGGCGTACGTGGCGGGAGGCTGTGCAGCCAGCGGTGCGCGGTGGCAAGCGGCGCTGACAAGATTGCCATCGTGGCGAGCGGTGCCGTCCCTGACGGTCCCTTTTGCACTATTTAGGCGACGCGGATGGGCATTTAATGCCCTTGTCCCCTGCCGTTAGGGTTAGGTATGATACACTGTAGCAGGTAGCTGAAGATTGCCCGCTCCTTCCGCAGCGCCGCAAGCCGCTGCGCCTCGGTCGACTTCACAACCTTCCCTTTGTCGGCTCTCGGAGCCATGGCGGAAGTGGTGGAGGAGGTCGACGGTGTTGGTGGTGCTGGTGGCGATGGGGGGCGGGGCGCTGCTCTCTTTCAGCTTTGGGAAGACGAGGGAGCGGCGGAGGTTTCCGAGATTGGAGTAGCAACCGGCGAATGGGCGAACTGCCCCTGTTTCCCATGCTTATAAAGAGGGAGGGGCGGACGTTCTGCCTTTCCGAATAAAGAAATCACCCACGATCTCTCCCACGACGCCGCATTCAACGCGTGCCGTTTGGGGAGGGCGCGGTGGATACGGAGAGAGATACGGCGTAACCCAGGCCGCGCGTGCCCGTGCCTTGTTTTGGGCCTGGCCCAACAGCGCTCGGCACCGTGTATGGCCCATGCCCGGGGGCTCCTGTCGGTGTACTAGAGTAGGGGTACCCTAGTATCTAGAACTTGTGCACGGGCAGTCGCAGCATCCCGCGGCAAGGCTTGCCGGGTGACCGCCAAGGTCCTCCGTGGTTCCTTTGGATCCATTCAAGGACAAAGTATCCAAGCCAAGGAGACGAGACCCCGGCAAGAGGAGCTTGCCAAGAAGGCCAACCAAGGCATCTCAAGGAACTTGCCGCGACGCGCCACGCGTCCCGGCAAGGCCCGGTGAGCGACAAGCTCCCGGACGCGACAAGACAATGACCGCGGCAAGGCGCTTGCCGCGGCAAGCCACCACTCTGTGTCCGCGCTCCAGCACATCCACCAACGTGTCGCTCTGGGACCCTTCCAGGCGTACGTGGCGGGAGGCTGTGCAGCCAGCGGTGCGCGGTGGCAAGCGGCGCTGACAAGATTGCCATCGTGGCGAGCGGTGGCGTCCCTGACGGTCCCTTTTGCAGTATTTAGGCGACGCAGACGGGCATTTAATGCCCTTGTCCCCTGCTGTCAGGGTTAGGTATGATACACTGTAGCAGGTAGCTGTACCAACCGCAACATCTTTCCATTTTTACCCTTGTCTACGTTGCCACCTGTCGGTGACCCCTTGAGCATATAAAAGGAGGCCCATGCGCAACGTAGAGAAAGGAGGAAGAGAACACTCACGCTCGGTCTCGTTAGCTGCTGGGGTGTACTGTAGCACTCCGCGCTCCCGAGCAAGAACTCAATACAAACCACAAAGCAGGAGTAGGGTTTTACGCATCCGTGCGGCCCGAACCTGGGTAAACTGCTCGTGTGCTTCGCCTCGATCCGCTCTTCGTGCGACCCTCGCCCCCGCCGAACCGAAAGGGACTCAGTCCGCCGGTCCCATAGGTGTTCGTGGATTAGTCCCCCGGCATCTTTAGCGCGGTGTACTAGAGTAGGGTACCCTAGTATCCCGAACTTGTGCACGGGCAGTCGCAGCATCCCGCGGCAAGGCTTGCCGGGTGACCGCCAAGGTCCTCCGTGGTTCCTTTGGAGCCATTCAAGGACAAAGTATCCAAGCCAAGGAGACAAGACCCCGGCAAGAGGAACTTGCCGCGACGCGCCACGCGTCCCGGCAAGGCCCGGTGAGCGACAAGCTCCCAGACGCGACAAGAAAACGACCGCGGCAAGTCACCACTCTGTGTCCGTGCTCCAGCACATCCACCAACGTGTCGCTCTGGGACCCTTCCAGGCGTACGTGGCGGGAGGCTGTGCAGCCAGCGGTGCGCGGTGGCAAGCGGCGCTGACAAGATTGCCATCGTGGCGAGCGGTGGCGTCCCTGACGGTCCCTTTTGCACTATTTAGGCGACGCGGACGGGAATTTAATGCCCTTGTCCCCTGCCGTTAGGGTTAGGTATGATACACTGTAGCAGGTAGCTGAAGATTGCCTGCTCCTTCCGCAGCGCCGCAAGCCGCTGCGCCTCGGTCGACTTCACAACCTTCCCTTTCTCGGCTCTCGGAGCCATGGCGGAAGTGGTGGAGGAGGTCGACGGTGTTGGTGGTGCTGGTGGCGATGGGGGGCGGGGCCCTGCTCTCTTTCATCTTTGGGAAGACGAGGGAGCGGCAGAGGTTTCCGAGATTGGAGTAGCAACCGGCGAATGGGCGAACTGCCCCTGTTTCCCATGCTTATAAAGAGGGAGGGGGCGGACGTTCCGCCTTTCCGAATAAAGAAATCACCCACGATCTCTCCCACGACGCCGCATTCAACGCGTGCCGTTTGGGGAGGGCGCGGCGGATACGGAGAGAGATACGGCGTAACCCAGGCCGCGCGTGCCCGTGCCCTGTTTTGGGCCTGGCCCAACAGCGCTCGGCACCGTGTATGGCCCAGGCCCGGGGGCTCCTGTCGGTGTACTAGAGTAGGGGTACCCTAGTATCCAGAACTTGTGCACGGGCAGTCGCAGCATCCCGCGGCAAGGCTTGTCGGGTGACCGCCAAGGTCCTCCGTGGTTCCTTTGGATCCATTCAAGGACAAAGTATCCAAGCCAAGGAGACAAGACCCCGGCAAGAGGAGCTTGCCAAGAAGGCCAACCAAGGCATCTCAAGGAACTTGCCGCGACGCGCCACGCGTCCCGGTAAGGCCCGGTGAGCGACAAGCTCCCGGACGCGACAAGACAACGACCGCGGCAAGGCGCTTGCCGCGGCAAGCCACCACTCTGTGTCCGCGCTCCAGCACATCCACCAACGTGTCGCTCTGGGACCCTTCCAGGCGTACGTGGCGGGAGGCGGTGCAGCCAGCGGTGCGCGGTGGCAAGCGGCGCTGACAAGATTGCCATCGTGGCGAGCGGTGGCGTCCCTGACGGTCCCTTTTGCACTATTTAGGCGACGCAGACGGGCATTTAATGCCCTTGTCCCCTGCTGTCAGGGTTAGGTATGATACACTTTAGCAGGTAGCTGTACCAACCGCAACATCTTTCCATTTTTACCCTTGTCTACGTTGCCACCTGTTGGTGACCCCTTGAGCATATAAAAGGAGGCCCATGTGCAACGTAGAGAAAGAAAAAAGGAGAACACTCACGCTCGGTCTCGTTAGCTGCTGGGGTGTACTGTAGCACTCCGCGCTCCCGAGCAAGAACTCAATACAAACCACAAAGCAGGAGTAGGGTTTTACGCATCCGTGCTAGATTAAGGTACTCTGGCGTGCAGAAATTGCTTTTCGGCCTTCTCATGGCCTCGAGAAAGCTGCGCCATTACTTCCAAGCACATGAGATCACAGTTGTCACTCGTTTTCCACTGAAGAGGATACTACAGAATCCAGAAGCGACAGGCAGGATAGTTGAGTGGGCACTGGAACTGTCAAGCTTTGGCCTCAAGTTTGAGAGTAGTTCAACTATCCAAAGCAGAGCATTGGCAGAATTCATAGCAGAATGGATGCCAACACCATATGAAGAAATTCCAGAAACGAGCATCCCCGTCGAGGAAGCAAGCAAAGAGTGGCTGATGTACTTTGATGGTGCCTTTTCGCTGTAAGGCGCTGGCGTGCTGCTTGTCGCACCCACCGGAGAGCACCTCAAGTACGTAGTCCAGATGCACTTTCCCAAGGAACAAGCAACAAACAATACTGCAGAGTATGAAGGCTTGCTTGCCGGTCTTAGGATCGCGGCAGACCTTGGGATCAAGAAGCTTATTGTCAGGGGTGACTCGCAGCTTGTCGTCCGCCAAGTAAACAAGAGCTATCAGAGTCCGTTGATGGAAGCCTACGTCGACGAAGTGAGAAAGCTAGAAGAGCACTTTGACGGCCTACAGATGGAGCATGTTCCAAGAGCTCAGAACGCCATTGCCGATGGCCTATCAAAGTGTGCCGCACTTAAGTTACCTGTGGAACCAGGGATATTTGTGCTCAAGCTGACTCAACCGTCTGTAACGCCATCAACTGGACAGAACAAGAAGAGGAAGTTGATTTCTGGTGACTATTTTCCGGCAGAGCTTCCCGAAGCCGCCGCCAAGAAGGTCGCCAAGATCAACGCCAAGAGCGCTGAGGAGCAATCTGCTCCGGCAAGCCCTAGGGTTTGTTCCGTTGAAGCAGAAGATCCCGACAAGTTTTGCTCCGGCAAGCTTGCCGGGGAACGTCAAGCTCCGGCAGAGCCGCAGGTTCTCGCTGTAGAAGCGGATGTTCCCGCAGCAGCAGATTTGCCTTTAGTCCTTGTTGTCGAGCCACAAGCTCCAGCATGGGCACAGCAGATTGTCCGTTTCCTTCAGACAGGAGAACTTCCCGAAGAGCAAGAAGAAGCGGAAAGAGTAGCCCGGCAGTCAAGTATGTACCAGTTTGCCGCCAACACACTGTACAGAAGAAGACTAAACGGTGTGAAATTGAAGTGTATTCACCGGGAAGACAGACAAAAGCTGTTGGCAGAGATACATGGAGGCATATGTGGTCACCACATTGGCGCAAGAGCACTTGCCGGCAAAGCATTCCGGCAAGGTTTCTTTTGGCCGACAGCCCTCCAGGATGCAACTGCACAAGTAACCAAGTGTGAAGCGTGCCAGTTCCATTCCAAGCAGATACACCAACCAGCTCAAGCTCTCCAGACGATCCCTTTTTCCTGGCCATTTTCGGTCTGGGGGCTCGACATCCTCGGCCCCTTTCCCCAAGCAGTCGGGGGCTTTAAGTACTTGTACTTTGCAATCGACAAGTTCACAAAGTGGCCGGAAGTGGAAGCAGTGAGGAAGGTGATAGCACAGTCAGCAGTCAAGTTCTTCAGGTCGATTGTTTGCCGCTTCGGGATCCCTAACAGGATAATCACCGACAACGGTACGCAATTCACGAGCCGCACCTTCATGCAGTACGTCCAAGATCTTGGCGCCAAGGTCTGCTTCGCTTCTGTTGCTCACCCGAGAAGCGACGGTCAAGCGGAGAGGGCAAATGCTGAAGTGCTGCGCAGGCTCAAGACCAGGACTTTCGACAGGCTGCACAAGTGCGGAAGAAACTGGATCGAGGAGCTGCCGGTGGTTCTTTGGTCGATCAGGACGACGCCAAATCGAGCCACTGGCCCGACACCTTTCGCTCTAGTCTATGGAGCAGAGGCAGTTCTCCCCATGGAACTCGTATACGGGTCACCTCGAGTGCTCGCTTATGATGAGCTTGAGCAAGAGCAGCTGCGACAAGATGACGCGCTACTCCTTGAGGAAGACCGTCTTCAGGCTGCTGTACGAGCTGCTCGCTACCAGCAAGCTTTGCGCCGCTACCATAGCCGCAAAGTTAACGCCAGAAGTCTCGAGGAAGGCGAACTTGTTCTTTGGCGTGTTCAGTCCGCCAAGAATTCCAACAATTTGACGCCGAAGTGGGAAGGCCCTTACCGGGTGAAACAAGTCACTAGGCCTGGCGCTGTCCGCCTTGAGACCGAAGATAGCATTCCGGTGAGCAATTCCTGGAACATTGAGCATCTTCGTAAATTTTACCCGTAAGGCGCGGTTGCCGGAACCTGTTCCGGCAACCACCTTTTGTACAAGTCTTGCCGCTGTTGCATGTAATCCTTTGTACAAAGCTGGGCGCAGACCCCGTGCATAAGTAAAGCTCATATGCTCCGCACATCTTGTCAATTTCAAGCTTTCTATTTTTTGCATATGTGATCTGACACTTTGTGCAGCACCTACTCCCCGGTAAGCAATAACGAGCCGTAAGGCTCCATATCTTTATTTTCTCCTCTTTCTTTTTTCTCAAGGAAAGGAAGGTTCCCTCGCCCACAAGTTTGCCGGGGGGAAAGGAGAAGATAATGGTATGGACCAGGCGTCGTTCAAGAAAGTTTCGCCTTGCCGGGAAGCAAACAACAGAAAAGCTAAGTTGCCAAAGTTTGAGCAATTAGATTTTTTAAATTTTTAAGTTATCTCCCTTGAACGACCGCACTTTGTATGGAAAACCTGTGCGCGGAGGAACCAACTCGTAGCTAGTTGCGCCCTTACTTTGTTTCGAGTCCGCTCAACAACTTAAGTGAGCTGCGACTAGTTGCGACAAGGTTTCTTGTCGGTAACGGCACCGCCAGCAGGCTGCTGACGTTCCGCACTCAGCGCTCGTGGCTAAGGTGCCCGCACCGGCAAGTTCCCTAAAAGCGTAGGGCAAAAACATACAAAGGGAGGAATCAAGTAAAGGGAATAACATTGCAATCATTACCCGGAATAGATTTATATTACAAGGTAGCTTGTCGCGGCTCTAATAGATTGTTCTCATAACATGACCAGCAGCGACAAGAAAAGAAGAAAACGGGCGGCCTAGTCTACGCGATCGCCCTCAATCCTCTTGATCCCGCTCACCTTGTCCACAATGGGTGCGACAAGGGTCTTGAGCGCCTCCAGATCAGCATCCGGCGGCAGGGTCTTGAGGACGTTGGTGAGGTTGAGGCCCGGGTTGCGGAAGGCCACCTTCACCAACACCTTTTGAAGAGCTCCCGCGCAGATCTTGCGCGACTCGTCGGCCAGCTGCTTTGGGATCCTCTCCCGGAGTCGCTGGAGGGCCGTCGCCACGCCTTTGAAGAACAAGATGAGCTTGGCGCTGGGTTGGAGGTTCTCGTCGGAGGGATACCCGAGGTCCTCCATCCCCAGCTGCGCCAGCTCCCTATCAACGTCGGCGGCAACATTCACGAGACCCTTCGTCCAGTGCTCCACATTCTCCCTAAAAGCATTCTGGGCGGCGGCAACACTCTCCAGCAGCGCCTTGTAGGCCTTGATCTCCTCCTTCAAGGCCAGCTCCTGCTCCTTGGCGCCGTCCAACGTCTTGGTCAAAGTGGTCAGCTTCAACTCAAGATCTGCATTGGAGTCCTTGGCGGCGCTAAGCTCTTCTCCACTCGCCTTGAGATCGGCCTCCAGCTGTGCCACCTTGGTCTCCAGCTCCTTCTTGGCGGCCTCGGCAGCTGCGTTAGCATCCTCTGCTTGCTTAAGGGCTCCGCCGAATTTCTGCTCACGCACGGCAAGCTCCTCCTCGTGGCTGTCGAGGTTAACTTTCCGCTGCGCCAGCTCGCCCTCCTGTGCAGACAGCTTCTCAGCGGCAAGCCGCTGTTGCTCTTCAACTTCGGCCTTCTCGAGGAAGAAGGCCTTCTGCTCTTCGGCGAGTTGCTCCCGCTCCTCTGCCAGGGACCGGAGAGCTTCCTGGTGGAGACCCCGAAGCTCCTCCGTGCGCTTCTCGATGTCCGCTCCCGCCTTCGCGACAAGCGCCTCGCGGGATTCCAGCTTGGCTTGCCGCGCGCGGTAGAGCGACAACAGCTTCCGCAGCAACCGCTCCTCCTCAGGCTCACCGTTGCTGCTGCTCGGCACATCAACCAGCGTCAGCCCAGCGGAGGCGAGCACCTCTCCGTCGAAGCTCTCTCCCTCGACCGGCGCCCTGGAGCTTGACGCCCAGGGGAGGTTGATGAAGACGCCATCGCCGGCCTTCATGTAGACGCCTGGCTGGGGCTCTTCGGAGGCTGGCGCTGCGGCAGCGGCAGACGGGTCGGCGGTCGACGTAGCGCCTGGCGTTACTACGGCCTCAGGGCCGTCAGTGCGATCGCCAGACCCCTCGCCAGCTGCTGCGGCGGCAGCTTTGGCGGCCTCGTCGCCGGCGGGATCATCAGCGCCAGCTGCTTCTTCAGTGGAAGCGGCGTCGTCAGCAGCAACCTCGGTCTCCATCGGCTCCGCAGCAGACGGGTCTGATGGCCGGAAAAGTGAGAAAAGTCAAGAAAATATCCAAAAAGAAGAAGAACCCAAGGGAAGTTTTGAAGCGAGAGGATTACCTGTACCGGGTTCTGCAGTCGTGGTCTCCGCCGCCGGGGGGCCGCTGGTGCTGCCCCTTGCCGGAGACTTCTCCCTTGCCGGAGAAATCTCCCTTGCCGGAGGACTCTCCCTTGGCATTTCGGGGGCGACCTCCGGGCTCTCCTGGTGGGGCTGCTCTGCTCCTACACAAACCAACAGTCATATGTCAGCAAAGAAAGAGTATCCATGCGCGCCAAACAGCGGAAAGTGAACCATATACTTACGCTGGGGGCTGCTCTGGAGAAAAGTTGCCGGGTCCGGCAAGGTTGTCTCAGACGCACCCCCTATTGTCGCAGTGGGTTCGTCCTCGATGATAATCACCGGGACCTTGGCTCTCTTCGCTGCTCTCTGGGCCAGAGTCCTAAAAAGGAATAAGTTCAGAGTAAAGCAAATGAGATACAAGACAAAACAGCAAGGATTGAAGAACTACAAGTACAACAAGAGAATCTTACTCTTCTTCTTCCTCGTCGGAGCTGAACACGGAGAAGTCGAAGTCCGGCTCACGTCCGGCGCGAGGAGGCAGAGGAGTAGTTTCCCTTGGCCGCTTGGCGGGAACAGTGGCGGTGGTCTGAGACGTCCCCGCTCCGGCTGCCGCCGCGGCGTGAGAAGCGGCAGGAGCAGAAGCAGTGGTCTGCGTGGACCCCTCTCCAGTTGCCGCCGCAGCGTGAGGTGCACCCACGGCAACAGTGCTTGCCGCGGTGGAGCGTGTCGCGCGGCGCGGCGGCTGTTGACTCGTCTGCCGCTCCTCTACGTCCCCGGCCTTGCGGAGACGCCTTCTTGGTGGAGATGGAGGCTCTGCTTGCAGCGAGCTGCCTGAAGATGAGGAGGAAGAGGAGTTGATCTCCAGCGATCCGCTCATACCCTCGGCGGGCTCGCTCGACTTGACGTCACGCCCGGCAAGCTCTTTCTCGCCGACGAGCTCCTCTCGCTCGGCGCGGCTTCCCGCCTCTGCTGCCTCTGCCTCCTCCACGGTGAATCCAAATTCGCCCGCGGCTGCGGTTGCCGCCGCCTCTTCCAGCCTAGTGGCGATGCATGTCATCTCCGCATCGGTGGTGTCGCGGGTGAGGCTATTCTTTTCGTCGAAGCGGACCGGCACTTCTACCAAGCCGTCAAAGAACGGCTGCACGACGTCGTCTGCAGGCTCTTGCCAAGTTGGGACAATTCCATGCGAATCGCACAGCGGCATCATTGCATGGATGCGGTCGAGCGCGGAGTTGTTGCACAGCGGAACAACACCCCTCGGCAACCTGAACACTTCGGGATGTTGAGGGTCGTATTTGAACAGCTCCTGGAGCATCGCGTTAAGCTCCAGAACAGTGAAGTTGAAGTTGAGGCCCGGCCGCAGCCTCATGATATCCGCCGAATTCTTGAATTCCCAGGCGGGTCTCCCCCGTTCCTGCAGGGGGGCGATGCGGCGGTGAAGAAAATCTGTGCCAACAGCGCCTACAGTGAGCCCGGCAAGCCTGAGGCGTTGGATCCAGGTGACGGCAATCTTCAGCCTATCGTCTTCCGGGGCCACGTCACTCCAATCGCTGCCGCGTGCTACTGGGGCTTGGCGCCGGGCGGTAAACGGCTGCGGGTTCTCCTCGGCAATCTAGCACCAGTCTGCTCTCCATTCCTCCCACTTGCCGCGGAACTCCCTCCAGATAAGTGTCCTTCTTGCCGGCCCTCGAGATCCAGGCGATTCCGCCGGATAAAGGCTCTCCTCTCTCTACTCGGGGCATAAAGAAGTGGCGAAAAAGGGCTACATTGGGATGGACTCCGACAAAGTTTTCGCAGAGATGTGCGAAAACTGCCATGGTCAGAACAGCATTGGGGATGAAGTCAAGGAGGTGGAACCCATAGGTGTTCATAATATCGCAGAAAAACTCATAGAAAGGCGGGCAGAGCCCGCAGTAGAAGAACAAGGCGAAGAAGGGATATCCGTTTGGAGCCATTTTCCAAGCGGCGGCTGGAAGTACCTTCGTGCGCGGATGCGCTCGTGTCTCCATGGACCAGAAGAGGTAGAAATTCTCCCTCAGCTCCCTCGCGGCGAGCTTGGGGGGAAGATTGCCCGCTCCTTTCGCAGCGCCGCAAGCCGCTGCGCCTCGGTCGACTTCACAACCTTCCCTTTGTCGGCTCTCGGAGCCATGGCGGAAGTGGTGGAGGAGGTCGACGGCGTTGGTGGTGCTAGTGGCGATGGGGGGCGGGGCGCTGCTCTCTTTCAGATTCGGGAAGACGAGGGAGCGGTGGAGGTTTCAGAGATTGGAGTAGCAACCGGCGAATGGGCGAACTACCCCTGTTTCCCGTGCTTATAAAGAGGGAGGGGGCGGACGTTCCGCCTTTCCGAATAAAGAAATCACCCACGATCTCTCCCACGACGCCACATTCAACGCGTGCCGTTCGGGGAGGGCGCGGTGGATACGGAGAGAGATACGGCGTAACCCAGGCCGCGCGTGCCCGTGCCCTGTTTTGGGCCTGGCCCAACAGCGCTCGGCACCGTGTATGGCCCAGGCCCGGGGGCTCCTGTCGGTGTACTAGAGTAGGGGTACCCTAGTATCCCGAACTTGTGCACGGGCAGTCGCAGCATCCCGCGGCAAGGCTTGCCGGGTGACCGCCAAGGTCCTCCGTGGTTCCTTTGGAGCCATTCAAGGGCAAAGTATCCAAGCCAAGGAGACAAGACCCCGGCAAGAGGAGCTTGCCGGGAAGGCCAACCAAGGCATCTCAAGGAACTTGCCGCGACGCGCCACGCGTCCGGGCAAGGCCCGGTGAGCGACAAGCTCCCGGACGCGACAAGACAATGACCGCGGCAAGGCGCTTGCCGCGGCAAGCCACCACTCTGTGTCTGCGCTCCAGCACATCCACCAACGTGTCGCTCTGGGACCCTTCCAGGCGTACGTGGCGGGAGGCTGTGCAGCCAGCGGTGCGCGGTGGCAAGCGGCGCTGACAAGATTGCCATCATGGCGAGCGGTGGCGTCCCTGACGGTCCCTTTTGCACTATTTAGGCGACGCAGACGGGCATTTAATGCCCTTGTCCCCTGCCGTCAGGGTTAGGTATGATACACTGTAGCTGGTAACTGTACCAACCGCAACATCTTTCCATTTTTACCCTTGTCTACGTTGCCACCTGTCGGTGACCCCTTGAGCATATAAAAGGAGGCCCATGCGCAACGTAGAGAAAGGAGGAAGAGAACACTCACGCTCGGTCTCGTTAGCTGCTGGGGTGTACGGTAGCACTCCGCGCTCCCGAGCAAGAACTCAATACAAACCACAAAGCAGGAGTAGGGTTTTACGCATCCGTGCGGCCCGAACCTGGGTAAACTGCTCGTGTGCTTCGCCTCGATCCGCTCTTCGTACGACCCCCGCCCCCGCCGAACCGAAAGGGACTCGGTCCGTCGGTCCCATAGGTGTTCGTGGATTAGTCCCCCGGTACTACGCATTGGGATTTTGTGAGCAAACAACTTGTGGGAACAAGAATCAACTTGCATAGGAAGGGAAAACAAGCATAACTTCAAGATTTTAAGCACATAGAGAGGAAACTTGGTATTATTGCAATTCCTACAAGCATATATTCCTCCCTCATAATAATTTTCAGTAGCATCATGAATGAATTCAACAATATAACCAGCACCTAAATCATTCTTTTCATGACCTACAAGCATGCAAAATTTACCACTCTCCACATAAGAAAAATTCTTCTCATCCATAGTATTGGGAGCAAACTCAACGAAATAACTATCATGGGATTGAAAATTAAGATCAAGATGACAAGGTTCATTGTCATTATTATTCTTTAAAGCATACATGCCATCACAATAATCATCATAGATATGAGGCATGCTTTCATCATTATAAATTTGCTCATCAAAACTTGGGGGAAAAATATCATCTTCATCAAACATAGCTTCCCCAAGCTTGTGGCTTTGCATATCATTAGCATCATAGATATTCAAGGAATTCATACTAACAACATTGCAATCATGCTCATCATTCAAATATTTAGTGCCAAACATTTTATAGATTTCTTCTTCTAGCACTTGAGCACAATTATCCTTTCCATCATACTCACGAAAGATATTAAAAAGGTGGAGCGTATGAGACAAACTCAATTCAATTTTTTATAGTTTTCTTTTATAAACTAAACTAGTGATAAAACAAGAAACTAAAAGACTCGATTGCAAGATCTAAAGATATACCTTCAAGCACTCACCTCCCCGGCAACAGCGCCAGAAAAGATCTTGATGTCTACTACACAACCTTTTTCTTGTAGACGTTGTTGGGCCTCCAAGTGCAGAGGTTTGTAGGACAGTAGCAAATTTCCCTCAAGTGGATGACCTAAGGTTTATCAATCCGTAGGAGGCGTAGGATGAAGATGGTCTCTCTCAAGAAACCCTGCAACCAAATAACAAAGAGTGTCTTGTGTTCCCAACACACCCAATACAATGGTAAATTGTATAGGTGCACTAGTTCGGCGAAGAGATAGTGAAACAAGTGGTATATGGATAGTAGATAAAGGTATTTGTAATCTGAAATAATAAAAACAGCAAGGTAGCAAGTGATAAAAGTGAGCGTAAACGGTATTGCAATGATAGGAAATAAGGCCTAGGGTTCATACTTTCGCTAGTGTAAATTCCTTCAACAATAATATCATATTTGGATCACATAACTATCCCTCAACATGCAACAAAGAGTCACTCCAAAGTCCCTAATAGCGGAGAACAAACGAAGAAATTATGGCAGGGTACGAAACCACCTCAAAGTTATTCTTTCCAATCAATCCAATGGGCTATTCCTAAAAGTGTCACAAACAGCCCTAGAGTCCGTACTAGAATAACACCTTAAGACACAAATCAACCAAAACCCTAATGTCACCAAGATACTCCAATGTCACCTCAAGTATCCGTGGGTATGATTATACGATATGCATCACACAATCTCAGATTCATCTATTCAACAAACACAAAGGACCTCAAAGAGTGCCCCAAAGTTTCTACCGGAGAATCATGATGAAAACGTGTGCCAACACCTATGCATAGGTTCCCAATGTCAAGAAACCCGCAAGTTGATCACCAAGACATACATCAAGTGTTCTCAAATCTATAAAGACTCAATCCGATAAGATTACTTCAAACGGGAAACTCAATTCATTACAAGAGAGAAGAGGGGGAAGAGAAACATAGGATCCAACTATAATAGCAAAGCTCGCGATACATCAAGATCGTGCCAAATCAAGAACACGAGAGAGAGAGAGAGAGACCAAACATAGCTACCGGTACATACCCTCAGCCCCGAGGGAGAACTACTCCCTCCTCGTCATGGAGTGCGCCGGGATGATGAAGATGGCCACCGGTGAGGGATCCCCCCCTCCAGCAGGGTGCCAGAACAGGGTCCCGATTGACTTTTGGTGGCTATAGAGGCTTGCAGCGGCGGAACTCCCGATATAATCTCTGTTCTGGAAGTTTTAGGGTACATGGAGTTATATAGGTGGAAGAAGTACGTCAGGGGAGCCACGAGGGCCCCACGAGGCAGGGGGCGCGCCCTAGGGGGGTGGGCGCGCCCCCCACCCTCGTGGCTTCCTCGTTCCTTCCTTGACGTGGGGTCCAAGTCCATCAGGTGGCTTTCGTTCCCAAAATAACTTCTCTAGTTCATTTCGGTCCATTTCGACTCCGTCTGATATTCCTTTTCTTCAAAATACTGAAATAGGAATAAAACAACAAATCTGGGCTGGGCCTCCGGTTAATAGGTTAGTCCCAAAAATAATATAAAAGTGGATATTAAACCCCAATATCTCCCAAAACAGTAGATAATATAGCATGGAGCAATCAAAAATTAGAGATACGTTGGAGACGTATCAATTACTTTCGGGACTAACCTATTAACCAGAGGCCCAGCCCAGATTTCCTGTTTTTTGCCTATTTTACTGTTTCGAAGAAAAGGAATATCAAACGGAGTCGAAATGGAATGAAATCAACTGGAGAAGTTATTTTTGGAAGGAAACCTACCACATAGACTTGGACCCTACGTCAGAAGATGAAGGAGGAGCTCACGAGGGAAGGGGGCGTGCCCACCCCCCTGGGGCGCGCCCCTGCCTCGCGGCCCCCCCTTCGGTCCACCGACGTACCTCCTGCACCCATATATACCTACGTAACCTAAAACTTCCAGAACGGACAATAGATCGGGAGTTCCGCCGCCAGAAGCCTCCGTAGCCACCGAAAGCCAATCTAGACCCGTTCCGGCACCCTGCCAGAGGGGGCAATCCTTCTCCGGTGGCCATCTTCATCATCGCGGCGCTCTCCATGACGAGGAGGGAGTAGTTCTCCCTCGGGGCTGAGGGTATGTACCAGTAGCTATGTGTTTGATCTCTCTCTCTCTCGTGTTCTTGATTTGGCACGATCATGATGTATCACGAGCTTTGCTATTATAGTTGGATCTTATGTTTCTCTTCCCCCTCTTCTCTTTTGTAATGAATTGAGTTTCCCCTTTGAAGTAATCTTATCGGATTGAGTCTTTAAAGATTTGAGAACACTTGATGTATGTCTTGCGTGGGATACCCGTGGTGACAATGGGGTATTCTATTGATCCACTTGATGTATGTTTTGGTGATCAACTTGCGGGTTCCTCCCAAGAACCTATGCATAGGGGTTGGCACACGTTTTCGTCGTGATTCTCCGGTAGAAACTTTGGGGCACTCTTTGAGGTCCTTTGTGTTGGTTGAATAGATGAAACTGAGATTGTGTGATGCATATCGTATAATCATACCCACGGATACTTGAGGTGACATTGGAGTATCTAGGTGACATTAGGGTTTTGATTGATTTGTGTCTTAAGGTGTTATTCTAGTACGAACTCTAGGGCTGTTTGTGACACTTATAGGAATAGCCTAACAGATTGATTGGAAAGAATAACTTTGAGGTGGTTTCGTACCCTACCATAATCTCTTCGTTCGTTCTCCGCTATTAGTGACTCTTTGTTGCATGTTGAGGGATAGTTATGTGATCCAATTATGTTATTATTGTTGAGGGAGCTTACACTAGCGAAAGTATGAACCCTAGGCCTTGTTTCAACGCATTGCAATACCGTTTGTGCTCACTTTTATCATTAGTTACCTTACTTTTTTTATATTTTCAGATTATAAAAACCTTTATCTACAATCCATATACCACTTGTATCACCATCTCTTCGCCGAACTAGTGCACCTATACAATTTACCATTGTATTGGGTGTGTTGGGGACACAAGAGACTCTTTGTTATTTGGTTGCAGGGTTGCTTGAGAGAGACCATCTTCATCCTACGCCTCCTACAGATTGATAAACCTTAGGTCATCCACTTGAGGGAAATTTGCTACTGTCCTACAAACCTTTGCACTTGGAGGCCCAACGTCTACAAGAAGAAGGTTGTGTAGTAGAAATGAAGCTCTTTTCTGGCGCCGTTGCCGGGGAGGTGAGTACTTGAAGGTATATATTTAGATCTTGCAATCGAGTCTTTTAGTTTCTTGTTTTATCACTAGTTTAGTTTATAAAAGAAAACTACAAAAAATGGAATTATGGATGCCTCATATGCTTCATCTTTTTAATGTCTTTCGTGAGAATAAGGATTCCGATAATTGTGCTCAAGTGCTAGAAGAAGAATGCATTAGAATGTTTGGCACTAAATATTTGAATGATGAGCATGATTGCAATTTTGTTAGTATGAATTCGTTGAATATCCATGATGCTAATGATATGCAAAGCCACAAGCTTGGGGAAGCTATGTTTGATGAAGATGATATTTTTTGTCCCCCAAGTTTTGATGAGCAAATTTATTATGATGAAAGCATGCCTCCTATCTATGATAATTATTGTGATGACACGTATGCTTTAAATAATAATGATGACAATGAAATTTGTCATATTGATTTCAATTTTCAATCCCATGATAGTTACTTTGTTGAGTTTGCTCCCACTATTATTCATGAGAAGAAATTTGCTTATGTGGAGAGTAATAAAATTTCTATGCTTGTAGATCATGAAAAGAATGCTTTAGGTGCTGGTTATATTGTTGAATTCATTCATGATGCTACTGAAAATTATTATGAGGGAGGAATATATGCTTGTAGGAATTGCAATAATATAAAGTTTCCTCTCTATGTGCTTAAAGTTTTGAAGTTATGCTTGTTTTACCTTCCTATGCAAGTTGATTATTGTTCCCGTAAGTTGTTTCCTCACAAAATCCCTATGCATAGGAAGAGGGTTAGACTTAAATGTGCTAGTCATATTCTTCATGATGCTCTCTTTATGTTTCAATTCTTATCTTTTATGTGAGCATCATTGAAATCATCATGCCTAGCTAGGGGCGTTAAACGATAGCGCTTGTTGGGAGGCAACCCAAATTTATTTTTGTTCCTTAATTTTTGCTCCTGTTTAGTAATAAATAATTCATCTAGCCTCTGTTTAGATGTGGTTTTATGCTTTTAATTAGTGTTTGTGCCAAGTAGAACCTTTGGGAAGACTTGGGGAGAGTCTTGTTGATCATGCTATAAAAAAACAGAAACTTTAGCGCTCACGAGAATTGCTGCCATTTTTATTTGGAGAGTTCTATTTAGTTAATTATTTTTTCAGATGATTAATAGATACATTCCTCAGGTCCAGCAATTTATTTGAGAATTTTATGAGTTCCAGAAGTATACGTTTGATCCAGATTACTATAGACTGTTCTGTTTTTGACAGATTCTGTTTTCAATGTGTTGTTTGCTTATTTTGATGAATCTATGGATAGTAAAATAGTTTATAAACCATATAGAAGTTGGAATACAGTAGGTTTAACAAAAATATAAATAAAGAATGAGTTCATTACAGTACCTTAAAGTGGTGATTTATTTTCTTATACTAACGGAGCTTACGAGTTTTCTGTTAAGTTTTGTGTTGTGAAGTTTTCAAGTTTTTGGTAAGGATTCGATGGACTATGGAATAAGGAGTGGTAAGAGCCTAAGTTTTGGGATTCCCAAGGCACCCCAAGGTAATATTCACGGACAACCAAGAGCCTAAGCTTGGGGATGCCCTGGAAGGCATCCCCTCTTTCGTCTTCGTTCATCGGTAACTTTACTTGGAGCTATATTTTTATTCGCCACATGATATGTGTTTTGCTTGGAGCATCAATTTATTGTGTTAGGATTTTCTTTATGTTATTTAGAACAACGTTTTGCATCTCATACTTCAATAAAAGTGGCATTGATAGCCTTTACTATGCCTATGTTACAAGTATACATGTTGCTGTTTGAAAACAGAAAGTTTACCGCTGTTGCAATAATTCCCTAGAAAAGTCAGAATGTGATAAAATGTTGAAACCTTTTGCATATTAAGCTCTGATAAATTTACTACAGTGTTAATTTTATTTCATAATTTTTGGAGCTAGGGAAGTATGGATGTTGCAGCATTCTTTAGAGACTATCCTGTTTAGGCAGATTGCTGTTATGTTTGCATTGCTCGCATAAGTTCGCTTCTTTAATGATTCTATTTTAGGATAGGACTAGTAAATATGCAGAGGAATTTAGTATGCAATGTCGAATAATAATTTTAGTGATTTGCCACAGTAGAGTATGATAAGGTTTCTGCAATGGTTTATACTAACTTATCACACGAGTCCTTGTTGAGTTTTGTGTGGATGAAGCTTTTGAGATTTAGGGGGACCGTGATATGAGAGGAATTAAGGAGACACAAAAGCTCAAGCTTGGGGATTCCCAAGGCACCCCAAGATAATATTTCAATAAGTCTCAAGCGTCTAAGCTTGGGGATGCCCCGGTTGGCATCCCACCTTTCTTCTTCAACAACTATCGGTTAGTATCGGTTGATCCTAAGTTTTTGCTTCTTCACATGATGTTTGCCATTCTTAGAATGTCATTTTATTTTTCTTTTCTTGCTGTTTGAATAAAATACCAAGATCTGAAATTCTTAAATGTTAGAGAGTCTTCACATAGTTGCATAATTATTCGACTACTCATTGATCTTCATTTATATCTTTCAGAGTAGTTTGTTGTTGCTCTAGTGCTTCACTTATATCTTTTTAGAGCATGGTGGTAGTTTTATTTTGAAGAAATAGATGAACTCTCATGCTTCACTTAGATTATTTTGAGAGTATTAAATAGCATGGTGATTTGCTTAAAATCCTAATATGCTAGGTATACAAGATTAATAATAAAATTCTCTTATGAGTGTGTTGAATACTAAGAAAAGTTTGATGCTTGATGATTGTTTTGAGATATGGAGGTAATAATATCAAAGTCTTGCTAGTTGAGTAGTTGTGAAATTGATAAATGCTTGAGTTAAAGTTTGCAAGTCCCGTAGCATGCACGTATGGTAAACATTGTGTAACAAATTTGAAACATGAGGTGTTATTTGATTGTCATCCTTATGAGTGGCAGTCGGGGACGAGCGATGGTCTTCTCCTACCAATCTACCCCCCTAGGAGCATGCGCGTAGTGCCGAGGTTTTTGATGACTTGTTGATTTTTGCAATAAGTATGTGAGTTCTTTATGACTAATGTTGAGTCCATGGATTATACACACTCTCACCCTTCCATCCTTGCTAGCCTCTTCGGTACCGTGCATTGCCCTTTCTCACCTTGAGAGTTGGCGCAAACTTCACCGGTGCATCCAAACCCCGTGATATGATACGCTCTGTCACGCATAAACCTCCTTATATATTCCTCAAAACAGCCACCATACCTACCTATTATGGCATTTCCATAGCCATTCCGAGATATATTGCCATGCAACTTTCCACCGTTCCGTTTATTATGACACGCATCATCATTGTCATATTGCTTTGCATGATCATGTAGTTGACATCGTATTTTTGGCAAAGCCACCGTTTATAATTTTTTCATACTTGTCACTCTGGATCCATTGCATATCCCGGTACACCGTCGGAGGCATCCATATAGAGTCATACTTTGTTCTAGTATCGAGTTGTAATCATTGAGTTGTAAATAAATAGAAGTGTGATGATCATCATTCAATAGAGCATTGTCCCAAAAAAAAGAGAAAGGCCAAAGAAAAAAAAAGAAGGCCCAAAAAAGAGAAAATAAATAAAAAGGGGCAATGCTACTATCCTTTTTTCCACACTTGTGCTTCAAAGTAGCACCATGTTCTTCATATAGAGAGTCTCTTGAGTTATCACTTTCATATACTAGCAGTGGGAATTTTCATTATAGAACTTGGCTTGTATATTCCAATAATGGGCCTCCTCAAGTGCCCTAGGTCTTCGTGAGCAAGCAAGTTGGATGCACACCCACTAGTTTCTTTTGTTGAGCTTTCATACATTTATAGCTCTAGTGCATCCGTTGCATGGCAATCCCTACTCCTTGAATTAACATCAATCGATGGGCATCTCCATAGCCCATTGATTAGCCTCGTTGATGTGAGACTTACTCCTTTTTGTCTTCTCCACATAACCCCCCTCATTATATTCTATTCCACCCATAGTGCTATATCCATCGCTCACGCTCATGTATTGCATGAAAGTTTATGAGTTTGAGATTACTAAAGTATGAAACAATTGCTTGGCTTGTCATCGGGGTTGTGCATGATGAGAGAATTCTTGTGTGACGAAAATGGAGCATGACTAAACTATATGATTTTGTAGGGATGAACTTTCTTTGGCCATGTTATTTTGAGAAGACATAATTGCTTAGTTAGTATGCTTGAAGTATGAACTTTTGTCTTGAATCTTTCGGATCTGAATATTCATATCCACATCAAAAATTATCTTTTTTATAATTTACCTACTCGAGGACGAGCAGGAATTAAGCTTGGGGATGCTTGATACATCTCCAACGTATCTATAATTTTTGATTGCTCCATGCTATATTATCTACTGTTTTGAGCAATATTGGGCTTTATTATCCACTTTTATATTACTTTAGGGACTAACCTATAAACCGGAGGCCCAGCCCAGATTTGCTGTTTTTGCCTATTTCAGTGTTTTGAAGAAAAGGAATATCAAACGGAGTCGAAATGGAACGAAATCAACTGGAGAAGTTATTTTTGGAAGGAAACCTACCGGATAGACTTGGACCCTATGTCAGAAGATGAAGGAGGAGCTCACAAGGGTAGGGGGCACCCCCCCCCTTCGGTCCACCGGCGTACCTCCTGCACCCATATATACCTACGTAACCTAAAACTTCCAGAACGGACAATAGATCGGGAGTTCCCCGCCAGAAGCCTTCGTAACCACCGAATGCCAATCTAGACCCGTTCCGGCACCCTGCCGGAGGGGGCAATCCTTCTCCAGTGGCCATCTTCATCATCGCGGTGCTCTCCATGACGAGAAGGGAGTAGTTCTCCCTCGAGGCTGAGGGTATGTACCAGTAGCTATGTGTTTGATCTCTCTCTCTCTCTCTCGTGTTCTTGATGTGGCACGATCTTGATGTATCACGAGCTTTGCTATTATAGTTGGATCTTATGTTTCTCCTCCCCCTCTTCTCTTTTGTAATGAATTGAGTTTCCCCTTTGAAGTAATCTTATCGGATTGAGTCTTTAAAGATTTGAGAACACTTGATGTATGTCTTGCGTGGGATACCCGTGGTGACAATGGGGTATTCTATTGATCCACTTGATGTATGTTTTGGTGATCAACTTGCGGGTTCCGCCCATGAACCTATGCATAGGGGTTGGCACATGTTTTCGTCGTGATTCTCCGGTAGAAACTTTGGGGCACTCTTTGAGGCCCTTTGTGTTGGTTGAATAGATGAAACTGAGATTGTGTGATGCATATCGTATAATCATACCCGCGGATACTTGAGGTGACATTGGAGTATCTAGGTGACATGAGGGTTTTGATTGATTTGTGTCTTAAGGTGTTATTCTAGTATGAACTCTAGGGCTATTTGTGACACTTATAGGAATAGCCCAACGAATTGATTGGAAAGAATAACTTTGAGGTGGTTTCGTACCCTACCATAATCTATTCGTTCGTTCTCCGCTATTAGTGACTCTTTGTTGCATGTTGAGGGATAGTTATGTGATCCAATTATCTTTTTATTGTTGAGGGAGCTTACACAAGCGAAAGTATGAACCCTAGGCCTTGTTTCAACGCATTGCAATACCGTTTGTGCTCACTTTTATCATTACTTACCTTGATGTTTTTATATTTTCAGATTACAAAACCTTTATCTACCATCCATATACCACTTGTATCACCATCTCTTCGCCGAACTAGTGCACCTATACAATTTACCATTGTATTGGGTGTGTTGGGCACACAAGAGACTCTTTGTTATTTGGTTGCAGGGTTGCTTGAGAGAGACCATCTTCATCCTACGCCTCCTACGGATTGATAAACCTTAGGTCATCCACTTGAGGGAAATTTGCTACTGTCCTACAAACCTCTGCACTTGGAGGCCCAACAACGTCTACAAGAAGAAGGTTGTGTAGTTGACATCACTCACAATTTTGCCACGTCGGATCCGACGTGGCCTGGGCAGAGAGCTAGCGACCAAAACAGAAGGTCATAGGATCAACGACCTTTTGTTTTAGTCGTGGAATTCCACGACCTTCTCACAGAGAAGGTCGTTAATTTCAGTTTACGACCGCCAGCTTTTGACCTTCTATTTTTGGTAACAAAAAGGTCGCAAATGAAAAACAATGACCTTTCAGTGACCAATAGTGTTGGTCGCAAGTTGACATATTTCTTGTAGTGTCAACTATAACATGAAAGGGGTGGATAAGACAATTCCCAAGCTCTTCGCGATGCTAAAGGCTGCGGAGGTAGAAATCAAGGAGCATCAAGTGTTGATGGTCAACAAGACCACATGTTGGGGTTATTATTATTGGACATAAACCGGCAAGGATGGCCGGGTTAACTCTATGAGGAATAGAAGCCCAAGAAGACAAAGTATGTTGGTGCTTTATGAAGACCCAAGGCCCAAAGGCGGGTTAAGGCCTTTAGACATAAACCGAGATTATCATGTAACTTGTATTGTAAGATAGGAGGAATAGAGACCGAGTTGGACACGTTGATGATCCGGCCTCGGGACTCTGTAAACCGATGGGCGTCGACCTATGTATATAAAGGGGCGACCCAGCGGCGGTTTAGGGACAACACACAACAACTCGAGAGCCGGGAAAATCGGATTCGCTCCCTGGTCATCGAAACCCTAGCAATGCCATCACAACCGGATTAGGCTTTTACCTTCATCGTAAGGGGTCGAACCAGTATAAAACTCAGGCATCCCTTGTCCGCTTTAAACCCTTTAAGCTAACCCGTAGCGATGGCTCCACGACTAAGTCCTTTCACAAGGACATCTACCATGACAAAACCACGACAGTTGGCGCCCACAGTGGGGCTGTTGCACAATGGTTTCGAGTTTTTGAAGGGCAGCTTCGAAGGACTCAAGGGATACGCTGTGGGCTGGATGACTAAAAGTCGTCGCGGCAAGCTCTACATCGACGATGCAGGATGGGATCCCGAGGCCGGTTCAATTGAATACAGGTACCGGGTCCCCTTTGGTGGAATTCACATCTTCATCGGCAAGATCGGCGAACCGGGCCCTGAGCCGGACATCTGCACCGACATCATCGAGACGGCTCAGCGTGCAAGCTCTGCCCAGGTTCAGCCCGCCGTAAAGCATGTTTTCATAGGTGTCATCCATGGAGCGGAATATGAGGATATATCGGCATCTGGTGGCGAAACCGTTGTCTGCTCTGATGATGAGTCTTCAACCGGAGAGACCGAGTCGATGTACCAGCTGCAGGATCGCCGGATTAGTGGAGGTTCCGATGGCAACAGTATTCCAGACCCCCTTGATCTGCCAAGACGGGTCGCGGTCTTCATGTCCGGTACACAAGCAGCGCAACACTCTTCTACAACCACGGCAATGATCTCCGGTTCAGCAACAGCGACACCAGCGGGAGCAGGGGGCTCTGCGCCGCCTCCGGAACAGGTTTTGTCCGATCTATTCAACGCTTTAGCAACGTTGCTGGCAGCGGAGGTGGACGCGGCAAACCGAGATCAACACAACGCAGAGATTGCAAAGGTGAAGGATCAGATAACTCAAGCTAAAGCGGACCTGGCAGCAGAAAACACCAGGATGGCTACAGAGCGGGCCGGATTGGAGGCTCAGGCGTACCGGCTTATGCTGGATCAGAGTACGTCGGATGACGTCATGAGGAGAATATACCAATCGCGCCTTCCATCGGTCTTGGAGGCGAGGAATCTCTTTAACACACCTGGAGCGGCACCGGCAACCAACCTGTGGTAAACCGGGCGGATGCACCTGGGACCGGGGCACCATTCAGCCTCGTGTGACGGATCCGCCTCCTCCGCCTCGTCAAAACGACCATCCATCATGTCGCGTCTCAACACCTGCGGGTCATTACTCTAACCCATTAGATAACATCGTTGCTACCACTTCACGATTGGCAGCTCTCCAGATTGATGGCGAGTCCCCCGTAGCAGTTGAGACATGACGGGCTAGGGAGCTCCTACAAACAACTTTGACTCAGCAGCAGGCCTATTCATATAGCCGCAAAAGGATTCATTCCACTCCCCGCCCAAGCCGGAGCTACAGCAGGCATATCGATGAGCCGTCCATATCAAGCAGTGCGAGGAATCGTAATCCGCCCCGTGGCAATAACCCGGCGGGTGGCGGTGGCAATGCCCAGGATGTTGTGGATCACGCTAGGGCACATCGGGAAGCCGAGTTAGCCACACAACATGAAGCTCCGGTTCGTCAGTTCACTCCGGTTCGTCCAACAACATAAGTGGAACCAGGGGTCACTTCCAGTTCTTTGGGAGTGCCATGTCTTGTCCCAGTGCTGCGCAACATACGGTTACCCAAGGATTTCAAGGGCCCGTGTAAGGTGCCGAATTACACCGCCGATTTATCCCCTGAGTCATGGGTGGAGAGTCATGAGATGGCAATGGAGATGCTGGATGTGGATGAAGCGGCGTGTGCCAAATACTTTACCATGATGTTGGAGGGAACAACTCGTACGTGGTTGAAAAATCTGCCAGCCAACTCTATTGGATCATGGGCCTAGTTAAGGACCCGATTTATCCAGAATTTCAAAGATACATGCAAGCAGCCCATGTCCATCATGGACTTAGCTGACTGTGTCCAGGAGGAAGGAGAATCAACAACCCATTGGGTGCGCCGGGTTTCAGAGATCTTGCATTCGTCAGACCGCATCAACACTGACACAACCGTTTTAGCATTCGAAGGCAATTGCCGGTTTGTGCCTTTGAAGCTGAAATTGGGACGGCTTAAACATCATTGTAATGACATGGGAACACTTATGGCGGCTCTGGTGAAGTATGCCGACTCTGATAGCACCAAGGACCCCGATTGCTCTGATAACCTGATTGCTGCTGCCGTTGATTCCCTTTGGAGCCTTCTGCTATGTATCTATGCCTTTCGGGCTCAAGAGTGCACAGGAAACTTATCAGCGATGTGTTCAGAATTGTCTACATAAACAGATTGGGCGCAACGTACATGCATATGTGGATGATATTGTGGTGAAATCCAGAAAGGAGGAGACATTGATTGGTGACATGGGGGAAACTTTTGATAACCTCCGGGTTTATAAGCTGATGCTTAATACGGCCAAATGTGTCTTTGGTGTACCATCAGGCAAGCTTTTGGGTTTTCTGGTGTCTAATAGAGGGATTGAAGCTAATCCGGAGAAGATCACAGCTATCACGTCTCTGGCTAAACCGGCGTGCATTAACGATGTTCAACGTCTGACGGGCCGGATTGCAGCCTTAAGCCGTTTTATCAGTCACCTTGGAGAGAAGGCTATCCCTTTGTATCAGATGCTAAAGAAAACGGATCACTTCGTCAGGAGTGACGCTGCTGATGAAGCACTTGCAGATCTGAAAAGATAGTTAGCCGAGCCACCTGTCCTTGTAGTTCCGGTTGATAAGGAGCCTTTATTACTATATGTGGCTGCTAATACCCGAGCCGTTAGTGTGGCTATTGTTTTGGAGCACAAGGAGGCTGGGAAAGAGTATCCGGTTCAACGGCCGGTTTATTATATCAGCGAGGTGCTTATAGAGTCCAAATAGAGATACCCACATTGGCATAAACTGGTGTATGGAATTTTTATGGCAAGCCGGAAGCTGAAGCATTATTTTCAAGGTCATCCTATTACAATGGTCAGTTCAGCCGCACTGGGAGATATCATTCAAAATAGAGAAGCAACTGGCCAGATTGCTAAGTGGTCTATTGAGCTTGGACCTCACAGGCTCAAATATACACCTCGCACAGCAATCAAATCCCAAGCACTTGTGGACTTCATCAATGATTGGACAGAGTCGCAAGCACCGGAGGAAAATCCAGAGAACACTTATTGGACTATTAACTTTGATGGGTCCAGGCAATTGGAGGGCTCGGGGGCTGGAGTCATATTAACTTCCCCACGAGGTGATAAGTTTTGTTATGTTCTCCGTTTAATGTACTCTTGTACTAACAATGCAGCTGAGTATGAGGCCTTGCTCCATGGTCTTCGGATAGCTAAGGAAATGAACTTAAGCCGGGTTAAGTGCTTTGGTGACTCGGACCTGCTGGCTCAGCAGGTATTTGGCACTCGGGATTCCAAGGATCCACTTATGGAAGCATATAGACGAGAGGTGGATGCAGTGGCTGGTCACTTCAAGGGTTATCAAGTGGACCACATAGACCGGCGGAGGAATGAAGTAGCAGACGCATTAAGTCGCCTAGGCTCTCAACGTAAACCGGTGCCGCCCAATACCTTCTTCGATTTACTGCATAATCCGTCAGTAAAGATACCTATGAAGGAGGATTTGGCTGTGCCTGATCCGGAGGCTCAATTGGTGGCGGGTCTTCATGTTATTCTGGGTTGGACGGTCCCATACCTGGCGTACATGATCCGGGGCGAGTTGCCAGAAGATGAAACCTTGGCCCAACAGATAATCCGGTGATCCAAGTCAATGACCATTGTCAATGGGGAGTTACATCATTACAACGTCACAGGGGTGATTCAGCATTGTGTGTCTCCTCAAGAAGGTTGTGAGATCATGCGAGAGATCCACGAAGGTGATTGTGGTCACCACGCCGGTTCAAAATCCTTGGTGGCTAAGGCTTTTCGTCACGGCTTCTATTGGTTGACGGCTCATGCTGATGCTGAGGATTTGGTAAAGAGGTGTGATGGTTGTCAAAAGTTTGCACGCCGTGCCCATGTTCCGGCCTAAGAGTTAAGAATGATTCCAATAACTTGGCCTTTTGCAACTTTGGGGCTCGATATGGTTGGACCTTTTAAGAGGTCCAAGGATAAGAAGACTCACCTCTTGGTAGCAGTTGATAAGTTTACCAAGTGGGTAGAGGCAGAGCCAATCAGTAAGTGTGATGTAGCCACGACGGTTCAATTCATCAAAAAGGTGATATTCCGGTTTGGTTTTCCACACAGCATTATCACTGATAATGGTACTAATCTGTCCAAGGGTGCTATGGAGGAATTTTGTCAGCAAGAGCACATCCGGCTTGACGTGTCATCAGTAGCTCACCCCCAATCTAATGGTTAGGCAGAAAGGGCCAATCAAGAAATTTTGAGAGGTATCAAGCCCCGGCTTATGGTTCCTTTAAAGCGGACGCCGGGTTGTTGGGTGCAGGAGTTACCTTCCGTGTTATGGAGCATCAACACCACACCAAACAGATCTATGGGTTACACGCCTTTCTTCATGGTTTACGGAGTAGAAGTAGTTCTCCCTATTGACATACGTCATGACTCGCCCCGTCTGACGACTTATGTTGAAGCTGATAACGAGAAAGCACGTCAGGACTCACTAGACATGTTAGATGAGGAGCGTGATCTTGCGGCAACGCGTTCGGCGATTTACCAACAAGATCTGCGACGTTATCACAGCCGCCGGGTTAAAACCAGGACTTTTCAGGAAGGCGATCTGGTGCTCCTGCTCATCCAGGATCAGACTGATATGCACAAGTTATCCCCACCTTCGGAAGAGCCTTTTGTGGTCAGGAAAAATTTGCACAATGGATCATACTACCTTATTGATGTTCGAGAGCATAAAGACTCACGTAAATCAGAGGAGGAGACCAAGCGGCCGTGGAATATAGCTCATCTTCGGCCTTACTAGAGTTGAGCCATAGGCTCTTTTTTATGTACATACTTATGACAATGCATATATTATAGTCAATATAATAAACCGGAGCCTCAGCTAAAGTGGGGTCTCTGTTTGTTTTACATCATGTGTTTTCATGGGGGCTTCTGTTTAGAAAGCGGAGTTCTGTTGATCCGTCTTGTCAAGCCAAACATATAAAAGGAAATCACTATCCGGATTTCATTTTTCTTCAGTAAGGTACCAATTTTAACCATTCCGTTCAGTTGCTCCTCAGGAACCCAGGAAGGGACCCAATTACAGGAATAGAACTGTTTGGCCATTGCAAGTGAAGAGCTGGAAAGAAGATAATGCTGGTTTATGATTCATTAATGACAAAGCATACGGTACAATAGGTTGAGGAAAAAGGAATTCAAGCATGTAGTATTTATAAACCGGAGGAGGTTATAAACTGCCTACGACAGATTGTTTTTAAGTGGTAAAGAGATGAACGGTTTACAAGGGGACTAATGGTATATGACAGATTATTTTCTACGGAGATAAACCGCCTGTGCAGGTAAGGAAGGTACAGATCTAAAGTAAAAAATGGTTAAGTGAAGAAAAACAGGTTTCACAGAATCACATTCGTGTTTTGGATCTACCGCAAGTCAAGAAAAGGAAAAAGATTTCGACCTAAAAACACTATGGTCCAGAAGCAGTAAAGATCTAGATCAAGTTCTTATGTGTATAAGGTTTTGTTTAATGGATGAGATAAGGACTGCCATAGTTATTACATGAAACGCATCAAGTCTTATATCTGCTATATATGGACTGATGAAGAATAGGAAGGGAGCGCCATGAACTCGCATGAACCCTAACTGGATCTACAGAGAAAGGGGGGAAGGCTTACAGTAGCTAGCGAAGTAGCGGAGGTGTGTCACGTCTCTCTAGAGCGATCAGGTAGATGCAGCGGCCAATGATGAGGTAGAGACGAAGCTTGACGACGGCGGTGGTGCTCAGGTGCAGAGGCGTCGCGAGGAGGAAGAAGAGAGGAAAGGGCAACGGAAGGAAAAGGAAGGGGTCCTCCGCCCTATTTATAAGGACAAAGAGATAAGTGGTAGGCGCGGAATCGAGGAGCCCAAAAAATGGATAGATAATGAGATTGTTGCCTCGATTGTTGGATTCTAATTAATAAAAGGGGTATCTTTGACTTTAAATGAACAGGTGATGTCAGGGCGGTTTACTACAAATCTGGAGGATGACGTCAGGGCGGTTTATAAGATATATGCGAAGCCACAAGGGGAGGAATTTTTCTAAATGTTGAAGATCGACACGAACAAGTTCAAATCAATCTGGGGCCTAATGTTGGGGATATTATTATTGGACATAAACCGGCCAGGAGTGGCCGGGTTAACTCTATGAGGACTAGAAGCCCAGGAAGACAAAGGATGTTGGCGCTTTATGAAGACCCAAAGCCCAAAGGCGGGTTAAGGCCTATAGACATAAACCGACATTATCATGTAACTTTTATTGTAAGATAGGAGGAATAGAGACCGAGTTGGACACAGTGATGATCCGGCCTCGGGACTCTATAAACTGACGGGCGTTGACCTATGTATATAAAGGGGCGACCCGGCGGCGGTTTAGGGACAACACACAACAACTCGAGATCCAAGCAAAGCAGATTCGCTCCCTGGTCATCGAAACCCTAGCAATTCCATCACAACTTGAGTAGGCTTTTAGCTTCATCGTAAGGGGCCGAACCAGTATAAAACTCTCGCATCCCTTGTCCGCTTTAACCCCTTTAAGATAACCCGTAGCGATGGCTCCACGACTAAGTCCTTTCACAAGGACATCTGCCGTGACAAAACCACGACACCACCAGTATCAAGAAAAAGGGTAAAGGGAAGAAGGGGAACTTCAAGAAGAATGGAAAGCAAGTTGCTGCTCAAGTGAAGAAACCCATGTCTGGACCTAAGCCTGAGACTGAGTGCTTCTACTGCAAAGGAACTGGTCATTGGAAGCGGAGCTGCCCCAATATTTGGCGGATAAGAAGGATGGCAAGGTGAACAAAGGTATATGTGATATACATGTTATTGATGTGTACCTTACTAATGCTCATAGTAGCACCTGGGTATTTGATACTTGCTCTGTTGCTAATATTTGCAACTCGAAACAGGGACTACTGATTAAGCGAAGATTGGCTAAGGACGAGGTGATGATGCGCGTGGGAAATGGTTCCAAAGTCGATGTGATCGCGGTCGGCACGCTACCTCTACATCTACCTTCGGGATTAGTTTTAGACCTGAATAGTTTTTATTTGGTGCCAGCGTTGAGCATGAACATTATATCTGGATCTTGTTTGATGTGAGACAGTTATTCATTTAAATCTGAGAATAATGGTTGTTCTATTTATATGAGTAATATCTTTTATGGTCATGCACCCTTGAAGAATGGTATATTTTTATTGAATCTCGATAGTAGTGATACACATATTCATAATATTGAAGCCAAAAGATACAAAGTTGATAAAGATAGTGCAACTTATTTGTGGCACTGCCGTTTAGGTCATATTGGTGTAAAGTGCATGAAGAAACTCCATTCTGATGGACTTTTGGAATCACTTCGTACTTGCGAACCATGCCTCATGGGCAAGATGACTAAAACTCCGTTCTCCGGAACAATGGAGCGAGCAATAGATTTGTTGGAAATCATACATACTGATGTATGTGGTCCAATGAATGTCGAGGCTCGCGGCGGGTATCGTTATTTTCTCGCCTTCACAGATGATTTGAGAAGATATGGCCATATCTACTTGATGAAGCATAAGTCTGAAACATTTGAAAAGTTCAAAGAATTTCAGAGTGAAGTGGAAAATCATCGTAACAAGAAAATAAAGTTTCTACGATCTGATCATGGAGGAGAATATTTGAGTTACGAGTTTAGTCTTCATTTGAAACAATGTGGAATAGTTTCGCAACTCACGCCACCCGGAACACCATAGTGTAATGGTGTATTCGAACGTCGTAATCGTACTTTACTAGATATGGTGCGATCTATGATGTCTCTTACTGATTTACCGCTTTTGCTTTGGGGTTATGCTTTAGAGACGACCGCATTCACGTTAAATAGGGCACCATCTAAATCCGTTGAGACGACACCTTATGAACTATGGTTTGGCAAGAAACCAAAGTTGTCGTTTCTTAAAGTTTGGGACTACGATGCTGCTTATATATTGGGCATCAAGATCTATAGAGATAGATAAAGACGCTTAATTGGACTTTCACAAAGCACATACCTTTATAAAGTTTTGAAGAAGTTCAAAATGGATCAAGCAAAGAAAGGGTTCTTGTTTGTGTTATAAGGTGTGAAGTTGAGTCAGACTCAATGTCAAACCAATGTAGAAGATAGAGAGAAAATGAAAGGTGTTCCATATGCTTCAGCCATAGGCTCTATCATGTATGCAGTGCTGTGTACCAGACCTGATGTGTGCCTTGCTATAAGTTTAGCAGGGAGGTACCAAAGTAATCCAGGAGTGGATCATTGGACAGAGGTCAAGAACATCCTGAAATACCTGAAAAGGACTAAGGATATGTTTCTCGTTTATGGAGGTGACAAAGAGCTCATCGTAAATCGTTACATCGATGCAAGCTTTAACACTGATCCGGATGACTCTAAGTCACAAACTGGATACGTGTTTATATTGAACGGTGGAGCTGTCAGTTGGTGCAGTTCTAAGCAAAGCGTCATGGCGGGATCTACGTGTGAAGCGGAGTACATAGTTGCTTCGGAAGCAGCAAATGAAGGAGTCCAGATGGAGGAGTTCATATCCGATCTAGGTGTCATACCTAGTGCATCGGGTCCAATGAAAATCTTTTCTGACAATACTGGTGCAATTGCCTTGGCAAAGGAATCAAAATTTCACAAGAGAACCAAGCACATCAAGAGACGCTTCAATTCCATCCGCGATCAAGTCAAGGAGGGAGACATAGATATTTGCAAGATACATACGGATCTGAATGTTGCAGACCCGTTGACTAAGCCTCTCTCACGAGAAAAACATGATCAGCACCAAGACTCCATGGGTGTTAGAATTATTACTATGTAATCTATATTATTGACTCTAATGCAAGTGGGAGACTGAAGGAAAAATGCCCTATAGGAAATAATAAAGTTTTTATTTATATTTACTTATATCATGATAAATGTTTATTATTCATGCTAGAATTGTATTAATCGGAAACTCGGTACATGTGTGAATACATAGACAAACAGAGTGTCACTAGTATGAATCTACTTGACTAGCTCAATGAATCAAAGATTGTTAAGTTTCCTAGCCATGGACATGAGTTGTCATTTCATTAATGGGATCAAATCATTAGAGAATGATGTGGTTGACTTGACCCATTCCGTTAGCTTAGCACTTGATCGTTTAGTATGTTGCTATTGCTTTCTTCATGACTTATACATGTTCCTATGACTATGAGATTATGCAACTCCCAAATATCGGAGGAACACTTTATGTGCTACCAAACGTCACAACGTAACTGGGTGATTATAAAGGTGCTCTACAGGTGTCTCCGATGGTACTTGTTGAGTTGGCATAGATCAAGATTAGGATTTGTCACTCCGATTGTCGGAGAGGTATCTCTGGGCCCTCTCGGGTAATGCACATCACTATAAGCCTTGCAAGAAATGTGACTAATGAGTTAGTTGCGGCATGATGCATTACGGAACGAGTAAAGAGACTTGCCGGTAATGAGATTGAACTAGGTATTGAGATACCGACGATCGAATCTCGGGCAAGTAACATACCGATGACAAAGGGAACAACGTATGTTGGTATGCGGTTTGACCAATAAAGATCTTCGTAGAATATGTAGGAGCCAGTATGAGCATCCAGGTTCTGCTATTCTTTATTGACCAAAGACGTGTCTCGGTCATGTCTACATAGTTCTCGAACCCGTAGAGTCCGCACGCTTAACGTTCGGTGACGGTCGGTATTATGAGTTTATGTGTTTTGATTTACCTAAGATAGTTCAGTGTCCGGGATATGATCACAGACATGACGAGGAGGCTCGAATTGGTCGAGACATAAAGATTGATATATTGGACGACTATATTCGGACACCAAATGAGTTCCGGGTTCACCGGATATTTATCAGAGTGCCAGGGGTTATCGAAAACCCCGGGGGGACTATTGGGCCTACATGGGCCATAGGGAAGAGGGGAGGCAGCCCACAAGGGGCAGCCGCGCCCCCTCCCTATAGGGAGTCTGAATTGGACTAGGGAGGTGGGCGCGCCTGACGGTGTCCTGGACTAGGGGGTACTCACCACGTCGTCTCCCGGTCAGTTAGATTGGGCCAATGACCCCCATGGCCGTATATTCATGGGCCAGTTCGGATAGCTGTCGCATACAAGGAAGATTCCACAAGACTTGGTGGTCAAGACAAGGACTCCTCCCCCACCGGCGTATTCGGCTAGGACTCTTGTTATCCTAGGCCTCTGGTGCATTATATAAACTAGGGCCAGGCTAGTCGGTAGACATAAAAACAATCATAATCATAGGCTAGCTTCTAGGGTTTAGACTCTACGATCTCGTGGTAGATCAACTCTTTTAATACTCATATCATCAAGATCAATCAAGCAGGAAGTAGGGTATTACCTCCATCGAGAGGGCCCGAACCTGGGTAAACATCGTGTCCCCTGTCTCTGGTTACCATCGACCTTAGACGCACAGTTCGGGACCCCCTACCCGAGATCCGCCAGTTTTGACACCGACATTGGTGCTTTCATTGAGAGTTCCACTGTGTGATCGGCAAAAGGATCAATGGCTCGTCTGCACATTAACTGTGATGTCAACATCTTCGTCACAAGCTCGACTGGTCACCTTGGCTTGACCGAGGACTGTGCCCTGCCTCCGATCGTCATGTTCGGACGAGGGCCTTCATCAACACCAACTCCGATCTCTATCAAGATCATGGAGGAATCGTCCATGGAGCTCGGGGGCTCAACATCAACATTGCCCTCGGGCGACCGTGCTATTTTTCTGGACAGCGAACGGATATCCGCCGCCACCACCTCCTCGAATGTCGTTTTAATTGTGCGGAATCGAGTCTGCAAAAACTCTAGAAAATTTGGTCGAGTTCCGATGGAGGAATCTCAGACAATCTACGATATACCGGAGCCCTGTCAAATCCACACATGAATATGGATGAGTTTAGGGCGTGCTCTCCAGAGCCTAGCTCAGAAGTCCTTTGGAAGATCCAACAATTCATCTGCTGGGGAATTACCATATCTACCACACCTCAAAATTTCAGCTCGATCCGACCGTCCAAACTCTGGGAACCTTCCAATTAGTTCATCCATATTAGTGCCGGTTTGTATTTGAGCCGGCACTAATGTATACATTAGTGCCGGTTCCAACGGCTAGCCGGGCCGCTTTGATTAGTACCGGTTCGTGGCGAACCTTTAGCACCGGTCCGTGCCACGAACCGGTACTAATGAGAGTGGTGGCAGGATGTTGTCAGACTGGGGCCCCTCCATCCCCTTTAGTACCGGTTCTTGGCACGAACCGGTACTAAAGGTCGTCCTACATAAACCCTTCATCCACCCGAACTCGCTCTGTTCTTCCCCTTTCCCCTCTCCTCTCTCTGTTCCTCCCCTCTTCCTCTCGAGCTCATCACACATTTTACCCAAAATTTGTCAAGATTTGAAGGCCCCCATCCATTCAAATGATCACAAAGGTTAGCAACTTTGTCCTTTCATCTCTCATTGCTAGATTAGCTCTTGCAATGCTTTATATAGTGATTAATTTGTGAGTTTAGTAATTTGGGAGGATATATATATATATATATGTGCTAGTATTTGATTTATATGCAATTTGAGGTCAAAAATAACACTTAGTTTGCATATGTAGGTGTGGTTTACTTAGTGCCTTCTAAATCTCCGTCGTAACCACCGTCGATCGCCCGCACCGTCCCGTCGCCGGCACCACCTTGTGGTGAGCCTCTTGTTCATGAAATTTAATATAAAAATTGATGTTTGTGTGATTTGGATATATAGTTACTCGTATAATTATCTTACCCGTACGTTGTTTGTTATACATATAGTGCCATGGTTTTGATATCCGTCCCCGTCGGCCCTCGTCCTTGTTATGATTCGGATGTGGTATATATATTCTCTTTTAAAACTAGTTGCATTTCGTGTTTATGACAAATTATGCCCATCAACTTGACATAGAAATTTTTTCTAGGAGGTATGTGAACCGGAAATTCCAACCGACCCTATTGTCGAGAGGTTAAATTTAGTTGAAAGAGAAAACGAGTACTTGAAAGAAAAATTGAAAAGAATTGAGGGGGAGAAGATGGAATTGGAGTTGCATGTTGCCGATGTCGTCGATGATCACAAGATCAAGATGGAGAAAATGCGCTTGAAGATTAGAAAGATTAGAAAATATGCCATTGAGAGTGAGGCTTGGTATCATTATGCTGTTGGATCCATTGTTACCTTAGTTGCGATCTTGATCACATTTTTTGTTGCATTTAAATGCTTTAGCTAGAGAGTTATTTGTTTGTTGCATTTAAGTGTTGTATGAACTTTATGTATAAACTTGTATTAATTTGGTCTATTCGGTGTTGTGTAATGAAGATGAGCCGGCAATGGATGTACGATGACCGATGTTCTCCCTAGTTCGTTGAGGGCGTGCATACTTTTCTGCTTGCGGCTGAGGCAAACAAGCGGGCGGATGGTTTTATGCCTTGTCCATGTGCTGGCTGTAAGAATGGTCACAATTACTCTACGTCAAGAACCATTCACGTCCACCTTTTTAAGTCCGGTTTCATGCCCCACTATAATGTTTGGACCAAGCACGGAGAAAGAGGGGTTATGATGGAAGACAATGAAGAAGAAGAGGACGACGACAGCTATCTTGGCCATGGGTTCCCTGAATACGATGATACAACAATGGGGGAAGAAGCTGAGCCGGTAATGCAGGAAGAAGCTGAGCCGGCAATGTGGGAAGAAGCTGAAGAAGAGGCATCAGATGAGCCCATTGATGATCTAGGTCAGACCATTGCCGATGCAAAGAGAAACTGCGCAAGTGATTTGGAGAAGAAGAAGTTGCAGCGCATGTTAGAGGATCACAAAAAATTGTTGTACCCGAATTGCGTAGGTGACAAGAAAAAGCTGGGCACCACACTAGAATTGCTGCAATGGAAGGCAGAGAATGGTGTATCTGACAAGGGATTTGGAAAGTTGCTGGTAATGATAAAGGATATGCTTCCAAAGGACAACGAATTGCCCGAGAGTACGTACGAAGAAAAGAGGGCTGTCTGCCCTCTAGGGTTAGAGGTGCAGAAGATACATGCATGCCCTAATGATTGCATCCTCTACCGCAGTAAGTACGAGGATTTGAACGCTTGCCCGGTATGTGGTGCATTGCGCTATAAGATCAGCCGCGATGACCCTGGTGATGTCGAGGGCGAGCGCCCCAGGAAGAAGATTCCTGCCAAGGTGATGTGGTATGCTCCTATAATACCACGGTTGAAACGTTTGTTCCAAAACAAAGAGCATGCCAAGGCGATGAGATGGCACAGAGAAGACCGTAAGAAAGACGGAAAGTTGAGAGTACCCGATGACGGGTCGCAGTGGAGAAAAATCGAAAGAAAGTACGGGAAGGAGTTTGCAGATGACGCAAGGAGCGTATGGTTTGGTCTAAGCGCAGATAGCATTAATCCTTTTGGGGAGCAGAGCAGCAACCATAGCACCTGGCCTGTGACTCTATGTTTGTATAACCTTCCTCCTTGGTTATGCATGAAGCGGAAGTTCATTATCATGCCAGTGCTCATCCAAGGCCCTACGCAACCCGACAACGACATTGATGTGTGCCTAAGGCCATTAGTTTAAGAACTCTTACAACTGTGGAATGGAACAGGTGTACGTGCGTGGGATGAGCACATGGGGGAAGAATTTGACCTAAAGGCGTTGCTGTTCGTGACCATCAATGATTGGCCTGCTCTCAGTAACCTTTCAGGATAGACAAACAAGGGATACCGCGCATGCACGCACTGTTTGGACAATACCAATAGTATATATTTGGCTAATTGTAAGAAGAATGTGTACCTGGGACATCGTCGATTTCTTCCGAGCAGGCATCCCGTAAGAAAGAAAGGCAAGCATTTCAAAGGTGAGGCGGATCACCGGATGAAGCCTCGCCACCGTACTGGTGCTGATGTACATGATATGGTCAAGGATTTGAAGGTGGTCTTTGGAAAGGGTCCCGGTGGACAACCTGTTCCGAATGACGCTGACGGACGCGCACCCATGTGGAAGAAGAAATCTATATATTTGGGACCTGCCCTATTGGAAAGACCTAGAGGTCCGCTCCGCAATCGACGTGATGCACGTGACGAAGAATCTTTGTGTGACCCTGCTTGGCTTCTTAGGCGTGTATGGGAAGACAAAAGATACACCTGAGGCATGAGAGGACCAGCAACGTATGCACGGAAAAGACGGCATACATCAGGGTCATGCAAGCTACGCTCTTACCAAAGAAGAGAAGGAAATCTTCTTTGAATGCCTGCTCAGTATTAAGGTACCGTCTGGCTTCTCGTCGAATATAAAGGGAATAATAAACATGGCAGAGAAAAAGTACCAGAACCTAAAGTCTCATGACTGCCATGTGATTATGATGCAACTGCTTCCGGATGCATTGAGGGGGCTTCTACCGGAAAACATTCGATTAGCCATTGTGAAGCTATGTGCATTTCTCAATGCAATCTCTCAGAAGGTAATCGATCCAGAAATCATACCAAGGTTAGAGAATGATTTGGTGCAATGTCTTGTCAGTTTCGAGTTGGTGTTCGACCATCCTTCTTCAACATCTTGACGCACGTCCTAGTTCACCTATGCGAAGAGATTAACGTTTTGGGTCCTGTATTTCTACACAATATGTTCCCCTTTGAGAGGCTCATGGGAGTCTTAAAGAAATATCTTCATAACCGTGCTAGGCCAGAAGGAAGCATCTCCAAGGGCCGTCAAAATGAGGAGGTCATTGAGTTTTGTATTGACTTTATTCCTGACCTTAAGCCGATTGGTGTTCCTGAATCGCGGCATAAGGGCAGACTAGATGGAAAAGGCACGCTAGGAGGGGAACAAATAATATGTATGGACGGACATTCTCTCACTGAAGCACACTACATAGTTCTACAGAATTCTGCCTTGGTGGCTCCGTATATGGATGAACACAAGAATTTGCTACGCTCCAAACACCCGGAGCGGTCTGATGACTAGATTACACGTGAACAAACCAAGAGTTTCGCCAGCTGGTTGCAGACACGTACCATGCATGACACCTCTATTGAAGATGACCTGTACTTGCTGTCCCAGTTACCATCTTCGAATATAATGACTTTCAAAGGGTACGAGATAAATGGTAATACATTTTACACGATCGCCCAAGATAAGAAGAGCACCAACCAAAACAGTGGTGTCCGCTTTGATGCAGAAACCAAGACGGGAAAGGAAACATATTATGGTTATATACAGGACATATGGGAACTTGACTATCGACGTGGTTTGAAGGTCCCTTTGTTTTCGGTGCAAATGGGTCAATATGACACGAGGCGGGGTAACGGAAGACCCGCAGTACGGAATGACAACAGTGGATCTCAACAATCTTGCGTATGCAGACGAACCATTCGTCCTAGCCAATGATGTGGCACAGGTTTTCTATGTGAAGGACATGTCTACCAAGCCAAGAAAAAGAAAAGATAAGGAAGCGAATGCATCGTATGATGAGCCAAAGCGGCACATAGTTCTTTCTGGGAAGAGAAACATCATGGGAGTGGATGACAAGACAGACAAGTCAGAATATTATGAAAAGTTTGATGAAATTGCTCCATTCACAGTGAATATTGACCCGAGCATCCCGTTAAATGATGAAGATTTTCCATGGTTACGGCCCAAAGGGACACACGCGAAGAAAAAGTTTCACACCCAAAGATCTGGGATGTGATCGGCTTCACTATCATCACTTTCTTCTGTGTTTCACACCCAGAAGGGAATCTCTGTAATAGTTAGGGTAGTTAATTATGTGTTTTGGCATTTGAAACGCGAAGTAATTTTATGTGCAAACAAATTCTTTCATGCCTTTACTGCTTTTTAAAGTTAAGTTATTCACAAACTAGTGATTCACACTAATTTCAAATAATTCAAAATTTAAACTATTCAAATTTGAAAACTACGGGCACTAATAGAAAGTTTGTAATTTTTTGTAACTAAAGCAAAAATATTCACAAAGAAACTCTAAATACACAAAAAAACAACTCAAAAATAAATAAAGCAAAAAAATAAAAAAAAGCCCGCCTACTAGGCCAGAGCGGCCTGCATACGACTAGAAACCCAACCTGTTGTTGGGCCAGGATCCAGGCCCGCAAAGGCCTAGTAGGCCAACATGGCAGCACAGAACATGTAGGCCCAGTAGGCCTGCTTTGGAGAGGAGCTCGAGAGAGCTACCGCACGGGGGTTTAAAAACCAGTGCGTTCGCCCCTCGGCTAGCGAGGTGGGACTAAACTTGCGCACTGCACCTGCGCCAGCGCACCCCCTTTAGTACCGGTTCGTGGCACCAACCGGTACTAAAGGGGGGCCTTTAGTACCGGTTGGAGCCACCAACCGGTACTAAAGGGGGTGCGGTTCCCGCCGCTTGGCCTGGCCAAAACAGGCCTTTAGTACCGGTTGGTGGCTCCAACCGGTACTAAAGGTGCCTTCTATATATACAACACTTATGAAAATTTCATTCTCCCTCTGTTTCTTCCTCTGTTTCCCCATTGAAGCACCGCCCGCGCGCCCCGATCGATCGACGCTGTCGCCGTCGCCGCCCCCGTCCCCGTCGCCGCCCGCGTCCCCGTCACCGCCCTCGTGTGCGTCGCCGCCCCGGGCCCGTCCCCGCTGCGCTGTCCCCGCGTCGCCGCCCCCGCGTCATGCCGCGGTCCGTCGTCGCCCTCGGCCGTCGCCTCGCCATCGCCGTCGCCCCGCTGTGAGCTCTCCCCCTCTAACCCCTCTCCCTCGCCCCCAGTGGCCACCATGGGCGCCGCCCCTCCCCGAGCCCACACACACACACACACAAGCATGATGAACACACACACACACACACGTACATATGTATGAATTAATGCATGTATATATTAGTATATACGTATTTTGTATGTTTAATTAGTTTAGATTTTTTAGATTATTATTTTTTTCACTAGTATATATGTATGAATGCATGTTAGATGGATATAATTAGTGTTTAATTAGTATGGAAATTTTTTATATAATGTTGTTTTTCAGTTTTTAGTGTTAGATGCTTAATTAGTATGAAATGGCATATAGAATTTTGACATATGCAATGATAGCATAATTAGTGTTATATAGAAATGTTAGAAATTTTAGTTATCAAAATCCAATTATTAAAAAAATGTTACTTTTTGCGGGCATATAGCTAGTATTTGTTCTCGACGATGCCCGGCCCGCATCCTCGCCGACGATGTAATTTGAATACTAAATTGTTTTATATTTCTTTTGGCATAGTTAAATAAAAGCTATGGCGGACAATACCGACAGAGAGGGAGAACAGACCATGTTCGATATAATACGCGGGCCAGATGATGATCAGAATGAAGAAGATTATGACGGCTCCGAATTTCTAAACAACACCGGAGAGGGTGATATGATATTCGATCGCGACGACCGAGTTGATGAAGTCATGAACTACGATTATGACAATGACGAAGAACATGTTGATCCTGAAACAACAAAGACCGGCGAGGTATATATATTTATATAAGCAGGCATCTGGTGATCATCACATGTTTTAAATGAGTTGAAGATATATTAACGAATCGATCTTTCTTCTTTCAGCCATCCGGATCGAGCAAATCTTCAGGCAACAGGACGAAACGAGGCCCGAACAAAAAGTTGAAGGAGGGCGTAAAGTATAATATCGAGTCAATCAGACCTAATGGCGAACCATTAGTGCCTAAGAAGATTGCGGACAAGTTCGTTCGTCAGTGCGGACTTCTTGTGAAGGACCAACTCCCGATCTCCCTTCAAGAATGGAGAGAGCCAGCAAAGCCACGTCCAGATCTTACTTTTGTCGACGACAGACAAAAAAGTCTGCTTTGGGATACTCTCATGGAACATTTCACCCTACCAGATCATTTCACAGAAGCAGATGTGCAGAAAGTCAAGGACGCTGCTCTTAGGAAGATGGCGGTTGCATTCAAGAACCACAAGAATCGTGAATGGGACAAGTACATCAAGGGAGGAAGGAAGACTCCAGTATTCGAGGGAACACTAGAGAATCAAAGTGCTCATTGGGACGATTTCATGAAATTCAAGGATTCAGAATTAGCTAAGGAACGGTCGAGAATAAACAAGAAGAATGCTGAAAAAAAGGATAAGTTCCATAAGCTGGGGCCAGGTGGCTACGCGGTGGCAATGCCTGAGTGGGATAAGTCCGAGAAAGAGATGGAGGATGCAGGTGTCACTCCAGTTACTAAGAGCTGGCCCCCCAGTTGCAGGACTTGGTTCTATGCGCATGGGGGGGAGTTGGACCCGAAGACAGGCAAAGTTTCGACGAAGGCATGTCTGAACGGAGCCGACGATAATATACTTGATGCAATAGAAGAGGCTCGAACGGGGGTGTTCCAGCCCAACAGAGGGAACGACGAGCTTACGCGTGCCCTGGGAAATCCTGAACACCCGATGTCGGTGTCAAATCCGGCGGATCTCGGGTAGGGGGTCCCGAACTGTGCGTCAAGGCCGGATGGTAACAGGAGACAAGGGACACGATGTTTTTTACCCAGGTTCGGGCCCTCTCGATGGAGGTAATACCCTACTCCTGCTTGATTAATATTGATGATATGGTAGTACAAGAGTAGATCTACCACGAGATCAAGGAGGCTAAACCCTAGAAGCTAGCCTATGGTATGATTGTTGTGTATGGAGTTGATTGCCTACGGACTACAACCCTCCGGTTTATATAGACACCGGATAGGGTTAGGGTTACATAAAGTCGGTTACAATGGTAGGAGATCTTGAATATCCGCATTGCCAAGCTTGCCTTCCACGCCAAGGAAAGTCCCATCCGGACACGGGACGAAGTCTTCAATCTTGTATCTTCATAGTCCAGGAGTCCGGCTACCCGAACACCCCCTAATCCAGGACTCCCTCGGTAGCCCCTAAACCAGGCTTCAATGACGACGAATCCGACGCGCAAATTGTCTTTGGCATTGCAAGGCGGGTTCCTCCTCCAAGTCCTTCATAGAAGATTGTAGACACCAAGAGTAGTGTCCGGCTCTGCAAAATAAGCTTCCAGATATTGCCATAGAGAGAATAATACTAACACAAATCAAATCTGCTGACGTATTCCGCAGTGCGTCATCACACTACAGCCAAGTCCTTTACTCGAATCGTTTTCACTTTTCCACCTCAGCGTGTTTTGCGAGGCAGTTTCCTTGGCACGTCTTGTCAAAGCAGAGATAGTGTGCCCCCCTTTTACGGGATTCTCATCAATACAGACGTGGGTAACCCAATCGTGCCCGTTAGCATGTTTTCTCGATTAAAAGCGGGTCCTAAACGGTTACGGGGAGGGCTCCTGGTATTCAACCTCTTATAAAGAGACCAAGGCCTTACTCCTTTTTCCAATCTCAAACGAGTTTGCCCGTCGCCTCGAGTTCCAACACCCTAGGCTCTAGATTCCAGGCGCTTCGCACCTTCGACAATGTCCGGTTCCGACCTTCAAGGCTGATGGATGCCCTCCTCCGTCACGGAGGAGGACGTGCTAAAGTTGAGAGAGGCTAAGTTCTTGACCGCCGAAATTTCGCATAGGTTGCCTGCTCAAAGGCAGGCTATTCCCAGTCCCCAGCCCGGTGAGAGCGTAGTGTTCACGTCTCACTTCCTTCGGGGGTTAGGCTTCCCGATGGATCCCTTTGTGAGGGGGCTGCTGTTTTATTACGGGCTGGAATTTCATGACTTAGCTCCGGAGTCCATCCTCCACATTTCCTCATTCATCGTTGTGTGCGAAGCGTTCCTCCGTGTCACTCCTCACTTCAGATTATGGCTCAAGACTTTTGGAGTGGAGCCGAAGATGATCGAGGGACGGCACGCAGAGTGCGGAGGCACTGTCATAAGTAAGAATGCTGATGCTCCATGGCCCGAGGGCTCCTTTCAAGAGGAGCTCGGCTTGTGGCAACGAGAATGGTTCTATATCACCGCTCCCAGGAGCGCCAAGTGGGCGGCACCTCCTGCCTTTCGCTCGGGTCCCCCATCACGGCTAGCGTCATGGGTCAACAAAGGATTAGGTTGGGGGTTATCCAAAGACGTGCCCTTGTTGCAGGGCCGCATTAGGGATCTCTTAGAAAGAGACCTCAACCTGGTCAAGGTGACGCAGGTCATGCTGATTCACCGAACACTGCCCGGCAAACGTCGCTCCCTTCGTCTGTGGGAGTTTAATCCGGAGGGACCACGAGCTCTCCATCATTTTGTGGGCGCAACGCCCGTGGAGATGTATAAACTGTTCTTCGGATCACAAATGATGTGTCCGGATTTGACCGAGGACGCAGGCCTAAGCTGCAATCGCCCGGATACCGAAGTAAGTAACCTTGTGCCTGGACCTACTATCCATATAATCGTCATAAACTTGCCCCTAAAAGAGTTGTCCTTTTAAATAGGAGTGGATAGCGAAGGCAAAGCTGATCAGGCGTCCGGCTCCCCTTCCCGAAACCAGGCCGGATCCCATGCTTGCCAGGATGTTGAAGATAATGCCTTTGGAGGGAAGTAAGGGGAAGGACAAGGGAACTATGGCCTCCTCGAAGGAGGCTGCTCCGAAGGGAGGAACCGACAATTCCTCTCCCAAGGGGAAGAAGAGGGCCGCCTCTGACGACCCGGAGACCATGGCCCCGAAGCGGGGGAGAAAATCCTCGTCAGAGGGTCCGACGCCGGCGAGTTCCTCGGCCGGACTACGCCCTCAAAGGGATCATCCCTCCAGCGAGCCGTAAGTAGAGAGAGGATTTCCTTTTGAGGGATGAGAGAAATCCTTGATTTATATCAGAGAAGATTAACAGGAATGGGTACGCTTGTCAGAACACTATTCACAATTTTTACACCATTATCGATATCTAGTCACACAACTAATACACATGCATATTGATCTCCTTCTTAATAGTTCACAGAGGTGCGGGACAAGCTCCTAGAAACGGAGCGCGTAGAAGCACTTCAAGAGGAAATAGCCGGAATTTTGCTCGACGAGGTGATAAATCCGAAGGGAGAATACTATTACCCGCTACCGCCCCCATCGACCAGGTCATGAACCACTTCCAATTGTCATCGTGCTCCGAAGGCACCAATTAGGCTAATGCCACTGGCTCCGAAGGCAACATGCATATGTAGGAGAAATTATATATAGCTATACATGTGTGTATGTGTGAATTAATATGGTGGTTTGTGAGACATTGATGATATATATATGTTCTACTAGAAATTCTATTTATATATATATATGCATAACATGTACAATCTGTAGTATCGTAAAATACCAGCAAACGAAAAAGAATTAAAATGGAAAACACAAAATTAAATGAAAAATAAATAATAAAACCAAAAACCCCCCAAACATTTTAGTACCGGTTGGTGTTACCAACCGGTACTAAAGGGCTCCCGGCCCCCGGAGCTGGCTCGTGCCACGTGGTTGCCCTTTAGCACCGGTTCGTGCTGAACCGGTACTCAAGGGGGGGGGGGCTTTAGTGCCCACACTTTAGTGCCGGTTATGGAACCGGCACTAAAGGGCCTTACGAACTGGTGCTATTGCCCGGTTCTGCACTAGTGCTTGATGGAGCTTTTCCTCTTGCATATGATTAGACTTGTACAGCTTCGTTCCTTGTTCATGTATTACGCCACAATATGCACCATATTGACCTAAGCGATTTGCAACCTGGGTTACCTCGCTCTTGTGCTTACCCCTACGTTCCCGATTGTTCGGCTAGGCGGTAAAGGGAGCACCTCTGTGATTGTTACTACCGGGTCATCTGAGTTAGTACCTCAGACTGGGTGAAGCCGAAAGCTAGCACTCTTATTGTTTTCAATCATGGTCGGCACACAACGGAACTCATGAGTAATAATGAGCAACCGAAGAAAGGTATCGGTGGGGGTACTGTTTTCTTTGAAGATTCTTCTTACACTTTGTTAGTAATATAGCATAAGTTCCCTGAGCACGATTTGTCTGTTACAGCCTTATGGCCTGATTGCCTGGTTATTAGAAACACCGTCGATATTCTCAACAGGGGGAGTACATAACACTTTTCGGTCCTTGACCGAAGAGGGAGAAGCCGACGGTCGGTTAAGACGCGTATAAAGTTTGGGTGAACACATATATGATATAAGTACTTTGGTGCATACAATCATTATACATAAAATTCTTTTACCCAAGTCACTTGGGGGCTCTTAAAATTTATATATGACATGTAAATGTGTTTTCTTCTGGGTCGTTGTCAAAACACGACAGAAGCACAATTTTTTTCTCTTCCAATTTTCGGATTGGCACCGAACACTTGATCTTCTTCGGACGTCATGTTTTTACTGACGTTTTTTGGTTTTCCAAGCTTTTGGCACTTTCAAAATATTTGTGTGTTTCTAGCACAAATCTCGCAATGCAACGCCGGACACCTTTAGAGATTCGGCAAAAACATTCTCGGATCTTGCTATATATGCATTGGTTTCAAATTGTGTCTTCGGTTAATAGTTGGGTTCCCCGGCTCCTGTGCTTGACTCCTGATAACCCACAAGTATAGGGGATCGCAGCAGTTTTCGAGGGTAAAGTATTCAACCCAAATTTATTGACTCGACACAAGGGGAGTCAAAGAATACTCTCAAGTATTAGCAGCTGAGTTGTCAATTCAACCACACCTGGAAACTTAATATCTGTAGCAAAGTGTTTAGTAGGAAGGTAATATGATAGTAGTGGTAACGGTAGCAAAAGGTAACATTAGTAAAAGTAACGTTTTTGGTATTTTGTAGTGATGATAGCAATAGCAACGGAAAAGTAAATAAGCGAAGAACAATATATGGAAAGCTCGTAGGAAATGGATCAGTGAAGGAGAATTATGCCGGATGCGGTTCATCATGTAATAGTCATACCCTAGGGTGACACGGAACTAGCTCCGGTTCATCAATGTAATGTAGGCATGTATTCCGAATATAGTCATACGTGCTTATGGAAAAGAACTTGCATGACATCTTTTGTCCTACCCTCCCATGGCAGCGGGGTCCTTACGGACACTAAGGGATATTAGGGCCTCCTTTTAATAGAGTACCAGAACAAAACATTAACACATAGTGAATACATGAACTCCTCAAACTACAGTCATCACCGGTAAGTATCCCGATTATTGTCACTTTGGGGTTAACGTATCATAACACATAATAGGTGACTATAGACTTGCAAGATAAGATCAAGAACACTCATATATTGATGAAAACATAATAGGTTCAGATCTGAAATCATGGCACTCGGGCCCTAGTGACAAGCATTAAGCATAGCAAAGTCATAGAAACATCAGCCTCAGAACATATTGGATACTAGGGATCAAACCCTAACAAAACTAACTCGATTACATGATAAATCTCATCCAACCCATCACCGTCCAGCAAGCCTACGATGGAATTACTCACGCACGGCGGTGAGCATCATGAAATTGGTGATGGAGAATGGTTGATGATGACGATGGGGACGGATTCCCCTCTCCGGAGCCCGAACGGACTCTAGATCAGCCCTCCCGAGAGGTTTTAGGGCTTGGCGGCGGCTCCATATCGTAAAACGCGATGATTTCTTCTCTTTGATGTTTTTCTCCCCGAAACACAATATATAGAGTTGCAGTTGGAGTCGGAGAGGCACCAGGGGGCCCACGAGGTAGGGGGCGCGCCCCCACCCTCGCGGACAGGTGGTGGGCCCCCTGGCCTTCATCTTTGGCAGGTATTTTTTATATTTTCCAAAAAGTGGCTCCGTGAAGTTTCAGGTCATTCCGAGAACGTTTGTTTCTACACATAAATAACACCATGGTAATTCTCCTGAAAACAGCGTCAGTCCGGGTTAGTTCCATTCAAATCATGCAAGTTAGAGTCGAAAACAAGGGCAAAAGTGTTTGGAAAAGTAGATACGACGGAGACGTATCAACTCCCCCAAGCTTAAACCTTGCTTGTCCTCAAGTAATTCAGTTGATAAACTGGAAGTGATAAAGAAAAACTTTTACAAACTCTGTTTGCTCTTGTTGTTGTAAATATGTAAAGCCAGCATTCAAGTTTTCAGCAAAGATTATAACTAACCACATTCACAATAACGCATAGGTCTCAAGTTTACTCATATCAATGGCATAATCAACTAACGAGCCATAATAATAAATCTCGGATGACAACACTTCCTCAAAACAATCATAATATGATATAACAAGATGGTATCTCACTAGCCCTTTCTGAGACCGCAAAACATAAATGCAGAGCACCTTTAAGGATCGAGGACTGACTAGACATTGTAATTCATGGTAAAAGAGATCCAGTCAAGTCATACTCAATGTAAACTAACAATAATGAATGCAAATGACAGCGGTGCTCTCCAACTGGTGCTTTTTAATAAGATGAGGATGACTCAACATAAAAGTAAATAGATAGGCCCTTCACAGAGGGAAGCAGGGATTTGTAGAGGTGCCGGAGCTCATTTTTGAAGCAGAGGTGAATAATATTTTGAGCAGTATACTTTCATTGCCAACATAACAACCAAGAGATGGCAATATCTTCCATGCTACACACATTATAGGCGGTTCCCAAACAGAATGGTAAAGTTTATACTCCCCCTTCCACCAACAAGCATCAATCCATGGCTTGCTCAAAACAACGAGTGCCTCCAACTAACATGAGTCCCAGGGGGAGTTTTGTTTGCAATTATTTTGCATAAAGCATGGGACTAGGCATCCCGGTGACCAGCCATTTATCTCGTGAGTGAGGAGCGGAGTCCACTCCTCTTGAGAATAACCCGCCTAACATGGAAGATACGGACAGCCCTAGTTGATACCCGAGCTATTCGAGCATACAAAACAGGATATTTATTTGAAGGTTTAGAGTTTGGCACATACAAATTTACTATGAACGGCAGGTAGATACCGCATATAGGAAAGCATAGTGGACTCATTTGGAATAACTTTGGGGTTTGTGGAGTTGGATGCACAAGCAGTATTCCCGCTTAGTACAGGTGAAGGCTAGCAAAAGACTGGGAAGCGAACAGCTAGAGAGCGACAGCAGTCATGAACATGCATTAAAATTAATCAACACTGAATGCAAGCATGAGTAGGATATAATCCACCATGAAGATAAATACCGTGAAGGCTATGCTGATTTTGTTTCAACTACATGCGTGAACATGCGCCAAGTCAAGTCACTTAAATCATTCAGAGGAGGATACCACCCTATCATACCACATTATAACCATTTTAATAGCATGTTGGCACACAAGGTAAACCATTATAACTCATAGCTAATCAAGCATGGCACAAGAAACTATGATATCTAGTTGTCATTGCAAACATGTTTATTCATAATAGGCTGAATCAGGAACGATGAACTAATCATATTTACAAAAACAAAAGAGGTCGAGTTCATACGAGCTTTTCTCATCTCAGCCAGTCCATCATATATCGTCATAATTGCCTTTCACTTGCACGATCGAACGATGTGAATAATAATAATAGTGCACATGCATTGGACTAAACTGGAATCTGCAAGCATTCAATAAACAGGAGAAGACAAGGCAATATGGGCTCTTTTGTCAAATCAACAATTATGCATACAAGAGCCACTTCAACAATTTAATTATGATCTTCTCCTATCGACCTCCAAATAACAAGAAAAGAAATAAAACTATTTACACGGGAAAGCTCCCAACAAGCAAAAGAAGAACAGGAAATCTTTTTGGGTTTTTCTTTTTAATTACTACTACAAGCATGGAAAGTAAACTAGCTAAAAGCTTCAACTAAATTTTTTTGGTTTTTTCTTAAGGTTTATTAAACACACAAGAAGAAAGCATAAAAAGGAAAATAAACTAGCATGGACGATACAATGAAAAAGTATGAGCACCGACATCTAGCAATGAGTGTGTGAACATAAACGTAATGTCGGTTGGAAATACGTACTCCCCAAGCTTAGGCTTTTGCCCTAAGTTGGTCTATGGCCACGGTTGGCCTGGCTGATATCCATAGTAATAGTTGGGGTCATACTGAGATGAAGAAGAAGACTCCGATTGCCACTGGCAGACAATCATCTCCGGATCCCACTGGTAATTAGACTGTCATGAAAGATCAACTTGTGGTTCCGCCTCTGGCTCTGTGGCTGATGTAGGGTTCCGGTAGGCGTGAATGTCCTTCGGCGAGATGAGGTACTTGCCTGAAGATAAATTAAACAAGGAAGGGGCAGGCAAGGTGATAGTCTCAGGGTGATGTTTATGAAAGAACAGTTTGTATTTCATTTCCCCTTCCCTATTCTTTATAACAAAGTCATGTGCTACCATACTCTTATAATCTAAATAAACACGAGGCAGCAATTTTTCTTCTTTTTCATAGTGCCTAATAGGTATATTATAATGTGCAGCAAGACGTGAAGCATAAATACCAGCAAAGATGGGTCCTTTGGTACGGTTAAGACTCAACCGTTTAGCAATAATACCGCCCATACTAACAGAGTTGTCAGCATATAAACCGTGGAACAGAATAAAAATATCAGGGACGCTAAGGTTTCCAAAGTTTCCGCGACCAATTAAGCAACGACTAGCAAATATTGCAAAGTAGCATAAAACAGGAAAATGTATGCTAGTGATTCGTGCATCGGAAACCTTCCTAGTTTCCCCTACAGTGATAGTATCAATAAAACCTTCCACATCCTTGCGATGTAGTTCCTCTAAACTACCCTCAAAAGGGATCAAACAAACCTGACAAAAATCATAAAGTGACATCTTCTTAACCACATCATATAAATGAAACTCTACTGAAGGAGGTGATTCCCTAGGATAATAGTAGAAGTTTTGCACAAAAGTATTGGTGAGTAAGAGATACTGTTCGCGTTGGTCGTGGAGGAAGTCAGTGAGGCCTGCATTCTTTACCAATTCATAAAAATCCTCATAAATCCCGGTTGCTCTCAAGAATTCATCGGAGTGCCATTCACACGGCCTAACCTCCGCGATGCGAGGCAAATTATATTTAGGCTTCTGTGCCTCTTCATTTTTCTTTTCCCTTGAGCTTCGGCTCGATGAGCCCCTCAAAAATCGCGTTATCATTTTCTGAAAAATTCTGAAAAATTTTTGTAACTTCAAAATAAAAGTAAACCAAACTCAATAATATCCATAGCAACTACTCATACAAGTGCCTAGAGCCTATATCATGCATCAAAACTACTTTTGACCATATAAATTTGACATGCAAGCTCAAGAACAGGGTCACCTAAGCAGCCAAAATTTGCAATGAATAAAGCACTAGAACAAAAATTAATTGGACCAAGGAACAATCTCCCCAAGCAGTTCTGTGAGAGGTGCTTTGAGCAAGGAGATCGAAAATGGCAGCAAAATGAGCTAGAACTCGTGCTTCAGCAGGATATTCATGTTTGTGGGAGGAAGAAGAAGTGTATGGGTGAAAGGATACGTTGAGGAGGGCCACCGTGGGCCCACGAGGCAGGGGGGCGCGCCGAGGGAGGTAGAGCGCGCCCTCCACCCTCGTGGGCAGGTGGGTGACCCCCCCTCCTGTGTTCTCAGTGCCAAATATTCTAGAAAAAATCATATTCAAATTTCAGGGCATTTGGAGAACTTTTATTTTCGAGGTATTTTTATATTGCACGGATAATCAGATAATAGACGGAAAAGTATTATTTTTATTTTATTTAATATAAATAACAGAAAGTAAAAGTGGGGTATAGAAGGTTGTGCCTTCTAGTTTCATCCATCCCATGATCATAAAAAGGAATCCACTAACAAGGTTGATCAAGTTTTGTTAACGAACTCATTCCAAATTACATGGAACCAGAGAAATTTCAAATAACACTATGTTACCTCAATGGAGATATGCACATCCCCAATAATAAGAATATCATATTTCTTCTTGACAGTAGGAAGAGGAAATTCAAAACCTCCAAATATAATCGATGGAATTTTTCCAATAGAGTTGATACTATGAACTTGAGGTTGTTTCCTCGGAAAGTGTACCGTATGCTCATTACCATTAACATGAAAAGTGACATTGCCTTTAGTGCAATCAATAACAGCCCCTGCAGTATTCAAAAAGGGTCTTCCAAGAATAATAGACATACTATCATCCTCGGGAATATCAAGAATAACAAAGTCCGTTAAAATAGTAACGTTTGCAACTACAACAGGCACATCCTCACAAATACCGACAGGTATAGCAGTTGATTTATCAGCCATTTGCAAAGATATTTCAGTAGGTGTCAACTTATTCAAATCAAGTCTACGATATAAAGAGAGAGGCATAACACTAACACCGGCTCCAAGATCACATAAAGCAGTTTTAACATAGTTTCTTTTAATAGAGCATGGTATAGTGGGTACTCCTGGATCTCCAAGTTTCTTTGGTATTCCACCTTTAAAAGTATAATTAGCAAGCATGGTGGAAATTTCAGCTTCCGGTATCTTTCTTTTATTTGTAATAATATCTTTCTTGTACTTAGCATAAGGATTTGTTTTCAGCATATCAGTTAATTGCATACGCAAAAAGATAGGTCTAATCATTTCAGCAAAGCGCTCGAAATCCTCATCATCCTTTTTCTTGGATGGTTTGGGAGGAAAAGGCATGGGTTTCTGAACCCAAGGCTCTCTTTCTTTACCATGTTTCCTACCAAAAAAGTCTTTTTTATCATAACGTTGATTCTTTGATTGTGGGTTATCGAGATCAACAGCAGGTTCAATTTCTATATCATTATCATTACTAGGTTGAGCATCATTAATAACATTATCATTAACATTATCACTAGTTTCAGGTTCATTACCAGATTGTGTTTCAGCATCAGAAATAGAAATATCATTTGGATTCTCAGGTGTTTCAGTAATAGGTTCACTAGAAGCATGCAAAGTCCTATCATTTTTCTTTTTCTTCTTTTTAGAAGAACTAGGTGCATCTATATTATTTCTCTGAGAATCTTGCTCAATTATTTTAGGATGGCCTTCAGGATACAAAGGTTCCAGAGTCATTCTACCACCTCTAGTCATAACTCTAACAGCATCATCATTTTTCTTACTATTCAATTCATTGAGAAAATCATTTTGAGCCTTAAGTACTTGTTCTACTTGAGTGGTAACCACAGAAGCATGTTTACTAATAAGTTTAAGTTCACCTTTGACATTAGCCATATAATCACCCAAGTGTTCAAGCATATTTGAATTGTATTTCAATTGTCTACCAAAATAAGCATTAAAATCTTCTTGCTTAGCCATAAATTTATCAAACTCATCTAAGCATGGGCTAGCAAACTTAGTAAATGGGATTTCGGCTTTATCATATCTATAGAGAGAATTTACCTTTACTACCTATGTCGGGTTATCAAGACCATGAGTTTCTTCAATAGGTAAAGGATTAAGATCAGATGTTTCTTCAACAGGCAGTAAATTAAGACCATGTATTTCTTCAATAGGAGGTAAATTCTTAACATCTTCAGCTTTAATACCTTTTTCTTTCATAGATTTCTTTGACTCTTGCATATCTTCAGGACAGAGAAATAGAATACCCCTCTTCTTCGGAGTTGGTTTAGGAATAGGCTCAGGAACTGGCTCCGGAGGTGTCCAATTATTTTCATTTGCCAACATATTATTCAATAGAATTTCAGCTTCATTCGGTGTTCTTTCCCTAAAAATAGAACCAGCACAACTATCCAGGTAATCTCTGGAGGTATCGGTTAGTCCATTATAAAAGATATCAAGTATTTCATTTTTCTTAAGAGGATGATCAGTCAAAGCATTAAGTAATTGGAGAAGACTCCCCCAAGCTTGTGGGAGACTCTCTTCTTCAATTTGCACAAAATTATATATATCCCTTGAAGTAGCTTGTTTCTTATGAGCAGGGAAATATTTAGCAGAGAAGTAATAAATCATATCATGTGGACTACGCACACAACCAGGATCAAGAGAATCAAACCATATCTTAGCATCACCTTTTAATGAGAACGTAAATATTTTAAGGATGTAAAAGTAACGAGTTCTCTCATATTTAGTGAACATGGTGGCTATATCATTCAGTTTAGTAAGATTTGCCACAACAGTTTCAGATTCATAATCATGAAAAGGATCAGATTCAACCAAAGTAATTATATCAGGATCAATAGAGAATTCATAATCCTTATTAGTAACACAGATAGGTGAAGTAGCAAAAGCAGGGTCAGCTTTCATTCTAGCATTTAGGGATTACTTATTCCATTTAGCTAATAACCTTTTGAGTTCATAACTATCTTTGCAAGATAAAATAGCTAAAGAAGCTTCTTGATCAAAAACATAACCCTCAGGAATAACAGGCAAGTCTTCATCATCAATTTCATCAGTATTATCAGATTCAATATTCTCAATCTCTCTAGCCCTAGAAATTTGTTCATCAACAAAATCACTAAGTGGCAGAGTAGTATCAGGCATAGAAGTAGTTTCATCATAAATATCATGCATAGCAGAAGTGGCATCATCAATAACATGCGACATATCAGAACGAATAGCAGAAGCAGGTGTAGGTATCGCAAGCTTACTCAAAATAGAAGGTGAATCAAGTGCAGAGCTAGATGGCAGTTCCTTACCCCCCTCGTAGTTGATGGATAGATCTTGGTTTTTGGATCTCTCAAGTTCTTCATAATGATAAGCAGATATATATCCCAAGTGACTCAACGAATAGAGCTATGGTCCCCGGCAACGGCGCCAGAAAATAATATTGATAACCCACAAGTATAGGGGATTGCAAAAGTTTTCGAGGGTAAAGTATTCAACCCAAATTTATTGATTCGACACAAGGGGAGCCAAAGAATACTCTCAAGTATTAGCAGCTGAGTTGTCAATTCAACCACACCTGGAAACTTAATATCTGTAGCAAAGTGTTTAGTAGCAAGGTAATATGATAGTAGTGGTAATGGTAGCAAAAGGTAATAGTAGTAAAAGTAATGGTATTGGTATTTTGTAGTGATGATAACAATAGCAATGGAAAAGTAAATAAGCGAAGAAGAATATATGGAAAGCTCATAGGCAATGGATCAGTGATGGAGAATTATGCCAGATGCAGTTCATCATGTAACAGTCATAACCTAGGGTGACACAGAACTAGCTCCAGTTCATCAATGTAATGTAGGCATGTATTCCGAATATAGTCATACATGCTTATGGAAAAGAACTTGCATGACATCTTTTGTCCTACCCTCCCGTGGCAGCGGGGTCCTTATGGAAACTAAGGGATATTAGGTCCTCCTTTTAATAGAGTACCAGAACAAAACATTAACACATAGTGAATACATGAACTCCTCAAACTACAGTCATCACCGGTAAGTATCCCGATTATTGTCACTTCGGGGTTAACGTATCATAACACATAATAGGTGACTATAGACTTGCAAGATAAGATCAAGAACACTCATATATTGATGAAAACATAATAGGTTCAGATCTTAAATCATGGCACTCGGGCCCTAGTGACAAGCATTAAGCATAGCAAAGTCATAGAAACATCAGCCTCAGAACATATTGGATACTAGGGATCAAACCCTAACAAAACTAACTCGATTACATGATAAATCTCATCCAACCCATCACCGTCCAGCAAGCCTACGATGGAATTACTCACGCACGGCGGTGAGCATCATGAAATTGGTGATGGAGGATGGTTGATGATGACGATGGCGACGGATTCCCCTCTCCGGAGCCCCGAACGGACCCTAGATCAGCCCTCCAGAGAGGTTTTAGGGCTTGGCGGCGGCTCCGTATCGTAAAACGCGATGATTTCTGCTCTTTGATTTTTTTCTCCCCGTAACACAATATATAGAGTTGGAGTTGGAGTCGGAGAGGCACCAGGGGGCCCACGAGGTAGGGGGCGCGCCCCCCACCCTCGTGGACAGGTGGTGGGCCCCCTAGCCTTCATCTTTGGCAGGTATTTTTTATATTTTCCAAAAAGTGGCTCCGTGAAGTTTCAGGTCATTCCGAGAACGTTTGTTTCTGCACATAAATAACAATATGGTAATTCTACTGAAAACTGCGTCAGTCCAGGTTATTTCCATTCAAATCATGCACGTTACAGTCAAAAACTAGTGAAAAAGTGTTTGGAAAAGTAGATACGACGGAGACGTATCAACTCCTATGTTCCGCTTTGTTCGGCTAGGTGTGTAACGGGAGAACCACTGCGATTGTGCTTCCAACTCGCATGGTTAAGCATCTCAGTGGAGAAGGCCGAAAACTGACTATCACAATAAGCGCAAACTGGTCAGCGATCCGGTGACCGTGTTAAACGATGGGTCGTTCATAACATTTGCCGAAGTGTTTACGGCTTGACCTCGGCTGTCGCCGAACACTAACAAGGGGCTCGTAGCTAGCTTCCCCAATTTAAAGCTCCTATGAGTAAGTGAAAGTTATAAAGCCAAGACATCTGATTGCCTCATTTCCGCTAACACAACCGCCTCCGGGGCACCGAGACGTCGGCTAAAGGGTTGTCTGGTTATTGCAGAAACACCCTGCGTAGTATCTACAAAGGGGTAAAAGCCGACGATGGGCCACTTTCAACTGATAAACGGTCACAATGGAGTCAAAATAAGTATATATCATCAACATTTGTATTCATTATACAAGCGTTGCCTTCCGTAATTATCGTTATATAAAGCCATAAATATGCATCAATTTGACTTAAGATTTTGGCCAAGCTGGGTTGCCTGGCTCATGTGCTTACCCTTATGTTCCCGATTGTTCAGCTAGGCGGTAAAGGGCGCACCTCTGTGATTTTTACTACCGGGTCATCCGAGTTAGTACCTCAGACTGGGTGAAGCCGAAAGCTAGCAATCTTAAAGGATCACATTGGTCGGCAATGACGGAAGTAAAAAATTTCGTTCATTAATACGATAGAGTTCGGGAACTTTCCCCGAACTAAATCCTCAATATTTTCCTCCCACATTGATCGGGACTGAGGTTTCATGATCATGCTTAGCATGACAACCCAAAGAAAGGAACTGATAGTGGGACTGTGTTCTTTGGAAGATGTTTCTTACGTTAAAAAGTAATATAACATATATCTCCGCGTACCTTTGTTTATAAAACCATATGGCCGGATTGCCTTGTTTGCCGTAAATCTTTGCCCTCATAAAGGCTTTATAAAGTAGGACAAACACTCCTCGGCTGCTGGCCAAGGAGGTGGAAGCCGATGGTCGGTCAAGAAAGTTTTTACAATGCGGATCCGAGCACTAATGATCTAAAATACTTGGATACATAGAATCATTACACATAATTTGCGATTTTATTACGGATATCGATCCTTAATTAGGCCACCCGTGCCCACATTAATGCTCGGGGGCTAATGGGCTTCGTGCTTATCATTTACAAATATTAAAGGGGTACAGCGATCCCTTGATCTGGTGTTGCCACCCGACCAGTGGCTCGGGGCTACTACATTAACAATCCAATGCAAAAAATTTAAAGTGCAATATAGTTTTCGAGGAGATTAGTATCCTCCGGTTGGTCAGCCGCACCCAACCTGAGTCTCGAAAGCAGCCCATGGCCAAGGTGGTGCATCACCTCGGAAGCAGTCCAGCATAAAGCTCGGGCGCCAGTGGCTGGCTCCATAGCGGGCATTTCCGACATTAAGCTCGGCTATGCTCCTTCAAACTTTTTTGAGCCAAGGTGATCTATGACACCTTGGATATAGTCCGGCATTGAAGCTCGGCTGTAACAATACTCTTATGCAGTTTGGCGTTGCAGCTCGGCTGTAACAATACTCTTATGCAATCCGACGTTGGAGCTCGGATACATTCCGGCGTTGGAGCTCAGAAGCAGCCTGGCGTTGGAGCTCGGCTGCGAAAGATAAATCGGATGCAGTCCAACGTTGAAACTCGGACGCAAGAGGACACTGCCGCCCGGGAACAACTTCAAACCCGAGGTGTGGCATAAAAATAACAAGGCATTGATAAAGGCCGGAAACTTAAAGGGGCTCCTCGGATACCCGACGTATAAACTCTTCGGATGCACGTTCGTCATCCTCAAGATCGAAGAAGATTTGTTGAACCAGTTTTCAAGGCCGACGACCCAAGATGAAGAATAGTTAGAAGAATCGAGGAGCGTCCCCAACTTGAAGACCGATTCAGGGGGCTACTGACGGTGTCCTGGACTAGGGGGTACTCACCACGTCGTCTCCCGGTCAGTTAGATTGGGCCGAGGATCCCCATGGCCGTATACTTATGGGCCAATTCGGACAGCTGCCGCATACAAGGAAGATTCCACAAGACTTGGTGGTCAAGACAAGGACTCCTCCCCCACCAGCGTAGTCGGCTAGGACTCTTGTTATCCTAGGCCTCTAGTGCATTATATAAACCAGGGCCAGGCTAGTCGATAGACATACAAACAATCATAATCATAGGCTAGCTTCTAGGGTTTAGCCTCTACGATCTCATGGTAGATCAACTCTTGTAATACTCATATCATCAAAATCAATCAAGCAAGAAGTAGGGTATTACCTCCATCGAGAGGGCCCGAACCTGGGTAAACATCGTGTCCCCTGTCTCCTGTTACCATCGACCTTAGACGCACAGTTTGGGACCCCCTACCCGAGATCCGCCGGTTTTGACACCGACAGCGCCCCCCCCCCTTTCCTTCTCCTTTCCCTCTCCTTCCTTCCCCCTTGCCTCTTCCTAGTAGGACTAGGAAATGATGAATCCTACTCCTACTAGGAGGAGGATTCCTCCTCTCTTTGGGCGCACCAAGGGCCAGCCGGCCTCCCCCTTGCTCCTTTATATACAGGGGAAGGGGGCACCCTAGGACACACAAGTTGATTGTTCCAAGCCGTGTGCGGTGCCCCCCTCCACCATATTCCACCTCGGTCATATCGTTGCAGTGCTTAGGCGAAGCCCTGTGCCGGTAGCTTCATCATCACCGTCATCACGCCGTCCTGCTGACGAAGCTCTCCCTCTAAGATCTACTAGATCGTTAGTTCATGGGACGTCATCGAGCCGAACGTGTGCAAATCGCGGAGGTGGCGTATGTTCCGTACTAGGATCGGTCGATCATGAATACGTACGACTACATCAACCGCGTTGTCATAATGCTTCCGCTTATGGTCTACGAGGGTACGTGGACAACACTCTCCCCACTCGTTGCTATGCATCACCATGATCTTGCGTGTGCGTAGGAACTTTTTTGAAATTACTACGTTCCCCAACACACACTCTCTCCAAATTACTCCTGATTTTAGCAGATCCAATCCATGTAAAATACCTTGCCAAGAGAGTGATGATGCCTGTGGAAAAGCGGTATCAAGGATATGGCCTTGGGGATAATATTTTGCCTTGATCACCTTGGCGCACAAGGATTCAGGGGTAACCACCAATCTCCACGCCTGCTTAGTAAAAAGAGCTTGATTAAATAATCTGGGATCACGAAATCCCATGCCTCCCTCACCTTTAGGCCTAGTCAATTTATCCCAAGCTAGCCAGTGAGTTCTCCTCCTATCCTCCTCATCACGCCACCAAAAATTCCTTATAATTTTTGGAAGATCCTCACAAAGCGATGCCGGAAATTTAAAGATGCCCATAGCATACACCGGAAGGGCCTGCAAGACAGATTTAATCAAAGTTTCCTTCGCCCCACAGGACGCATATTTTTCAATCCAGTCCAACAGAATTTTGAGAGCTTTTTCTTTGGTAGTTTGAAAATTACCAGCCTTCATTCTACCTTGAGGCACCGGCAGACCAAGATATTTGTCCTGAAAACCCTCAGCAGTGATGCATAGGATTACCATAATGGCCACATGGCTTTCCATACTGCAATTCTTCCCAAACATAATAGAGCACTTATCTGGGCTCAATAATTGACCAGTTCCCTTCTCATAAGTGGAAATAATATTTTTAATTGCCAACGCTTGTTTAATGGTCCCCTTGATTAATAATAGGCAATCATCGGCAAACATAAGGTGGGAAACACCCGTAGCATGCCTATTGACCTTGAAATCTAGAAGAGCGCCTCCGCCACATCCTGCAGCAACAAAGATAGCGCCTCCGCCACAAACAAGAATAAATACGGAGATAAAGGATCCCCTTGCCTAATACCACGGGAAGGGGAGAATGAATCCAAGAGTTGGCCATTGAAGCGTACATAAAATTTTACTGATGTAACACAAGCCATAATCCATTTTATCCACCTCAGAGCGAAACCCAATGCCCCCAACATGCTCTTCAAAAAGTTCCAGACAACCCTGTCATACGCCTTTGCCAGATCCAATTTATAAGCACAAAATTCACCCCAACTATCCTTAAGCGTGCTCAAAGAATGCATACATTCAAAGGCTATAAGCGCATTATCAGAGATTAGTCTCTCAGGAATAAAAGCACATTGGGTTGGAGAGATCATACCATCAAGAAGCGGTCTCAATCTATTGACGAGGCACTTAGAAATAATTTTATAAATAACATTGCATAGACTGATGGGCCGGAAATCTTTAATCAGTTGGGGGTTCTTCACCTTAGGGATAAGAACAATAATCATATAATTTACACCCTCTAGCATGACTCCAGTGTCAAAAAACCTTTTTACAGCGCAAATAATATCTTCTTTGAGTAAACCCCGATTCCGTTGAAAAAACCTTGCTGGAAAACCATCTGGACCTGGAGCTTTAAGGAGTTCAATTTGGAAAAGAGCATCACTGATTTCTTGACGTAAATCAACATTCATATCATCAGTAACAATTGGATTGACAAGTGGAATAATAAGAGAAGGATCAACCATACCATCGCAGGTGTACAACTGCTTAAAATAGGAATTAGTGATTTGATGAATTTCTTCCACATTCGTAGTAAACGTACCATCGTTCATTCTCAGCCTAGAGATATTATTCCTTTTGGCTCTCCAGGTAGCTTTTGATCGAAAGAACTTTGTATTCCTATCCCCCCATTTTATTTTATCTATTCGTGATCTTTTTTTCATAACATTTCTTCTTTATACAACAGTTCATCCATGTCTTTGAGATTTCTTTCTCTTTCAACCAGATCCTCAGGATTATTTCTTTTATAGAGCACATCAAGTTTCTTCCTAGCTAGCTCAAGTTTCTTTGGAATATATCCAATGTATTTTCTACTCCAGGCATGTAATTTACCAAGCACTCTATTCAAATTATTGGCCACATCCTTCAAATCCTCAACATACATACCTTCCTTCCAACCAGATTTAATCTGATCCTCTACCATCATAACCTCCCTCTCCCATTAGGTTTCATATTTTAGTTGTTTAATAATTCGTCCCGGGCAAGGAAAACCCAATAATTGAATGAGCAGAGGACAATGATCTGACCTTGAACTAATAATATGAGAAATCTTGCACTCTGGAAATATCAAAGACCATTGGGGGCAAGCCACCGCCCAGTCCAATCTCACCTTGACATTTTTGTTGCCGTCCTGCTTGTTATTATATGTCAAAGGTACACCATGATAGCCCAGATCAAAGAGATTGTAGTCAGAAAGAACCTTCCTGAAGTTGGCCATCAGCGACGTGGGTCTCTTATGGCGAGAGAAATGCTCATTCTGTCACATCGCTTCATTAAAATCCCCAACCATAAACCAAGGCCCAACACTGAGGGGTTTTATTCTTCGCAAAAGATACCACATGACATACCTTTGACTTGCCTTAGGTTCCCCATATACAAAGGTACTCCTCCACTTTGTGCCATTAGCAGAACAAATGTACATGTCAATGAAGTGCTCACCAAACTTGTTCAATTCCAGAGTGTAAACATCATCCCAGAACACACCAAGACCACCACCTTTGCCTTGAGCTGAAACGTTAAACACATTTTTCATACCCAACCGAAAACGCAAATAATCAACATATTCTTTATTTTTCCTTCTCTCAGAAAGAAAGATAACATTGGGTTGGTGCGTCTTCCAGAGACACACAAGCTCTTGAACTGTACGAGGTTGACCCAAGCCTCGACAGTTCCAGCTTAAGATTTTCATGGCTCCTGACGGGCGCTCACATCCATGCCCGTCAGTTGACCGGCAGCCCCAAGGCCGGTAGCTTCCTTAGATGGTTCACCTATAGCTTTCCCCTCACCTACAGATTCCCTCATTTCCCCCTGATACACTTCCTCTCCCCCATCCACTTCCTTAGTTACATGAGAGACTAACCCATCTACCCCTACCACGGTCTCAACTCTCTCAACACAAACTCTCTTACAAGCAGAAAACTCAATACTATCAGAACTAGTGCTATTCATGTTGACGATGAAGTCTTGATCATCTGGGCACCACTTCTTGGACTCTCCAGATCTCTCAAGGATGCCCACGAACTCAACTTTGCGGTTGGATAGCTCACTCCCACTATTCGGTGGCATCGGCACTCCGAACATGGCATGCTTGACTACGGCGTACTGCACTACAGCACGCTCCTCGCGCTCCTGTCCATGGACACGCTTCCAGCGTCCCCATATGGTCCCAGCGCCGCTAGCGTCAAAGCTCGGACGCTGTCCTCCATGATCCAGCTTTGCTGGACCCTCGACCGGGCCACCCTCAGCCTCAGGTAGCCCAGCAGTCTCTGATAGCTTCTTGCCTCCCACCTACATCTTCCCAGGCACCAATTGCTGGGCGCTAGGAACAGCCACGGGAGGCTGCACCATGCCCTGCTCAAGTGGCTGGCCCCTGAAAGGACCAAAGGTGTTGACGAGGTGCTCCCCAGGGCCGCTTTTAGCAGCAGCCCCAAACTGGCCCATGACCACTCCCAGGTTGGTGTCGAGGGGAGCGGACGGGCCTTGCTGATCCACCAAGTCCGACAACACTGCATCACTGGGGACACCCTTACGGGTGACGGTCGTGCCCCCAGCAGCCTGCCCAGACGACTCCAGGTGCAGAGGAGCAAGGTCTGTCGTGGTCACCGTAGCATCTTCGTGCAGCGTCGAGGGCTACAGCACCGAACATGCTGCCACAGACAGGTTCTGGACTACCGTTGCGATCACCGAAATCGCCTTTTCCGGCAGCTTGGTGTTCTTCATGCGATCATCATCTTCACTGGCTCTCGACATGCTCCAAAAATCAAGGTTCCTTCGAATCGACCCACCCCATGTTGCCGCCTTGAGCTCGACGGAGTAGCTGGGAGTGCGCTGCTCAGTGGGGATGCTGTAGTACTTGGCCGTCATGTGTCCCACAACACCACATCATAAGCAAAAGTTAGGCAATTTCTCATATTAGACCTTGAAACTGATTTCCTCAGTGGTACTGAAGGGGGTGATGTTGACAGTCTTCCTCAACGGCTCCTCCACCTTGTGAATGACTCGGACACGGAGATGCTCGTCGATGATCTTCTTGTTTTGATGCGACACCTCGACCACCTCCCCCAGCTGGACACCAAGCATCCTGCATGTGGCCTCGGTCTTGATCGCCACCGGAAGGCCGTGGACTTGCACCCAGACCATGAACGAGTCTAGGCGAACATCAGCGGCGTTGCTCATTCCCATGGCCGTACCGAAGAAAACAGGGGCCTCGTGCCAAATCCAAAATTAGGCCCTTGATGTAACCAATGGAAATTACAAAAAATAAAATTTTATACTCAAAAGGCGATTCTCAAAACTCAAAATTAGTACGTTATTTAGCAGAAGCATGACATCCTTCTAGCATTTCCTGTCACAAAATCTTCAACTTGTTTTTCATAAGCAATCTTCTCCAAAATGTAATTTGAATAAATTCCCGCAAAATAAAAAACAAATAGAACATAGAAACAAAAAGGAATGAAAAGAACTTCGGAAGAAGACCATGTGGTGGCCGACGGCAATGCGCCTAGTAGTAGTAGTCTGGTTAAATTTCTAGTCGGGCAGCATAGGTAGCAAGCAGCAACCGAATCTGAAGAAACAGAGTAGACATGAGAAATCGAGAAGTTGTTCCACACAACAAAACCATTTATCATCTCGTGTCCCTCTCGCATCGCCTCCCACGCGGGCGACTCGGGAGGGCTCAGCCGCCGCCGCCTAGTCCCTCCAGCGCCCTTCTCCCCCTCCGCCGCTGCCAATGGTCGGCGCCGGGCAAAGCCCGTGCGTGTGACGGCAGTGGAGGAGGGTCTCTCCTCCCGTTCCCGGATCCGCGGCGGCGCGGGCGTCCTGATCTGCGAGGTGCAGCCCCCCCCCCCCCTCGTCGGTGTGGCGGACCTCGGAGGCGGCGGTTCTCACGGCGGTGCATGGGTGCCCAGATCCATGGGTGCGGGACTCCCGACAGCGTGCGGGCTCTCGGCGGCGGCGGGATCGGTCGACGGTGCGCTTGGGCGATGGAATTCGCCGCGCAGTGTCGGATCTCATCGCTCATGGCGGATCTTGCCACTCCGGCCTTCATGGAGGAACCTGGACCAGGGGCGGCGGTCCCGTTAGGCATGGTGACGTCGCCCTCGGCTGGCGACATTCGCGGGGGGTGGATGGACGACGTCTTGACCGCGTGGGCAGTGAGTCACCGGTGGATCTCCTCCGCGCTGCAGGCTCTCTCCCAGTGCACTTGGTGGCATACGATCGCGGTCGTCAGCCTCGGTGCATTCGCGGGGGCTGGTAGAGATGACATCGGACCGGAGGAATCTCTGGATGACTCATTCATCCCGACGGTGGCGACGACCAGGGTCACCGTTCTCCTCCTTACAGACGCCGTCGAGGACCTTGCCCTCCACCCCGACCCCATGCCCGGGTGAAAACCCTAAATCTCCTTAGATTGGGCGGCGGTGGCACTGCGTGTGTCGTACCCTTCTTCAAGGCGCCGTCTGGGGCGTTTGGGTGCTCGGTTTGAGGAACTACAGGCGGAGGGGATGGGACCAGTGGCAACAGGTGATGTTTCGCGTCGGAGGAGCGGCGTGGCATCTGGCACGTCGACAACGGCGGGTCTCAGTGGCATGGAGCAGCAGGGTCTCGCGCCGGTGGGCGTGTGATGATAGACGAGCGCAGGATGGTGGCGTTGTCTGGCGTCGTGGTGGCGTCGACGACAGCTAGACCGGGCAAGGTAGATGTAGTAGTACAACACTGAAGATGGATTGGTGGCAGGTGGCTGCGGCGGCCTCATACCCGGCAGGCGTCCTGGTTGAGGAGTGCACCGGACTGGTGGGTGCCCCATACCCGACAGCCGTCCTGGTTGGGACCTCAGGTCTTAGATGTTAGGTTTGGCTGTGAGGACTGTTTGGTATTAGGTCCATACTATAAGGATCTCTACATCAACTGGACATGAGTAGCGACAGATGTTGTCTAGACGGTGGCTTTAGTCCTATTGCTGTATGACTTTGTAAGGTTTTGTGTGAATAATTAATAAAGTGGTTGTATACATCATCCAGATGCGAAGGCCGGGGGTTCTCCTCTTTTTCTAAAAAAGAGAAATCGAGAAGAACACATCAAATAAATTGTTGTTGGATTGAGGATGAATCGTCCCTATACATTCTAACAATTGATTTATTTCGAAAAAAACCGTGAAGGAATTAATCTACCCGCCCTTTGATGGAGGACGGGATTTGCACTGCTCACTGGAAGTTAAAGAGAATACAGAGAAATGGAAGGACAAAGATTATCGGAAGGAGGAGAGGCGTGCGTGAGATCAGGTAGTTGTCTGTGTCGCGATGCATGTTCGCAATGAATAAGTTCTAGTACCCTGGGACTTGATTAATCGTTAAGGGCATGTACAATGGTGCTATCTTATGGGTGCGTGAGATCAGGTAAATGATGATGTGGAGGAGAGAGAATTCATAAGAAAAGACGTGTCTTCTTTTATTTAATATAAGACAAGAGATGATCTCTTAGCACAATTTGCCTCACCATGTTTTAAGGAATTATTAGTTATTGAAGATAGGGCCAAGATATAACCCATTGTAGACATACTTTTTTGTCATCTCTAAATTGCATGCAAAACTTAAGATAAGATTGTCTTATCAACCATTTGTACATGCCCTAAGCAGTAGAGAATTACATAACAGTGTTCATAGAAAAGCAGTAAAATTGGCGGCCCTACCCAGCCGGGGGGCCTGTGTAGTCGAACATGCTGCACAGGTGTCCGATACGGGCCTGCTCATTCCGCCAAACTCTGCGATCAACACGCCATTGTTTCTGAAGTGCCACGGTCCTGCCCGAAGCACATGCTTCAGGTATCCCTCCATGGAGAAGGTGATGACGAAGCGATGATCGTTGCTCGTGACCCGCTGGGCCACCGCATTGCCCCGCAGCCGCCATGGGCCACGAAGCTCGTTGATGACCGCCTTGTGATCGACCTCGTATGGGGAGAGGACACGAGCCACCGCCAGTTTCCCCGCCACCGCACGCATAGCGGCCTCCATGTCAATGATGGCCGGCTCGTGGACCGCCCTTCGTCCCACCAACGCCTTGCTTTTGCCAGCTCTTCGAAGAGTTGGAGGAGCCACTGCCGCCGAAGCGAAGCCAACAGTGGTCGATGGTGTGACAGAGAGAGCCAGGCCAGAAGGCCCTCCCACCGTAGCCTTCCCCTGAGGCAGAGAAGAGCAGCCGGAGACGGCGCCTGAACTACCAGCGCTTCCCCTGCCCCCTGGACAACAGGAATAGACAGAGAAGTGATCAATTCTGAAGAAGCAGACACTCCAGGGCCGACCTCCATGCTCGCGACGCCGCTCCCTCCAACCAAGGAAGGTGCATCCAGCCCAGCACTGTCGGCCGCAGCAGGGAGCCCAGAAGTCGGGGCCGGCGCCCCAAAATCAGACCCTCGCCCAGTTCCGATGGCAGACAGCTCCATCGCAGCAGCGTCGTGGTCCCCCATTGTACCCTGAAGCACACAGACAGAGACAGAGGCAGCAGCGAGAAAAACTGGCGAAAATACCTGACATTTTCTTCCCCAATCTTCAATCCTCCTAGACAAATCAGGGGTCGAAACTTCCCCGATCTTCAATCCCCCCCCCCACTGATTCCACAGAATCCTTCCCATCCTTTCCACATCTAGTCACGATCGAACCTGGATTGGAGTTGATGAACACCGAAGATTTGGCCTTCAACCGCCGCACACACTACTCCGGATCTCGCGCTTGCCGGAGGATCTCCCTTCCCCACCGTTTGAAGGTGCTCCAATCCACAACGGAGAGGCCACCCAACTCACCGGCATCCGCCTCCCAAACCTGCACCGGCCACTTGGCCGGTGGCGCGGCCGCCATGGCCCCCTACCCCTCAGTCTGCCTTCCCCATCGCCTGGGAGTTTCGGTCAAAGCGTTCAAAGCGGTCAAAGAGGCATAGGTGATCTACAGACTTATTTTCGTTTCTACACAAAACAAAACTTCTACAAAGAAAGATTAGCTGAGATAGATACTCCTGATAATTTAGGGAGAATTTATCTGAATTTCGGACGTGCAGACCTAGATTATTCTAGATACATAGCATAACAAATGTCGACTTCCTTCATGCCGTTCTCACATTTTGATCAATGATAACATTATGGTCGAGTATTGCTCATGCTTGTACTGTTACTCATGAGTTTCACCATTCGGCAATATATCACACTTTCCGTGTGGTTTACCTTGCTAAAGTTTTGGCCATTACTCAACACTATGTATGCCTTGCTATATATCTCTAGAGTTTGGACAATTTCAAATGCTTGTGTCCGCTCGCCAACAATTGGTCGTGATGTCATGAGATGCTACATTCCATGCTGACCTTTTGTTGTATCTCACTGACAAGTTGAGACTTTAGAAGAAACTGAAAGGAGATTTTGGTTGCCAACCACACAAATTCAATGTAACCAGGGAAGCCATAGAGCTGTTTGTTTGTGATGTATCTAAATGTAGTATACCAAGGACTTGGTCAGTGGCATTTGAAGATTTTGTGTGAGGGCGCATCACGAGGAAACGTACTTTACAATTGGCAGAATTGTTGGTGAAGATCGAGTGGAGGACAGTCTTCCAACGGAAAAAATCCACACAAGTACTCTATATGTTTTTAATTTTTTTTCTCCAATACGCACGAGTGTGCATACTATATATTAAAGGAAGAGGATGGGGACAGAAGCCCCTCCACGTTGACGTTTACATGTTACAAAGATACATGAGAACCAACTCCACTGACGTAGCCGAAGACTAATCTAGCCTAACTTCTCCCCTCAGCCCACCGAACTAGCCCTCCGAGGATAGGCTCCACATCTCCTTTTAGAATGCCAGCTTGTTTCCATGCTCGTCCTTCGGTGTCAATTATGTTCGCAAGTGCCCTGAAAGAGAGGGAGGCGCCCTCGAAGACAATCGTGTTTTGGTGCTTCCAAATTTCCCAGGGCACAAGAAGTAAGATGACACGTGTTTCCTTTGTACCTTGGCCTTGAGTGGTAGTGACGGCACACCAGTCTCGCAGCCTCGAGTCCTAACTCGGCGTCCACTGTGGCCTATGAAGCACTCCACACATGATAGCCCAAACTTCTGTGACGAAGACGCCGCCCAATAGAAGATGATCAATGGTCTCCTCGTGCTGATCACAGAAGGGGCACGCGTCCTGATGATCCAGCCCGCGCCTAGCAAGTCTGTCCGAGGTCCAACATCTATTGTGCATCACGAGCCAAAGGAAGAAGCGGCACCATAGTGGGGCCTTGGATTGCCATGTCAATTGTGCTGTCGGCTATACTTCCCGTCCCGCGAACCTGGCATCATACGTAGATCTCACTAAGTATTGCCCATTCGCCTCCCAGCTCCAAGTGATGCGATCAGCCTCATCCGGCATGAGCACTGTCCTGGTAACCCGGACCCAAAGGAGCATATATTCGTGTAACTGTTGTCCAGTGAGGTCGGGCCCGATGTCTAAGGCTCAATCGCCCATTGAAACCGCCTGGTGAACCGTCCGTGATGCTCGCATGCTAGGTGGAACGATGGCGTATATGGACAGGGCCACGTCCTAAACTGTTAAGCCATCGAGCCACCGGTCTTCCCAGAAGCAAGCCCTCAAGCCATTGCCAACCACCATTTTTGTCGCGGCCCTGAATAGCTGCCTCGACTCCTCCGGAACTACTATCTGGAATTCAGCCCACGGTCTAGATTGACCAGTATGCTGGAGCCATAGCCATCTAGATTGAATGGCAATGTTCAGCCATCGGAGGTTGGGCAGGCCCAGGCCTCCCACCCACTTAGGCGCACACACAGCCTCCCAGGGCACTCTACATTGACCACCATTCACGCTCTCGCGTGCACACCAAAGGAACCCTTTGAAGATATTCACCATGGCCTTGATCACTTTCTAAGGGATGTCGAGCACCATCATCGCATGAATCGGTGTGGCACAAAGGGCCGATTTGATCAACAATAAGCATCCACTCTTAGGCATAGAGGCAGCCCTCCAAGTTGGTAACTTCCGCGTAAGGCAGTCCACAAGACCCATAAGCTAGGCCAACGTTTGCTTTCTTATTGATAACGGGAGGCCATGGTACTTGCAAGGATATGTGCCCATCGGGCAGCCCAGGAATTGCTCCACCCTTTCCATATCAGCTGTAGTGCATATGATTGGAAATGTTGTACTCTTGGTGAGGTTCACTCTAAGGCCCGATGCCTCGCCAAAGCACTGAAGGATCCAGGGACTGGTACATAGATCCGCTTCGATCGGTCTGATAAAAAGCATCACATCATCACCAAACAGTGATAGCCGCTGTTGCATCCCCGCTCTGGCCAGCGGAGTCAGGAGAGCACGGGAGGCCGCTAGTTGGAACATTTTGTGCAGCGGCTCCATAGCCAAGATGAAGAGCATCGGCGAGAGAGGCACACCTTGCCTCATGCCCCTTGCATTGTATATGGGCCTGCCGGGGTATCCATTTACCATAACTCGAGGAGAAGCTGTGGTCAGGGGTCCACAAACCCACTCGATCCACCGCGCTCCAAAACCCATCGTCCGCATCACCTCTAAGGCTCTCGTGATGTCAAGCTTAAGCATGATCGTGGGTTCTCGAAGGGCATGGAGCCGGCGTGTCATGCATTGGACCATCATGAAGTTGTCATGGATCGACCGTCCTCTGATGAAAGCACTCTGGTGTATGCCAACAAGCGTGGGAAGATCGGATGCCAACCTGACGGCCATTGCCCCGTCGAAGATCTTTATCGCCCCGTGCATGAGGCTGACCAAACGGAAGTTTTTTAGATCCACCGCTCCATCGATCTTGGGAAGTAGAGTAACAATGGCTTTGTTGATCGCCGGTAGTCCCCGCATGCCACCTTGGTGGAAGAGGTCCATGGCGCGCATGATGTCGTCTTTGATTATGTGACAGCAGGAAGCATAGAACCTACCGGTGAAGCTGTCCAGTCCCGGCGCCTTGTCCATGGGCATAGATTTGATTACTTGCTCAATCTCCTCCTCCATGAAAGGCACCTCGAGGTGTGTCAGGTCTCTATGAGGCAGGTTCAGGACTTCCAGGTTAAGAGCATGCGTCCGCAGTGGGGCGTCGCCCAACAAGCGATCGTAGAATCCATCCACCATGCATGAAAGCTCGTCCTGGCCCGTGGCAACAGCCTCTCCCTGCCTGAGAACGATGATCATGTCACGCCGCTGGCGGTGACGGGTGTGGCTGTGGAAGAACTTGGTGTTCGCGTCCCCATCGCGAAGAAAGAGGAGGCCGGAACGCAATCTGGCAATCGTGCGCTCAAGGGAGGATAGTCCAAGCAGCTTGCTTTTCAAAATCTTGCGCAATTCCCTCTCCTGAGGGGAGAGATCTCTTGTGTCCATGGCAGTATCAAGCCGAATAATGACCTCAGGCGCAATTGCGATTTGCATCTTAATGTTGCCGACCCACCGGTCACTCCACTTCTTCAAGGCCTTGGCTGTGGCCCTAAGCTTTTGATCAAGAATTACATAAGGGTTTCCACCATGAGGAACCGACTCCCAAGCGTCCCTTACTGTATGAAAGAACCCATCCGCCTTCGTCCAAAAGGATTCAAACTTGAACCTCCCACCCATGTTCAATTCGGCGTCAAGATTCAGCAGCATAGGGCTGTGATCGGACACCGCGGTACTCAGCGCCGTGAGAAGGTTATTTGGGTACAAATCCTCCCAGGAGTTGGTGCAGAAGATATGATTGATTTTCTCCATGGTTGCTCGTGCCCTCTCATTTGACCATGTATACCGTCTACCGTTGAGATATAGCTCTTTGAGCTCGAGCATGTTATGCCGCTTACGAAATCGGGCCATCATCCGTCTATTGATCGACTCATTGCTCTTGTCCTCAGGGTTTAAAAGCAAGTTGAAATCCCCCATGACCACCTAGGGTCCCATGTGAAGGTCACGGATGTCAATGAGTTCTTGCATGAAGTCAATCTTCTCATGGTCAAGCTGTGGACCGTATACTCCCGTTAGCCACCATTCTTGCCCTTCGCAAGGCCTCACAAGTGCAGTCAGAGTTTTATTGGTGTAGTGGGGGTTGGATCCCGCCACGAGCGAGGCGTCCCAAGCGAGTAGGATCCCACCCCGTGTACCAACAGCCGGCGGGTAGAAGAAGTGATCGAATTTATTCCCAAGGCACTACCTCACAATGTCAAAGCGTTACAACTTCCATCTTAGTCTCCTGGAAGCAAACCACCGCAGGATTGGCTGCGAACACCACCTGGCTAATGGCACATCTATGAGCCGGGCTATTCAAACCACGGACGTTCCACACAAGGACCTTGTACGGTTGTGTACTCATTGCGAAAGCCTACCGAGAACTCCATGGACCGGGCACTAGCGCGTGCCGTCCACCATCTCATCATGTTCAAGCAAGGGGAAGATTGATGGCTCCCAACCGAAAAGAGCCAGAACGGCCTTGATGTGCCCGTCATTTAGTGGTTGCTGGAACAGTTGCGCATAAGCAAGCAACGCTTCGTCCGAAATCTGGTCCCCTTCATTCGCCAATCATAGTTTCCTAATTAGCACACCTTGCTGCTTTGAAGCATGCGAGCCCCGTCCCACACCACGCGCGATCCTCACACTTTGCCTGGGGTTCGAGACTGGTTGTCTCCTCTGCCTGGGGTGCTTTTTGGCAGCCGGTGGCTCTCTGGCCTGCGGTCTAGCAAGAAGCGGGGAGGGGGCAGCCACCAGCTCCGTACGTAGCGTCTCCAACGGGTCCGAGCGGTTGCATGGCGTGCATGGTGCGTCCCCAGTGAGCGCAGGACAGGTGGCAGATTCAGGCTGCAGCGCAGAGATACTGATATGCACCATCTCCCAGGCATGGTCCGGCCTGTCATGGATTGGCGCATCGGGCGTGCAGAACCCGCCATCCAATTGGCACTCGTCTTCCAGCGGCTAAAGCAACGATGCTGGGTTGTCGTGGCCTGGGGACAACAGGTGGGCGCTACCGCAGTTGTCAGACAGGGGCATCACCATGGACCCAACCAGCATGGGGGTGGGCCATCAGATTTACCCAGCACAGCGGGGCCGCACGACTCACAAGCCCGCTCCGATCCCGAGGGGGGCATGCCCACAGATGGTGGGGACGCCACATCCCGGACCCCAGCAATCAGCGCCACAAACTGACCGCCCAATCCTTCGCAAGACGTAGAACTCTCTAGAGCTTAGCTGTCCACCACCCTGGCGACCGTTGAAGACCCGGTCCGCGCGGTCAAAAGAACCACCTGAAAGGCACACAAGTATCATATATACGATTGTACACCCAAATGTGGTATTAGCCATCAAAAACTCCTGAAAAAGGATGCATGTGTGGAAAATTTTAAAGGTACATACTCGTAATAGTGAACTTTTATTACTATGTCACCAGAAAACACGGTTCATCTAATGGTTGCCCTAAACAAGCTAGAATTTGATCCTGAACCGAAATAGTACTACATGGTTGCCCTGACCCAACCAGGTAGTACTATGTGTGCCCAGGTTGGGTTAGGGCAATACCAACACGGTTCATCTAATCGCCGACAAATGTACGGAGCACACCATGCGGTCCAGACACTATTAGCTATTCAATGTCATGCATTAAATCCGTTCGGGCGTCTGAAATATCACAAACCGGAAGTAAATTTGGGGGAGGTTTGCGGGAGTCCGGACTTCTTCCATGTAGGCATCCGACTGCACTGTCCTATCCAAGAACTCGCTGCGGTTCCGTTAAAGAATCGAATAAGATCATATTTCAATACATTTTGACAACTTATAAAAATCTACCAAGTTTTCAATATTAAAACTTGACAGTCATAGTATTAAGTTTTAACCAAATTTCATTTGCTTTTAGGGTTTAGGGTTTTAGGTAGGGCTATAATGGTATAGTGTTTACATTATAGTTTTGAAACTTGGTGAATTTTATCATTTGGCTCTATCAGGTTTCTGTATTTGAAGCTTGGTGAAGTTTGTAAAACTTAGCAAAACATATTCATGAGTGGCCTTGGTTTCAAAACCCTCGTTACAAGGAATACGGATATGGATATACAACACGCATTGGACTTTCGGTTTAAAAGATATAATATATTCAAATTTTAAAGTGAAAAGAAAACTCATGAGAGGTTGGATAGGTCGAGCTGCCAAAAGTTTCACCCATAGACCCCAGATGTATTAAGGGCTAAAGCACATACAAAACCCAAACAAATTTCCGAGCGCGCACGCCTGTGCGTGCGCCTGCATGCGTGTGTGCACGTGTGTCTGCGTGCGTGTGCGTGTTCGTGCGCACGTGTATGCGTATGTGCATGTGTGAGTGTGTAGGTGCCTGTGTTCGTCTGCGTGCATGTGTGTGTGTCTTTTGCTAAAATTCCTAACTGCTAGATTCCAAAAGAAGGTTCACTTCAATCAAAGATTGTGCACACGAATATTCTAGGAACAGATCGTAAGTGCAAATATTTACATTCAAACTTTGGCAGTTTACAAATTTTTTTATTGATAATTTCATCTACAGAAATTTTTACGTAATCGTTTCTGTAGCTGTGCTATTTGGCTCACATCATCTAAATCACGAACCTCCCAAGGGGTAAATCGCCTAGGAAGCGATAGAGGCTGTTGATAGCGGATTTGGCGTGTATCGATTTTGACCGGGTAGTCTCCCTGGTCGCGTCGCGTGTAGGGAATCGGTGCTAGGTGGCGTACATGCAGGCCCCATACACGCAACGCAAACAAGCTTTGACCAGTTTTCCACACTGCCCACTCCCAAATTCGCCGCCAGCTCTGCCTCTGAATCCGGCCATCTCCACCACTAATCATCAGCGCTCCAAAGCACTGGTGCAGCCTGACATGCTCTCAGTGACTGATTTCGTCTGCAGCGGCAGCCTCAACTTCTCGCTTCTGCACGGTCTCCCGCGGCAAACCCTAACCGTGGACCTGGCAGCGTGCCTGCGTGCGTGTTGGCGGTGCGTCCCTATGAGGCCCTGGATTGAGGTGTGCGGTGATTTTGGGGAGATGTAAGGGCGCCTGGTGGGGGCGATTTGGGTAGTGTTCGGGTAGAGCTCTGCCACCAGCGCGCCGGGCTACGGACAGACAAACTTGACGTTTGGGACAGATATGGGGTGTCCAGCTGTACATGCTCAAATTACAATTGCAATTGATTTTTCTTTCTTTCTATTTCACGTCCAGAGACGAAATATGAATCGGTTTCCATGTCAAAGGAGCAAGTAATACGCTACCAAGTCGGTTTCCGTACCAAAAAGAGTCTATCCATCTATCTATCTATACATATACAGAGGAGGCCATATTAATATATACTCTTTATTGAAAAAATCTCTACAGAGGAGTACTTACCATATAATAAGACACGTGTGTGCTGATTTAGTCTGCCGTGCCGTACGTACACTACACATATCATCTTGGATTCAAACCCTAGGCAGGCGATCGTCTCCCCGCCGGCCGCAGATCATGTCAACGTCCGAGGTTTTGTCTGCCCTGCGCGCCGCCGGCCTGCAGCCGATCACGGCTTCCACCGCCCACGCGACGCAGGAGACTGGTTTCCACGTCTTCAGGATCCATGGATTCACGGAGAAGGTGGCCAATGGTGTGTCGGTCGTGTCAGACAAGTTTAGCGTCGGCGGCCATGACTGGCGTATCAAGTGCTTTCCGAACGGCAGACTAGAAGCGGACGAGTGCCATATCTCGCTCTTCCTCATGCATGACAGCCACACCAAGACCGGCGACGCCACCGCAACTTACAAGATAAGCATACTCGACAAGGCCTGGAAGCCGTCGTCGCCGTGCACTTTTAACTCTTCAGAAGGAAACCGCTTCAGGGGCACTGGTCATGGCTACCCAAAATTCATGAAGCTCAAAGATTTGGACAAGGAGCAGCACCTCAAGGATGACTGCCTGTCTGTCCTCTGCGACGTCTCGGTCCACTACACCCATGAGCCTAATGCGGTCGCGTCCATCACGTCAACACCCGGGCTCTTGTGCGCCATCCACGCCGAGACCCGTCAGCAGATCACCGCCTCCACCGTCACCGCGAGGCAGGCGACGGGCTCCCACATCTTCAGGATTGAAGGGTTCTCGCGAGTCAGGGAGATGGTGGCCAATGGCTCCGCCGTCACATCAAGACGATTTAGTGTCGGCGGCCATGACTGGCGTATCCAGTGCTACCCAAACGGCGACGAGAGAAACTCCAAGGGCTGTATCTCCCTCTACCTCATCCGGCACGGTAAGATCGGCCACGCCACGGCAACTTACAAGATGAGCATACTCGACATGGAGCTCAAGCCATCATGCACTAAAATCTCGCCACAAGGCCTCCGCTTCACAAACTATTGGGGCCTCCTTGTGTACGATTATGGGGGCTGGGAAGAATTCATTAAGCACGAAGATCTGGACAAGGAGAAGCACCTCAAGGACGATTGTCTGTCCATCCTTTGCGATGTCACCGTCGACCTCGGACATCACACTACCGACTACGATGGTGAGATTGTTGCGGCCGAGGAACCCATAGTGACGCGGAAAATGGACTTGAACAAGCAGGCAGGCGTAAAGACTAAGGTGAGCGACAGACACACAATGGACGCACACTGGTGGCAGCGGCTGTTCTGTTGCTTCACCACGATTTGAGTGTCAACTAGCATAGCCTTCTAGGGCTATGCTTCCCTTCTATTTGATTATCTACAAGTATATGTTACCTGTTATATGTCTGAGTATCTATTATAAGTAGACATTTGTCTCTAAGTATCTATATTATACACAAGTGAACTTTTTCGGTAACTTTTGGACTTGTCAATCCCGATTCTTCCAATTGTTCTTGCCTTAGGGCATCTCCAACACTATCATAAGTAGGCCCCTGCAATATAACATACGAAGACCTGTTTCATGCGCTTGTTGCATTTTGGTGTAGTGGTCGTGCTTGTTACAATAGCATGTCACTTTCTGGATCCGCCCTGCAGCCGGTTATCAGTCGCTACTAGTAATACTATCGGAGACACTCCAAAACTGCTTGCAATACTGACATGAACCTTGAATAGTTTCAACTGAGCAGTTCAGCTAAGGTCATCTGGGCTACAGAGCATTATGGCGACTTACGTAATGCATCTTTATTTCTTTAAAAATTTGTTTTTATACTCCCTTTAATCTATATAGCAAACTAATGCAACTACTGTGTACCCTTTTACTGTTATACATAGGAACATTCCGACTCCCGCCGTCAATCCACAGTACTAAATGTTTTAAATTTAGTGAACCGAACACCGAAACATGATGAGGATATAAATCTTTTAAATTTACTTATCTTTAATTGTAGTATGGTGGTGTTCCAAGTGTTCAGTTCAAAGGATCAGATGTTTTAAATTATCCTCACTTGACTCAAAAATCGTTGCATATGAACTGCATTGTAAAATCGTTGCATTCAGCATTAGTAGGTGCACCATTCTTTTTTCCGGGTGAGTAGGTGCACCATATGACATAATGAGTCGGCCGAGGACGGATTTGAGTGCTACATAATAAGAGGCTCAGGCTCAGCTTGGGGATTTTGCCCCCACTGATTTGTCAGCAAGCAGCAGGAAAAATTAACCACACAAGATCCATGCACATCGTCGGCAAAGCAAATCGTAAACAAGAATTAGCTACCTAGCAGCGGTAAGAATAGAAATAAATGACGCCAGGAATCGAGTACTGAGTCAAATCAGCAGCAACAAGGTTTACAACTTCGAGTCACCATGCTGTTCATAACCTGACCATTAACAATCTTAAGAGACAAGTAAGGTTGAAGTAGGTCCGAAATTCCAGAATACTAAATAAATAAGCAAAAGGCAACATTCAGATAAACATATTTCTTGAGTCACCATGCATCAGCATCGCCAAAAGACACCACCGCCATCCATCTCACCATGTCTCCAAGTGATCCTACAGGAACAAGATAAACAAGCGCACATCAATGATCAATATAGTGCGTCGTCGGAAATCTGAGTCAAGTAGTCTACCATCTGATCCCAAAATATACGGTGCCACAAGGGTATTGATATATCATATGTGCACGCTATCAGCAGAGAACTGCCTCAGCAATATATAGCACAGTCAAAGAGTATTAGACTTTATAATGGTTCAGTATTTTCAAGTGAAATAGAATTGCAAAAAGGAAATCCTTTACAGCAACAGTGGATAGTAGATTCCTAGAACAATCCGTTAATTCAGTGTTCTCAGGTAAATAGGGCAGATTGTAACAGGATGTTATTAAAGCAATAAAACTCCCCATGTTTCCCGGCAAAAAAAAAAAGTGCTCCCAGGTCAATAAGAACTGCATACTAATCCAGGTTTTGAACGTACAAAGAAACTGTGGCAGAGCATTTTCTCACAATATGCATGGGCTCACCTTATCAAGTACCAAAGAAGGAGGCCACGCCATGATGTAGGGATGGATGGGCTTGTGATAATCTTCACATATCATTTTCAGCTCCGCTGTTTCGAGACAAAAGGATAACAATAACGGAGGAGCCTCCGACGGTATACCTGTCATATGCAGTACGCAGGTACACGACCCCATCGATAAGCTGCATAAGCCGCAGAATAATAAATTCATCATCCCCTTCTGAGAACTTAATGAACTGAGGAATCGTTCTCAAGGGAAATGTCTGATCCAGTATCCAGTAATTGAGGCCATCGTCAATATATTCGTTGCGTCTCCAGAAATAAACATTAAGCGAGCAATCACCCCACAAATCTGGAGAAACGATACAGGGCCTCCCATCCTTGGTATTACCAAGCACAAAAGCACACTCACGGTCATCTTGCTCTGCCAAGAGGGGCGGCAGATCCATTCTAGTGAACTGCAGCGTCGCGGTGTGTCGAGCACGTTCATGTATGGTTTCCCCACGTGGGTCCAATAGACAGAGCCATTCACCATCTTGCCGGTGAGTCCGATCGCGCTATCAGGGAACTTCTGCCACTCGGACTCGATGCTTCTCTCAGATGAGATGACGCCGACGTGTGCCAGATCGAAGTCAGTGTAGAAACACACCACCACGCGGGGTGGTACGCCGGGGTCCTCTTAGGAGGAGATAATGTGGAACTCGAAGAGTCGAAGTTTATGGCATCGAAGAAGAGGCGTGGCGGCGAGGGGAAGAGATGCAGTGCCTGCCTAAGAGGGTTGTAGGCAGCTATCTGCTTGGCCCTCCAGTTGAAGAGGACAACGTAGCCGTCGCGTCATCGTTCAATCTGCCACACGGGCGAGGCGGCTACACCACCCCCCTCTTCCTCGTTGTTCTCGTCTTCTTCTTCGTCCTCGTTGTTCCCATCTTCTACATCTGTGTACTCCTCCATGTGGTTCTCTTCCTCGCTGTTCTTGTCTTCGTCTTCGTCCTCCTCCGCTTCATGCTCGCTGTTCTCATTGTCTCCAATTGTTAAACATATACATTCCCCCCCAACCAATTCATACGGGCATTTTTTCCTGCGAATGTATTGATACTCATGCAAAAGCTGTAGTCCCGCCAATTTTTTTTCTATGAGTAGTCTCAACCAGATTGCTTGAGGTGGCCAAGTTTCCCTTCTTGGGGGGTTCCTAATCAGTTGAGCTCTGGCCCATTCTCATATGCTAATATTTTCTAGGAAGATCGCTAGTGTTGCACGAGCAGGGAATCGACGATGTCATTATACACTATTCTAAGGTGCTGGCCAGCTGGCTAGAGATGTGTGTGGTCACGACTCACGACCTAGTGGTTTTTGTTCATTTTCTTCACTCTACTGTCTTTTGTCCATTTCTTCCTAAGTCTCCTGTTCTGGTCTCTTATGTTGTTATCTATCATTTTCTCTATATATTCATTCTAAGATGAACAACTGACTTCTTACTATTCTTCTTGCAAATCAGTTTGTAGTGTCCTACTTAAGTGTCTAACTTCTAAAATTCAAGTTCAAAACTTAAAATTGGCTATCCTTTTGGTAACTATTCACTCTTTTTTCTTTAGTTTTCATTTTTTGTATATAAATAGGAGTGTCCTACTTAAGTGGCTCCAGATAGGCATGGCTGTTACCGAATCCTCATTCTCATCCGTCTTCAGTCTCGCCCCCTCTATTTTTTCAGTCTGTAGGTTGCTTGTCATTCTGTAGGCTTGCTATTTCATTTTTTTCATTTATCTGTTTTCTTGTCATTCTTCATTTATCTGCCTTGTTTTTCTTCATCTTGTCATTTATACAGGATGGAAAGTCTTCATTAATTTTCCTTGGCATTCATCATTTCTACTTCTTCATTTTTTGCAGTATCCAGTCTCTTTTTTTAGTCTGAGCTAGCATAGCTTTTTCAGCTAAAAATGATAGTAGATTAGTCTCTCATTTGTCCAACTTATTTTCAGTACTCTTCAGTCTCCATGTCGTCTTTTCTTAGTTATCAGTCCTTAGTTACCTTCATTTCTTAGTCTTCTTGGTATTCTTCTCAGTCTTATTATTCTTAGTTATTTTTATGAGTTCTTCTTTCTATCAGTCCTCTATTTCCATCAGTTATCTGCTTCGGATTAAGTAATCAAGTTCTTCAAGTCATATTCAGTGTGCGTTCCTCAGTATGATTTTTTCTTTCTACCAGTCTTCATTCTATCATATTTAATTATCATTTGCATCTTTCTTCAGTCCTATCTCTCATGGGTCTTGTCTTTTAGTAGATGATTATTTCTGTTGTGAACCTTATGTTCCTATAAGTGCTAAAAAATTTCAGTTTTTTGCACTGGTTTTTTTGTTAGATTATTTTCAGTTTTTAGTCGTCAGTATACCTAAGTATCAGTCTCAGTTCTCTTCAGCTATATGTTAAGTGGTTATTATTTCGCCAGTGTTTGTTCAGTATCTTAAGTGTCTCATTTTAGTTCTCTTTAGTTATTTGGTCAGTATTTGTTCTTGTCTATCAGTTTTAAGTTCAGTCATTTATTAGTGTACTTTCCATTCAGCTTATTATTTTCAATTTATTTTGTTGTTCTTGTATTTTCAGCATTCATTTTGAAATGGTTAGACTTGATATGTGTTTATAATTCCTATAGTTTAATTAGTTATCTGGTGAGTCTCTATTCTTAATTTTTCAGGCATCTTTTTGCTAACAAATAGTTTTTTTTCTGCCACATGTGTAGCAGTAATAGGGATGGTGTGCCCAATCTGCAAGTCCGACTGAGCTAGCCATCGCTCATCGGGTTTAAATTTTGGTGTTTGATTGTCTGAAGACATTGAAAGCTCAGTGGTAACTTAGTTTGTAATATGCTTAATTTATCAGTATAGTGTAGTTCCCTGTCATGGTGAGTTATTAATTTATCACTACAGTCTACTTCTCTGTTATGTTCAATTTTTCATTCATCACTCATTTATAGGAGGCTATGATGTGGAAATTACCACACCTCCCTGTATGTTTCATGATAGCATGATAGTTGTCCTGTTCAGTTAAACATTTCATTTCTTCTTTAGTTTGTGTATGATTTCATTTTTTTTCTTTTCAGATATAAACTTAGTCCTTTTAGCTGACAGAATTATAGTAACTTTAGCTTTTTCTTAGATTTCTTTTTTTCTAATTTTCGGTCATTACTTTTGTTGCATTCATTTTCTTTTTTAGTCTATCAATTTTTAGAGTTTAGCTATTTGTCAGTCTCATCTGCAAACGTTTCATGCCCCAACATGCATGAGGATAGCCTATCTTTTGTTCTTCCTTTTCCTTTTTTTTTTTTGCCTTTTTCTGCAGTTTATCCCATGCCACTCAATGGTCGAATTCAATTGCGCCACTGGCGACCGCATGCTTTTTGAGGAATGTGAGGGGTGCAAATTCATCACCGAGATCAGGAAAGAACACAGGAGGACCTGCATCTGTGGCGTTGGGTGGGAGGGCTTCATCAGGTTGAACAATCTCAGTGAGGGAGTTTTGCTCCGTTTTGTACTCGATGGACCAGTGCCAAAGTTGCATGGTTGCGCCAACTCCCAACCAGGCTGATCTAGCGCTTGAGGCTGCTGTGTTCACGGAAGACATCAAGAAGAAGGCAAGAGAGAGTGCAAAGCTGTATGAAACTCTACTGTGTTGACCAACGGATACATGGGGTGCCATTTGTGCATCTTTTTTTGTTCATTTTCAGTGTGACCATTCAATCCTTAGTTTTCTGGTCTCCGGTATATTCTTGTTGTGGTCAGTTTTGAACTAGAGAAGAAAGTTAAAGGGACATATAGCTAAGCGAGACTCTGGTTTGCATCCAGCATCATGTTTACTTGGCTCCTATTTTTGTTACTTTTTAAAGCTATACTGTCACTCCCATTTAGTCCATGTCCACACAAAATGTCAAGGTATGAATCAGTAGCGGGTTTGCAAGTGACCCGTTAGGGAGTGGCGCCAACATGTGTTTGAAGGTCGACAAGGCGGAGGGAGAATACGGCCTGAAACTGAAATGAAAACAATCGTTTTTTGGGCTCTACAGTCTGGACTGAAACTACTACAAAGAAACGTGTAAAGAACTGTGTGGACAAGAAAAACGACCTAAACCAGATGGAAAAACAAATGACTGAAAATTAGTCACTCCCTATTTTTAAGCGCAAGATGTGAAATAAAGTTAGGGATTGCATCGTCCTATAATAAGCTAGAAGATCTAGAACCGAAAGAATGTCTGGTTAGTTCATCACCTACTTGATTAGTCGTTCCTCCTCCTCAAGAAAAGTCTCCTTCATCCTCTCGTCGGTGCCACCGCCGATTCGCCCCGCCTCCGATGGCCTTTGCGCCGTGGAGGTGCGGAGGATCTCGGCCCCCGGCCGTCTGGAGGGACCCGTTCTCGTTTTTGTTAGGTTCACCGTCTTGTTTGGGGTTGTGTAGTGGTGGTGATGTCTCTCAGTAGAAATAATGTCTCCCACGTCCTATCCCTGTTTTGATGGTGTGAATGTTAAACATTGTAATTGTGTGCGTGCGTGTATGTCTGTTGTAACAACCGGTTAGGCTAGAGATATGATCCCATGGTAGTTAGATAGATAGATTACTCGGAGATCAATCCTAAGCCTAACCAACTCTGTAGATCTCCTTGGCCTTGTGCC
>NC_053028.1:27885893-28071352 GCF_003073215.2 Triticum urartu | reverse complement strand
TATGTTCATCCTACTTTAAACCATGTCTCTTTATCTTTAGATATTAACGAATGTGATGAAATAGACAATACAGTAGGCATGATACATGGATATATGTTCTGAAAGTGATTTTATTATGTAGTTGGCACTACAATACATGTTAATGTATTACAATAGTTCACCAAAATAATTTATGTATAAACGTGAAACCTAATTTGTTTGTTTTTGTCTCATTAGTAACTTATCTGGTACACTAATCTACAACTTTCAACTTTCAGCAAACTATGGAACAAATAATTCAACAGCCACAACCACCTGAAGGTGACGAGGCTACCGCAGGCATAATGTCACCTCTTGTTGCAGTGCGTTAGTATCTCTCCGCTAATAGTGCAAAAAGCACCTTCCTACGTAATTTTAGGTTGGTTGTCAAGGTAACCTCGTTCAAATCGCCTACTGAACAAAATCTTCCGGCTAGACAGAGTGATATATCTGTGCTCCACACAAGTCCAATCCCTAATGGACGTCGTTTCGGAAACAAGAATAGTGGTTGACAAATGTCGTCAAGATATGAATGGTTTTGAAACCAGACTATCAGACATTTGCTTCGTTGTTCAAGAGTAATGGCCTAAAAAAGGGGAAGATCATGCTACTCCATCAGATTCTACAGCCTGAAACATTAGCACTCAGGTCAAATGATATGTGCTTCTATACATCTGATGGTGCTTTTATCTGCAAGGGCTGCAAACTTTATGCCGACAGGCCTTTTGTTATATGGTTGGAATTTTTTGTTGTTGTGATACAATATTTATGATGCTGCCAAAGGCTGTAGTAATTACGACCCTATTTTGTATAGTGTAGGATTATATTAGTAATGTATTCGGCCGAAAGCTTCGTAGGATCCCAACATGCCAACATTCGGCGGGCCCATTCCAATTGGGCTAAAAACAATTATGGACCGTAATTTGCATGTAGCCCACTAAAAATATCTGGGTCTAAATCAGCATAAGCTTTCAAATTTTTCTGATAGGCATGTGCCCATAGCGAGCCTTTAACAGACCTAAACATAATTTGGGCCCTCAGTAACAATAGGCCATTTACATGTCTAAATATCTTGAGCCCATAAAAAACATGGGCCTTTAATAGGCCGAAAGTGATATTGGGCCCTAATTGTGCCAAATAACCCACTGGTCATTAACAGGACGAAATGGTGGCCCATTTACAATGCAGATCGTTCACATGCCGAAATTCAGACGGGTCGTAAATGCGTCGACCTACGACACGGGCCTTTAACAGGCCGAAAGTTCGATCGGGCTTGATTAGTGTCAGTTTTATATGGGTCGTTAATAGGCCCGATGTGACATTGGGTCACATATGGCCAAGGCTTTCGTCCAACGTTAACAGGCCAAAATCACAACAGGCTAAAAGTGGCCCAAATCTATAGTGGCCTCTAACAGGCTGAATGTCAGACATGGCCGAATATGACCCAAATCTTTCACGGTCATTTATGGGCAGAAAGTTTCAATGGCCTATAAATGGGCCCAAATGAAGCAGGACCTTTAATAGGCCGGAAACACACCGGGCTGTAATTTGGCCCAAATACTTACCGGACTGTTAACGGGCCAGAAGTGACCATGGGCTGCCATGATGAAAAGTTTAGGACGGGCCGTTGACGGGCTAATTTGACACCAGCCGTACGGGCCTTAACTGAGAATGTTGGGCCTTTAGCTGGGCCGGCCTATTATGATCTGCAAAATCTTGTGGGCCTTTAGCTGGGCTGGCCCATTATGGTTTGCAAAATTTTGTGGGCCTTTAGTTGGGCCGGCCCATTTAATCTTTATGGGTCACTTTTGGGCCGGTCCACGTGTCAACATATCATAGGCACATCTCGCCCATTGGATGAGTGACACATGTGCCAACGCGGAGCTGACACGTGATTCCGTCAGCCAATGAGAATTTTACACGTGAAAAATTGGCATTGGTCGTGGCTGTTAGCAGGTTATCGAATCCAAAACTGGACCTGATAGATTAATGGCGACCCGTTACGGTGGATGCCACGTGTCGGTCACCCTTAATGAAAGCACTTCCATGACGTGGCATTTATCATCATGGAAGTGGACACTTCCGTGATGATAATTTTGATAATGTCATGGAACACTTCTACGACAGCACATGTATGACTATCTTGATTCTGTCATGAAATCGTCATGGATGTACATGCATGACAGAAAACGTGACCTACCGTGACAAACATGTATCATCACGGAAGTGTTCTTTTGTAGTGGTTATCCCTCTTGGGGGCGTTGTCGAGGAGTTTAGGTGTGCTAGGTTGTAGTGTGAGGGTGTTTACTTCTTTGATACTTGTTGTTGGTAGCATAATCACGCGTGTTGTGAGTGTGTCGGATATCTCCAGATCGACTTTGGAAGAGAGCTACCTCACCATCATGTATCGTTCAGTTTGTACTTCTTCGATTGTTGCTATATCTTTCTTTCTTTTCCTAGGCGCTGAGGTACAAAGGGGTTGCGGGAGATGAACAATTAGGAAGAAAACGGAGTGCTATCCGTCCGAATGGTGGGAACGAGCTTTGCATTGGAGCCAAAACGGCATGGAATTGGCCATGGGTTTCCAATACGAATTTAGTGTACAGCCAAACATCCGTACTGAGATCAGATGATTACCAATTCAATTTATTGGGCTTCAATCAAGGCATTTAAATGCAATATTATATGTATTGTAACCCGTAGCAACGCACGGGCATTCTACTATATAGTGGTAGTAGATGAATTCAGCGTCCAGCCAAACGTCTGTATTGACGCTAGATGATTACAAAATCCATTTCCTAGGCTCCAATGGAGGCATCCAAACGCAGTGTTGTTGTAATTAAAGCTTGTATGTTTTGTGCGGTGAATGGCTAGGATATACAGAGGACGAGAATATGTCGATGTCGAATTTCCTCGGCAGGGGGCTCTTGCATTCGTGCCCCACGTGTGGTAACTACCAACATCTTGTTTATTTCATAGTATGAATCATCAGATCATTTCCCCAATTTTACACATTGGTCGGAGTTCAGATCAAAGCCCCCAAATCCCCAAATTCTTGTCATGTTCATTGGGACCTGGGTAAGCTCTAAAATCCACTAGTGTACAGTTTTATTGATCCGATGGTATATTCACATTTATTGGAGTATATATACTCCCTCTGGTCCATTTTACTCCACATATAAGTTTCGTCTAAAGTCAAATTTAGTAAAGTTTGACCAACTTTATTGAAAAGATAACAACATTCTAATACGAAACCAATATAATTAGTTGCGTCATGAATTTAATTTTCATAATGTATAACTTTAGTATTTTAGTATTATAGATGTTGATATTTTTTCATACAAACAAGGTCAAACTTTACGGAGTTTGACTTAAGACAAATCTTATACGCTGAGTAAAAAGGACTTGAGTGAGTACATACATGAGCTGGATGCTAAATTTGTAGGAGCATGTGCAAAAATTTGAGGTTGTTCAATCAGGGCCTTGCTTGCACGTAGTTTCCGGAGAGCCTATGTGCACAGGTCCTATGAGCTAAGTACTATCCGTCTGGATCCATTATTGACACAGTCTTCACAGGGAATGGTTCGTCGACATGGGCAGCCATTGAATATGGGTTAGAGCTAGCTAAGCAGGGGTGCATCTGGCGTGTTGGTACTGATGAAAACATACACATATGGTGGGATCCTTGGATCCCAAGGGAACCCTCCTTTAGGCCGATCACACAAAAACGTCGATGCAGACTAAAATGGGTGGCAGATCTCTTGAATGTCGATGGCTCTTGGAATACGTCACTTCTCACGCAACATTTCCTTCTAGCAGATGTCTTCGAGAACCCGTGTAACTACATTTTTGTGTAATTATTTGAAACACAAGTTCATCTCACCTCAAGGGCTTCTTTGCAAACCGCACAAAACCTCGCCTAATTTTTTTGTAATTATTTGAGGACAACCATTTAAAAAGGGTTTCTTTGAACCGCAACATGTGGTTTGCAGGTAGTTTTTCACAAAAGAATGGAGCATGGGGAAGAGTTGACTAAGGCAAGGGCTAGGCAGAACTGAGTTTTACTTATGGACAGAACAGTAGGAGGCAGAAAAATAGTTGTTATAAAGCTTGAAGCCTTGAAGAATCGATATTGTTCCAACAGATAACAGTATATAGCTGAGGGGGCCATTGCCCCCCCCCCCCCCCCCCCCCCGCATAATCGGTGTTGCAGTTTAAAAAAATGAATAATAGATATACAGATTATTATAGTTCATTATATTTTATACCTGATTTATAACAGGTGCGTACTTGCTGGTAGGCTCGTGGGTTTCTGTTTCGTCACTCTGCAGGTTAAACATTTACATAAATTCTAAGCGCGTCAAAGAGAAAGAATAAACTACATGTAGGCATTGCTAAATTTAATAATGGCTTACGAGTTTGATTTCTGCTCCGTAGCTCCCTGCATAGTGCGGTTTTCGATCATTATGAAATTTTCTGCCAACAGATGAATAGCAAAACAAGTGAGTCGCTAATTACAAATGTATAGAACATCCAAATTAAAAGACTGCTAGATACCCATTAGTCGGTAATACCTTATCGCGGGCCCTTCCACTAATGACTGAAGTGGGCCACAAGAAGGCAATTTCTTGAACAACTTCACGCATCTGATTATATGGATCAGGGATAAGAAAGATCTACAAATCAAGTAACATGCAAGAACTTTTCTTTTCATTATACTTACCTCGCTGGACATGTATGCCTCGTCAAGATTATCTACTATTGGCGATAGTGTTCTGTCATAGTCCAAGAAGAGGGCTATCGTCTTGCCCTGCCAGTTGGTTGTGATTTCGTGAAAGGAATCGATAGCAGAAGGACGTTTAGCCTGCAATAAAGCAAACATTAGATATAGTATCATCGTTGGCAAACGAATGGAGCATGGGGAAGAGCTGACTAAGGCAAGGGCTAGGCAGAACTGAGTTTTACTTATGGATAGAACAGTAGGAAGCAGAAAAATAGTTGTTGAAAAGCTTGATAACATCTAGCCGCCAGAAGGAACCACCCTTTTGATCAGAGTAAGATATGGTGTCATTTTAATCAATTACGCGTCTCATGCTTAACTCACCATTTGGAGCCTTGAAGAATAGAGTGTTCCAACAGATAATCGTATATAGTTGAGGGGGCCATTGCCCCCCCCCCCCCCATATAATCGGTGTTGCAGTTTTAAAAATTGAATAATAGATATGCGTATTATTATAGTTTGTTATATTTATAACAGGTATGTACTCGGTGGCAGGCTCGTGGGCTTCTGTTTCGTCACTCTGCATGTTAAATATTTACGTAAATTTTGAGCGCGTCAAAGAGAAAGGATAAACTACATATAGGCATTGCTAAATTTAATAATGGCTTACGAGTTTGATTTATGCTCCGTGGCTCCCTGCATAGTGCAGGTTTTCGATCATTATGAAATTTTCTGCCTGCAGATGAATAGCAAAACAAGTGAGTCGTGAATTACAAATGTATAGAACATCCAAATTAAAAGGCTACTAGGTACCCATTAGTCGGTAATACCTTGTCGCGGGCCCTTCCACTGACGACTGAAGTGGGGCACAAGGAGGCAATTTCTTGAACAACTTCGCACATCTAATTATATGGATCAGGGATAAGAAAGATCTACAAATATCAAGTAACATGCAAGAATTTTTCTTTCCATTATACTTACCTCGCTGGACATGTATGCTTCATCAGGATTATCTACTATTGGCGATAGTGTTCCGTCGTAGTCCAAGAAGAGGGCTATCGTCTTGCCCTATCAGTTGGTTGTGATTTCATGAAAGGAATCGATAGCAGAAGGACGTTTAGTCTGCAATAAAGCATACATTAGAAAATGCTTTGCATAAATCAGTCAAAAAAACTAAAGTATGATTATGCAAATGTAGACTTTTAGAAGACACATTTTCATTCAAATTCAGAAAATCAAAAGTAGGAATGTATGACATGAATAAAAAGTAACAAATTTGAAACACAAGTTTAACAGATAGTACTCCTCTGCAAACTAATATAAGAGCATTTAGATCACTATTTTAGTATTCTAAACGCTCTTATATTAGTTTACGAAGGGAGTATATAACTTATTACACGCTGATGGTTTTTCTAAGGGCATCGAGAACCACAAGCGTGTGACTTTCTGAAATTATGTGCAGTTACCTCTGTAACTGCATTTTTTTGTAATTATTTGAAACACAAATTCATCTCAACTTAAAAAGATATCCATACTCCAAATTTAGGTTTATTTTTATAGATATAGATATATGTTCCAGCATAATCAGTGTTGCAGTTTTCAAAATGAATGGGTTGTAGTTGTAAAATACAGATTGCCAAATGCATTGCTCGAAAAGAATTGGATAATTAAATATTTCAGTTGTCCTCTAATAGAAAACTTGTTGACTGTCAGCCAACAACACTAGTACTGCTAGTATATTGTAGCACTAATAGACCCCCTATATATGATTGTACATATTTGCTAATCATATGGTTTGGATTTCGTTTGATGTTGTCTTGTCGCTGTTGTAACTACAAGTATATGTCAAAGTTCAAAAAATATAACTATTTTCGGTATGTCTCTTTGGAGGTAATTAGGTTTGGAAGTATGCCCTTGTCTTGTTTTTACTGTCTGAGCAAGTAATTTATTGTTTATTAGTAGTGTCTGCGTCTAGACTCTAGCCATGGAGTTAATCAGGGATGCATGATGGGCATGCAGTTTTAATATCTGTAAGTTTAAATCAAAAGTTGTCTGTGTTTTGGTGTTTTGAACTTTTGTGATGCCGACCGTTAATCGCCATCAACATAAGCACATGTGCTCTACTCTGCACATTCCAACAACCGTTTCACGGAGAGAACACATAGATCTTCTTGGCCTTTAAAGGGGAGAAAGGCCCAAGCCTTGGATTAAATAATTAATGACGCCTTCTATGGCGAAAGATGCAAAGTGCTGAACTAGCTTCCAAGACAAACTAACACATGTGTGCATGCATACACAAGATCCGGCCACACAAAATCCGCTTCTTTTGTCTCTCCTCCAACATAATAAAAATATTATATTTAAATTTTTACAGGCTACTTACATCACCTTATTGTACTTGCTCTAAGTAGAACCAAAACACAAACCCAAGCCGTTGGCAAGATAAGTAAGCTCATCCTGAATTTGCGAGGGAATGTCACCCCGCCATCAAACTACTCCATCAGGGAACCTTCCGGGATGATTGGGAGCACCATTCACGGCAGGCAGGAGCCCGCCAAAAGCTCAAGAGGACATGTTCACGATACTCCCTTGGGTCAAGGTGAGAACTCTATTTGAAGCAAACCCGAACTCCACAGGACCTCGTCATCACCACCAACAAACTATGAGAACAACCGAGAGATTGTGGACTCCAAGATGTTGCCTTCATGCCGAGCAGGACTCTGAAGCACCGTCGCTCCTTGATCCGAACTAGATTAGGGGGTTTTCACCTAGATGAAGAAAGGTTGTAGCGGCCTTCATGAAGGGAACAACTGTTGAGAAATTAAACAATTGTTTGACTAATTTAATCCAATAATAAATCATGAACATGATATAGGCAGTGCTAATGACATACTGAATTTTGATGATGTACGCACGTACTAGGCAGATAGTAGAAACATCTATGCAAACCACTAGTACTGCACACATGAGAGTAAACAGGAGCTGTGTAAATGTGTTATACCCTCCAGTAGGCCAGTCTACCGTAGCAGCAGCGGAGGCGTCGGCCTCGTCTGCGATCCTCTTGTCCGCAGCAGCCGCATGATCGGAGTCAGTGCTCATGGTGAAGACGAAGGTGACGCAGAAGTAGTCGATGTAGATGAAGTAGTTGAACCAAGGCGAGCAGTCGCGTAGGAGACGCTCCCCAAAACCTAATCGCCTCTCTCCCGTACAGGATCTGGAGAAGCGGGGTTGCGGAGGCCTGCTCTTCCGTCAGCCATGTACGCGGTAGACGGGATGGGATCACCGAGGGCAGCAGTAGTGAAAGGAACGATCAGGGAGCAGTGGAGGTGTGAAGCGCATGGAGCTGAGTTGCGATGCCTCATATATATAGTCAGTCGGGTAGGAGAACGGTCCAGCAATAAAACCATTTAATTACAGACGTTTCATCTTCATAAAGACGCGTTTAATTACAGACGTTTCCATCCCCACAATAAAAACGTATTTATTATGGACATTTTAATTTCCGCAATGAATATGACGTCTCACATTCATTTTGTGTCTGTAATGGACTCCCTAATTTTGACCGGCAAAACATTGCATCGGCTCGGCTCATTCCCGCAACCCGCGGCGCGCGCGCGCGTCGTAACGAGGCGAGGCGAGCGGCGGAGGAGGAGCGCGCGTGTGGAACACCTCTCATTCCTTCACACCAACTCATACTAGTGGGAGAAGAGCTCACCTTATAAGTTGGTGTACATCTCTCTCAACTAGCCATGTGGGACTAAACTTCCCACCATTCAATTGACAGCATGGGCCCTTAGGAATTTTTCTGAAATTGTTAAGTGGGCCTGTAGCCCAACTAATATTCAGCAATCCCCCACCAGATCCCAAAGGCCTATAGTGTTGTCCTCTGTTCCAAACTCTATTTTGATATACCAGTATTTTCAGTGGAGACCCGTTAAGGTTGAATATCCACCTAGAACAAATAGCTACACTCCTCCACAACTGAACAATGGACTAGGCCTTGAATTGTCAATTTGGCGTGAAGAAGTTTCACCAAGTGTCTTACCAGTACTAGGCTGCCAAAGGCTGACCCCTCGGGTGGAGCATATTGGTCACTCCTGGCCTGTTCATGAACTTACTAGAGATCACCCTAATCTCATAGACTATGACCAGTAGTCAGGCTCATATAGGTGTGTTCCTCCAAAGATTGCTCTGTAGGATAGCATCTTGCTTTTACAAGCCTTGGAACACATTAAGACAAAAGTCAACCTGCCATACAGTTACCGAGAGTTGTGCATCTCCAACGGAGTGGGTTAGCTAAAATACTCTCCTCAATTAACCACTAGCTTGTTTTCCCAGGTCCTACTTCACGGGATCTCTGATCACATAGGTTGGATCACTACCATGGCAACTCATGTGGGTCTCATACTCATCTCCCTCGATGCATTATCTATCACCACACGGGATAGCCCTTTTGTAAAGGGATCTGCCAGATTCTTAGCCGTTTGGACATATTCCAACGCTATCACTCTGGAGTTTCTTAATTTTCTGACAGCTTTTAATCTCATTCTTATGTGTTTGTTGGACTTCATGTTGTCCTTTGAACTCTTCACCTTAGTGATGACGGTCTGATTGTCACAGTTCATAAGGATAGCCGGAACCGGTGTATCAACCACTAGCAAGTCCATCAAAAGATCTCGAAGCCATCCTGCTTCGACACCAGATGTGTCTAATGCTGTTAATTTTGCTTCCATTGTCGATCTCGTTAAGATCGTTTGCTTGCAAGACTTTCAGGAAACAACGCCACCTCCAAGAGTAAACATATACCCAGTTGTGGCCTTCATCTCATCAGCATCAGAGATCCAATTCGCGTCACTATACCCTTCAAGTACCAACGGGTATCCGATATAGTGAACTCCATAGTTCATAGTACCCTTCAGATAGCGCATAACTCTTTCAACAACATGCCAATGTACATCACCCGGTTTGGAAACAAACCGTCTTAGTTTGCTCACAGCAAACGCGATGTCAAGCCTTGTTGCGCTCGCTAGGTACATCAGTGAACCAATGATTTAAGAGTATCTCAATTGATCTATAGCCATGCCTTTGGACTTTCGAATCAACACGCTAGGATCATGTGGTGTTTGAGATGGTGTGCAGTCCGAATATCCAAAACGACTCAACACCTTCTCAACATAGTGGGATTGTAGAAGTGTAATCCCACCCTCATTATCTCTCAGTAGCTTGATGTTCAAGATAACATCAGCCACACCAAGGTCTTTCATCTCAAAGTTCTGAGACAGAAACGACTTGACCTCCTCAATGACTTTGAGGTTGGTCCCGAATATCAGTATGTCATCAACATACAAGCACAGTATAACTCCTTCGCCCCCACCATGGCGATAGTATACACATTTGTCAGCCTCATTAACAACGAAACCAACAGATGTCAGAGTTGTATTAAACTTATCATGCCATTGCTTAGGTGCTTGCTTCAGGCCATATAAAGATTTCAGCAACCTACACACCTTTCTTTCCTGACCATCTATCACAAAGCCATCTGGCTGTTGCATGTAGATTTCCTCATTTAGCTCTCCATTTAGAAAAATTGTCTTAACATCCATCTGGTGGACGAGAAGACCATGCGAGGCCGCCAACGAGAGTAATACTCGAATGGTGGTCAGTCTAGCCACAGGTGAATAAGTGTCGAAAAAATCTTCCTCTTCTTTCTGGTCATAGCCCTTGGCCACAAGCCTAGCCTTATATTTTTCAATCATACCATCGGGCCTAAGCTTCTTTTTGAACACCCACTTACATCCTAATGGTGTGCAACCATAGGGACGCTTAGTGATCTCCCATGTCCCGTTAGCCATGATGGAATACATCTCTCTACGGACCGCATCCTTCCAGTAGTCAGCTTCTGGAGAGGCGTGCGCTTATGAAATAGAAGTGGGAGTATCATCCACGAGGTACACGATGAAATCATCACCAAAGGTCTTTGCAGTCCTTTGTCTCTTGCCCCTACCAAGGGTTTCCTCGTCATCCTCCTCAGGATTTTCATCATGTGTTTGTTCATAATAATCCATAGGAATGGCAGGCTCAGGAGTCTCCTCAGATTCCTGTCTAGAAGTGCTTTGCATATCTCTCATAGGAAAAATATTCTCAAAAAATGTAGCATCCTTAGACTCCATAATTGTACCAACCTTCTGGTCAGGTACCTCAGACTTCACTGCTAGAAATCTATAGCTAACGTTGTTCTTAGCATAGCCCAAATTAACGCAGTCCACAGTCTTGGGTCCAAGCTTAAGCTTTTTGGGGATCGGCACATTGACTTTTGCCAAACAGCCCCAAGTACGCAAGTACAAAAGTGTTGTCCTTCTCTTCGCCCATTTCTCATAGGGAATGATCTCATTATCCTTTGTCGGAACTTTATTCAGGACATGACATGCCTTCAATATAGCCTCCCCCCACCATGCCTTGGATAAACCCGATGTATCTAACATGGCGTTAACCAAATCAGTTAGAGTACGGTTTTTCTGCTCGGCAACCCCATTTGACTGAGGTGAATAGGGAGGCGTCCTCTCATGAATAATTTCATGTTCTGCACAGAAAAATCAAACTCATTAGAGAAATACTCTCCACCACAATCTGACCGAACTCGTTTTAGTTTTTTCAAGTTGATTCTCAACTTCCGCCTTATAGATTTTAAAGTAGTGTATAGAGCCTCATCTTTAGTGTTTAAAAGATATAAACATCAATATCTAGTAGAATCATCTATCAGTGTCATGAAGTATCTTTTTCCACCTTTAGTCAATACACCATTCATCTCACAAAGATCAGAATGTATGAGTTCTAACGACGCCAAATGTCTCTCCTCCGCAGCCTTATGGGGCTTGCGAGGTTGCTTTGCTTGCACACACGAATGGCACTTAGAACCTTTGGCTAAAGTGAAACTTGGGATTAACTTCAATTTTGCTAACCACGTCATACTACCAAAACCAATGTGACAAAGGCGTGAATGCCAAACTTCTGTTTCATTAACACTCGAGTGAATATTGTTCACGACTTTATTACAAAAATCAGCGAGGGAAAAGCGGAACAGACCTCCGCATTCATAACCTTTTCCAACAAACAGTCCATATTTCGTAACAACTACTTTATTAGACTCGAATACCAATTTAAACCCTTCTCTACATAGAAGGGAACCACTAACGAGATTCTTCTTGATGGCGGGGACATGCTGCACGTTCTTCAGTTGCACGATCCTTCCCGAAGTAAACTTCAGATCGACCGTGCCAACACCATGAATAGAAGCACTCGCGTCGTTCCTCATCAGTACGGACCCGTTCCCTGTGGCCTGATAAGAAGAAAACAATAAAATGTCCGCACACACATGAATATTTGCACATGTGTCAATCCACCAATCGATAGACTGACAAACCACTACTACAAAAATAACTATAGCCAATATGGACACTAATGGCGCATTGTACATGTGGTGCGCCATTACTAAATACTAATGGCGCATCATGTGTTGGTGCGTCATTAGTGTGCAAATACTAATGGCGCACCACATCCACGGTGCGTCATTAGTAAATTTGTTTTTAAATTTTTTTCATAACTACTAATGGCGCACCGTGGGAGTGGTGCGCCATTAGTAATTATGTTGCACACATAATTTTTTTTATTTTTATTTTTTAGACTACTAATGGCGCATCGTGGGAGTGGTGCGCCATTATGGCGCACCATCCCACGGTGCGTCATTAGTAACTTGGCCACCACTTCCACCGAATGCACCCCCCCCCCCTGCGGTGGACCGCCTTTTCAATTTAAAAAATATATAAAAATGATGGAAATGCCAAAAAAATGTGATATGTGGTCTAGTTGTTGTGAAAATTACAAATATGAATTTTGACTTTATTTGCGAATTCTCTCGAGAATTTGTAAAATGGACATAACTTTTGCGTACGAACTCGGATGAAAAAGTTTTTTATATGAAAAATCATCTACTCGAAAAGTTACATCCGAACCGTTAAACATTTTCAAAAACCTAACAGAAAAAAAGATACGGGGCTTTTAAGATCTGGAGAGGCAAAAAAATTCAAAACAAAATCAAACTTACTAATGGCGCACTGCCCATGGTGCGCCATTACTATCTTCCCGCCTTCAAAATTCAAAATAAATCAAAAAAATAAAAAATAAAAAGTTACTAATAGCGCACCTGCCCATGGTGCGCCATTAGTATCTTCCCGCCTTCAAAATTCAAAATAAACAAAAAATAAAAAAAATTAGTAATAGCACACCTGCCCGCGGTGCGCCATTACTATGCCGTATATATGGCTGGGCATGGTCCTCTCCTCCTTACCTCTTCATTCTTCTCCTCCACTCCACCTCTCCTCCACTCCATCTCCCCCTCTCCTCCATTCCATCTTCCCTTCTCTCCTCCACCATACTACCCTCCTCCTCTCCGGCGATCTCCTCCTCCTCTCCGGCGACCTCCTCCTCCCTCCTTTCCTCCCCTCCCCTCCCCTCACGGTTTCTCCTCCCTCCTCTCCGGTGAGCTCCTCCTCCCTCCTCTCCGGTGAGCTCCTCCTCCCTCCTCTCCAGTGAGCTCCTCCTCCCTCCTCTCCTCCCATCCCCTCATGGTTTCTCCTTCCTCCTCTCCGATGCTCCGGTGAACTCCTCTTCGGCGACCTCCTCCTCCTCTCCGGCGATGTAGGCGAGCGCCTCTCCGGTGACCTCCTCCTCCTCGTCTCCGGTGAACTCCTCTCCGGCAAAAGAACATGGCAAAAGAATGTACAAGATCCAAAAACAGGAACAAAATTTGAAATAATATCGTGCCAAAAAACGAGCAAAAAAAGAGCAAAAAATGGGCAAAAAAAATCACGATCCAGATCCAAATTCAAATTTCAAAAATAGCAATGGCGCACGGTGGGGGTTAGACGGTGCGCCACTACTATTTTCCCACCTTCAAAATTCAAAAATACTAATGGCGCACCGTGGCCTATACTAATGGCGCACTAGTGGCCTATACTAATGGCGCACCATGGTGCGCCATTAGTAAAAAATACTAGTGGCGCACCAGTAGTGCGCCATTAGTAGGCAAAATTGGTGCGCCACTAGTAGGCCTTTTCCTAGTAGTGAACTAAAAATACAGTAAACAAATTACTGTACCCGGATGGCCCACTCTCATCGTTGCTCACAATCATGTTGGCAGTCTTGGAGTCCTGTCCTGGCTTCTTAAACTTGTTTGGGCACTTGGCAGCCCAATGTTCATCTGAACCACAAGTGAAACAACCACCCTTCTTCTTATCTTTCTTGAAGGTCTTCTTGCCCTTCTTCTTAAACTCGGTATTTTGTTGGACACCAGTCTTCCCCTTAGGCTTGTGGGGGTGGAAGTTCTTCTGCACCATACTGGCGACAGAGGTCCCTTCGGTCCCTTTTCCGTGCGAGTCCTTTGCCCTCGAATTCTGCTCCACACTCAGATGGCCAATGACATCCTCAACTGAGAATACACGCCTCTGATGTTTTAGAGTAGTGGCAAAGTTCCTCCAGGAATTGGGTAACTTAGGATAATGCAACCCGTGACAAATTTGCCCGGCAGCACACACTTGAGAAGCTCAAGCTCCTTAGCAATGCACTGTATCTCATGAGCCTGTTCCAATACAGAACAGTTTTCGACCATTTTGTAATCGTGGAACTTCTCCATAATATACATCTCACTTCCAGCATTCGTTGCGCCGAATTTAGATTCGAGCGCCTCCCACAAGTCCTTGGCAACCCGCATATGTAAGTATGCATCAACCAGCTTATCTCCGATCACGCTCAGAACGCATCCAACAAAGACGACGGTGGCCTCCCTGAACGCCTTCTCCTGTTCAGGAGCGATCGTTCCTGTGGGAGTAACACCGGCGACCCAGAACACGTTCATGACCGTGAGCCATAAGACAGTTTTGGTCTGCCAACGCTTAAAGTACGTCCCCGTAAATGGGGTTGGTTTCAGTGCAGCAGCAAAACCATGGATCGAAAATTGCCTACACATATTAGGCTTTTGGATTGTTGAGAAATTAAGCAATTGTTCGATTAATTTAATCCAATAATAAATCATGAACGTGACATAGGCAGTGCTAATGACATACTGAATTTTGATGATGTACGCACGTACTAAGCAGATAGTAGAAACATCTATGCAAACCACTAGTACTGCACACATAAAAGTAAACAAGAGCGGTGTAAATGTGTTATACCCTCCAGTAGGTCAGTCGCTTCTCGGCAACCGCATAATCGGAGTCAGTGCTCATCAGACGTTGCATCAGCTCGGCTCATTCCCGCGGCGCGCGCGCGCGTCGTGCCGAGGCGGGCGGCGGAGGAGGACATCTCTCTCAACTAGCCATGTGGGACTAAACTTTCCACCACTCAATTGACAGCATAGGCCCTTAGGAATTTTCTGAAATTATTAAATGGACCTGTAGCTCAACTAATATTCAGCAACAACGCCAAGGACTCCTTTACCACCGTCAGCCCCAGGCAAGAACTCCCCGGCTCCAGGTCTTGGGGCAGTCGATCGCCATATCAACCGACGCACCACACTCCCGCCACACGCTCAAATCGCTAGTTGCCATGGAGCCCTCGCCACCGACCAGCAGCTAAGCCATGACCTCCACAATCACATCACTTCTTCTTCGTTGTCTTTTTCATTATCATCGTTGTCTTCCTCGCTATCACAATGAATGATAAAATGTTAAAGATAAACTAATACATAAATGGATCCAGGCTTACACCCCAATTATATGGACACGTACACATGGTGACTAATTAAACGTGCTGACTGGCGTCTTTGCTGGATTCAGTCACTGCTCCTGGAGCCATTGAGCATGTCCATAACTAATCAAGCCACGTCATGGATAGGATAGATGGGGGAGGGACTTGCAAATGATGGCGAAAATAAATAAACAACCCGGCCGCTCATCCCGTCGCTAACGCCATGCCGGTTAGGTAGATGGATTATTTTTAGGTTAGAAATAGATTATTCCCATCATTTTCTGAAAGCAGAGATTTTTTTTAGGTGAACTGAAAGCAGAGATGCATAACCAAACCGTGCGTACGTTAGCTTCTTCTTTTGGGCCGTTGACCTGCTACAGTGGGTTGGGTTAGAGCGACCGAGCACTACTTGAGCGACCGAGCACTAGCTGGGAGTATATGTCAGCTGGATGAATAGTACTGGTACCACCAAATTTTGATGTTTGTTCGTTATTGTTCTATACTGGCCTAACCCGCGCGGCGGCACGCCGCGCTCGATGATCTCTCGCAGATGTGCAATCTATTGATCTAAAAGTGGAACAATGCATGCTCATTTGATGTCAAAATGACATATAGAGATAGTAAACAAACCAAGCATACGAATATATTGAAATTTTGCAAACGCAGGGATACAAAGATACAAATTAAAAGTGGCACACTCTTCAGACAAACAAATTATTCAAACTACATATTCAAACTACATACAGTTTGCTGCGGACAGAGAACTGTATATAAAGACACAAACACATTGCATAGATAAGCTAGAAGTAGCTGCTAGTGGATTAGATCATCCTAGTATATCCTCCTGCAGGATTGGTGCCTGTGGTATAATGATAAAGTGATTTTGCAAGTTCTTGCATACGTCCGACGGAAGGGTGCGTGCCTGTATATGTGATAATGGGATCGTCGCTGTCTGGGGATACATACGAAGTGGTAATATATCAAAGAAGCCATTGCATATCTTTGCCAAAATCATTGTCTGTCTTGCAAACTCGTTTTGCTGTGTGTTTACTTGCTGGCGGGCCATATTGAATTGCCATTGTTTTGTTTGAGCCTTCTCTCTTGCTGTAAATAGCCTTTCCTTTGTGACTTCAAGAACATAGTAATTATGATCATTGATAGAAATATTATAGTCTGCACAGATGCATTCTAAGGCCACCTGAGCTGATTTTTCCATTGCTTCATCTTCTGTATTAGCTGCTTCTCCTTCATATGTAATGGACGATTCTCTGAAGCTATCTTTCTGACGTGGTAGAGCAATTAGTACGGACGCTTGTATCATACCTTCATGAACGTACCAACAGGTGTACCCTTGTACTTTTAGGCCAATTGTTTAACTCACTGTTTCAAGCATTGGTCGTCTTGGAATATACACTATAAGATTCTCATCCTGCATGGAAGAGGTCGTAATATAATAAATTGCTTACTTGTAAGGAGCAAACAGAGAGAAAAAGCTAGGTGAGGCCAAGAGCTTACCGAGGTACTTCCGCTTCCATGATTAGAATTCAGTGCCGGATGTTTACCCTTCTTCTTAACTTGCTTTGCCATGGAGGACGCTCTCTGGGGATGATAAGCTTCGTCCATTGCGGTGTACTCAGTTGATATTGGTCGAGAGTGTCCAACTGGTAATATATAGAGCATATATAGATGAATGAGTCACCGTTGTGTTTCGTTGAGGCTGCCAAATGGCAAGTATTTTCTGCACTCCATTCCAGTAGGTGTCACACTCGGTTCTACGTGGAGATAGAGGGAAAGATGGACGGTTGCATGCCCAGGCTGTGTACAGAAAGCAGCCGGGTCAGACTGCAACCCTGCTAGCTAGTTCAAAGCGGTGGTCTCGTATGACTCATTTTGTTTCCAGTAGCATGCATGCAAATGATGAAAATAATTGCAAGGATGTCATATCGTACAACATAGTGTGCTCACATATGGGAATGGAAATATTATTGTTATTAAGTAAAAGAGGGATACATATTGCTGCGAAGCAGACAAATAAAGGACGGGCTTAGAAGCTCTATTTTTCTAGGAGACAAACAAGAAAAACACTTCTCTGAAAGTGGATACTAAACTTAATAAAAAATAAAGAGACATGTAATTAGGCTAAACTGATGCTGCTGTCGGCCTAGTAGTCTTGATGTTCAGATGATCCTCCAGCGGGCCGGCCTTGGGACGTGGTCGTATACCCAAACAGGAAGTACACAATTGAACCCCAGCAAACCTTCATCAAGCAAAAAAACACGACCATCTAAAGCTCTGGCATCAAGTGATTCCCAAAAGACCACTAATAGATGCATCAACCATCTGCGCCCGAACGAAACTCGTATAATTAAACAACTAAATAGAAAAAGAAACGGACACATCAGCTGGACCCCATGCCACGAGTATATTCATCAGGGTGCACGCGTGCACTGCATGCCGCAAGTATATTCTTCGAGGTGCACGCGTCCACTGCATGCCGCGGGTATATTCATCGGGGTACACGTGTGCACTGCAGGCCGCGAGTATATTCATCCGGGTGCACGCGCTGCACTGCATGCCGCTATGTATATTCATAGAATTGCATGCATGCACTGCATGCATCGGTGAATTGCCGTTCCAGTGCATACGTGCAATGCATGCCCCCGTGTGTTTCCATTCGACTTATCCTTCATCGTTTGGTCGCACATGCGGGAGTCTCGTGCGCTAAGGCCTACACGCTAGTGGTTTCTGCACAACAATTAGGCCAATAGTGCCACGTACAACCAGTAGGAGGTCGCATAAGCGCTAGCCAAGAAAGACCAAAACATGTACAGAAAATAAGCAGAGAAAACAATCAAGAACTCACCAGTTCGCACAACAGAGAGCCGACCAGCAGAAACAAAGCCATCAGACGAAGAAGAAGAACCAACAACAATGGTCGACCGAAGGCACCAGCAGCACGCAAGGGCACCACTCTTAGACGACAGCAGGAAGACGTACCACCAACCAAAGAGGCATGAGGATAACCACCAGCAGAAAAACCGGAAGGACAAACATTCAAACCGTCGACAGCTTCGGCAGATAAACTGTCTGAAGCAAACATTAGACGGACCACATTAGAGTCCTGAAAATGAGCATAAGATTGAACGGCTAGACGCAACAGCAGCACAAATATAAAATAAGTAGACCGATAGAGCAGAAAGCCAACAAGATCGCCCACTGACAGACCGAACAGCAGAAGCGAACCCGTCGACCGCTGAAGAAGAACACACACTGACAACAGAACCTACAGACAAAAAAAAAAAGCAACGATTCAGTAACCACAACAGTTAAACCACCAAGAAGAAACGCAAGAAAGCAATCATAGGCACGCACAGGCATTCACATACATGTAAAAAGAATTGAATACACTCACCAATGGTACAATCTACAGGTCGATTCCCTAATGAAATCTCCCGACGACGACTATCAACGTCCACATTAACATCTTGACATGAATCCAATCGATGAACACATACAACATGCATCAACCAATTAAGACAACGACAACCTAGACGAAGGAGCACAAAATCAGTACAAAAGGAAGCACAACCAGAGAAAGGCAAAAGAACTAACCAGGCCGAGAAGAACGAAACGGCCGGCGAGTAGCAGACCGGAGGCGGCAACCCGAATCAACTACAGCTGCCTGGCCACACCCACCAGCGAATGCCATCGTCGACGACGAATCCACGGAAGAAACGCGGCCGGCAGCGCGGCGCACACGGACAATAAGGGCCGCCCGAATCCCAGGAGGACGGCCCCGACGGCGTTGGCCGGATCGAACCGCAGCAGGCCCAGCCATCGCCGAACAGAGAAGCGGCACTACTGCTGAAAGAAGAAGAAGAAAACCGGAAGCGAACGCAATGAGCAGCGGAGGCACAAGGGCACCTGTATTTATAGGGGATGACAGTACAGAAGAATTCAAATCGGAAACGGGAAGCAAAGGCGGCGGAGAAATACCCAGAGGCTTTCAGCAGAGCGGCAACCGCCAGCGCAGAAATACGCAAAGACTTCCACCGAAGCGGCAACCGCCAGCGCAAAAAGTGGAGAAGATGCAAACGGCAGCCAACCCAGGCAAGCATACGTGGCAGAAAGCAAAGATAAAAAAAGGAAGTAGGCAGCGGCGCATGCGGAAAAATCCAAAACAGACGATAGGCAAATTGGTCTCCCCCATGCAACCAATACGAAACTGAACATGGACACCCAATCGTCAAAGGCGGTTGTATTTTTTAATGATTTCCAGCGACATGCGCTCCGCTCACCCAGGTACGTACCCAGCCAGATCCCCCACTATTACACGTGTTGCACACCCATTGGACGATTTGTTATGATAGAAAAAATTCAAAAAAACGTGGTAAACTAAACCTGGCCAGGTTTAGTATATGTATAATGTACTACTGCTATGTCTTTGGGGGTAATTTGTTTTGGAGGTTAAGTCTTTCTTGTCTCGACCCTCTTGTATAGTGATTTATCGTGTCAAGATTCTAGGCTTAGTCAATTAGGGATGGGTTTGTTTGAATTGTTCTAGTTCACCTGGTTGGTTGGCTTATACACTCATCGTTTGAAAATACTTGTCGTGGTCTTAGAACTAAAATCACGATAAGTATTTTGAAGCGGAGGGAGTAACACATTTAGGTCATCTTTACTTGCATGATTGTAAAAATGCAGGGATAAAAAAAATGAATGATTGAAATGTCATGTTCACTGAAATCCTAAGGTTTCGAGTTTGTTTGATTGCATCAAAAGAGAACTTTTTCCAGTAGGTTTGAGTAGGTATTAAATTTCTATGGAATATAATACAAATGACTGAATCGAACGACTAGTGTAGGAAAAAAAACTTACAAATTTGATTCCTCCAAAATTCTATGGAAATCCCTTGAGTCGAAGAAGCCCGGCTATATATGCACCTTTCGTCAGTATAAAGACGCCACCGATGGATACGGGAGCTTAACTTAGGGCATCTCCAACACCAACCCTTAAACCGCCCGCAATCGTCCGGACCACACGGTCCGGACGTGTTGTGTCATCCAACGCAGGTCTGTATTGGTCCGCTCGGTGGTTCGGACGTGCTTTCTCCCGAAAAATGTAAATAAAGTGGGGGGAGGGGTGGGGTTGCGGGAGTCCGGACAGCATACACGTAGGACTGCGACATCCCTGGCCCACCCAATCCCCTCCCTGTTCCATTTCCTTCCACTTCGCCATTTCTCCCCCTTACTTTGTATCCGCACCCTCCACCTTCGCCATTGTCATTGTACGGCCGCCATAGAGGCATTGCCGGACGTGTGCAACCAGCACCGACGTGTCTGCTCACCTTTACGACGACGTTGTCCACCCTGGAGCCGTTTGTACCCAGGTACACTCCGCCCCCCTGCGACGCCCTTCATGACACCACGCCGGACAGGTGCTTGGTGAAATGCCATTTAACTTAATTTCGGATGCCACCTTCTATTCGAATAAGAATGCTATTTTCTATCCGAATTTTGATAAACTCTGGCCGGCTTGCATGAATTTTGTCCGGCTAGTTCAAATAGTTGATGAAATGTATGCAAGTAACGTTAGATGACGGCCTCCAGAATCAGTGTATGTGGACATATGCCGAAACAAATTTGCAGGGCAATGTTGCAGATGCCCTTAACTGCTACTAGTAATTTGCATCTCCCTCTCGGTCGAGAAACAGAGCGTGGGGCTGGTAGTGGTTTGCTTGGGCAGGAGTGACAGTAGTCGCTAATTCCACGCTGGTTAACTAGACGGACGGACTAAGCCGGATCATCGCCTTCTTTTTCTCTTCTAAAACCAGCTAAAGCTAGTGGCCGCAGCGTACACTAGCTTCTGCCTTTCGGCCGTTGACCTGCTACATGTGGTGAAGGTCTGTCAGCCTCTGGACATATGCCAAAGTACTACTCCTATATGGCGTTGGATTTATTATACGTACTACTATAGGTCAGCATAGGTCAGCAGCATGTTGGGTTGCAGTTGGTGAGCACTATGAAATGAATATCAATATTTTGAGCAAGTTGAGTGAGTAGAGCAGAGAGCACTAGGTGTAGGTGCATGCATAGCCGCATAGGTCAGCTGGTCTTGGTTTCGGAGCCACTCGTTTGGCCGTTCCTCCCTGGCCACGGAATGGCTGAGCTTGGAAGTCGCCGGCGTCGTCGCAAGCGAAAGGCGGCCGGGCAGGGCAGGGCAGCTGCAACTTGCAAGAGAGAACGTGAGACGGCCATAAACAGAGGCAGCCTCACAAACTTTGATCAAGAAATTTTTTTTTATATAAAGTGCGAAACATATATCACTAGATTTACCATAAGATGTAGTTTCACATTATATATTTTTGCTATTGTAGATATAAATATTTTTCTCTACAAATTTGGTCAAAGTTTGCAAAGTTCGACTTCTCAAAAAATTTATAGGCACTGCATTATGAACCGGAGGGAGTAGTTGAGAAGTATTTCTTCCAAAGATCACTTTCATCTTCACAAATTATGACAAGTAGCATATGCTGCGTGTGCGTCATTTATCGTAACCTTGAAGTTCTCTTTTTCGTATATCCGTTCATTTAAAATGTTTTATCTCATAAACCATGTGTTCAAATTTTAAACCGTTTTCATCGTTGGATTCCTCGCGTCGAGATTTTCAAAACTAGATCTCATATTAATTTTTTTGACGAACTTTTTTAACAAAAAAAACAGATGGAAAAAACCACACTGAGAGCACGTTTTCTTTCCCTTTCGGAAACCCATTTCCGAGAGGTACGGTCGTGCCTCGCGCAGGAGCAAAATTGTACTTCTCGCGGAGGAAAAACCAGGCCTCTTGCTGAAGAAAAAAAGCACATGTTTTTCGTTTTCGAGAGGCACGGTCGTGCCCCCGTGCCTCTCACGGAAGAAAAAAAACCAAAAAAAACACATTTTTCCATTTCCGAGAGGTACGACCGTGCCTCTCGCGGAAGCAAAATTATGCCTCTCGCAGAAGCAAAAAAAAAGTGCGGTTTTTCGCACAATTTTGTTGTTGAAAAACTTAGGAACCCCGTGCACAACTGAACAACAAAAAACCGAAAAAACATCTAAAAACCCGAGAACGCTTGCAGAAAAATAGAAAAAATCCGGAGGGCGTGCTCTCAGTGCACCCCAAGTGACCCCTGGGGAGGCTCCCGAACAAGCGCTCCTCAAATAGTTGCTCCCGGTCTAGTCCTCTGGAAGAGATTGTGTGTGAATGCTATATCTTGCTTATAGCGAGACTAGCATCTGTTTCGCCTGTAGGGCTCGTGCGTAAGGGCGGGGCCGTTAACACTGTCACTCGCTCGCTCGTTTTATATCATGGTGTTATACATTTTAATCATTTTTCATCATTTCTTTCACCGTCTTAATCAATTTTTTGCTTTTCTTTTTAGTATTCCTTGCTTTTATTCTTTCCTTTTCGGTTAATATTGTTTCTTTGTTTTTTCATACAACTTTCATATACACCTGGAACAATTTTTATATACATGTTTAACATTTTCTAAATATGTGATTAACAGTTTTGACAACTTATATGTTTAATATCTACTTTTTCACTACACATTGCACATTTTATGTATACATGCAGAGCAGTTTTATATACACATTTAACATTTAAAAAATATATGATTACATTTTCTAAACATATATTTTAATGTATACTTTTTCATTAAACATTTCATATTTCCATATATATAAGGAACATTTATACATAGTCCCTTCGTTTCTAATTATAAGACCCTTTAGAGATTTCAATACGGGCTACATACGGATGTATATAGATATATTTTAGAGTGTTGATTCACTCATTTTGCTCTGTATATAGTCCACATTAGAATCTCCAAAAAGACTAATATTTAGGAACGGAGGGAGTACATGTTTAACATTTTTCAAATTCATGATTAACTTTTTTGAACATATATTTTTTGATGTCCACGTTTTCCATACACATTATACACTTTTTGTATACTTCAAGAACATTATTTATATACACGTTTAACATTGTCCGAATACATGATTATGTTTTTTTACATTGATATTTTTTATATCTACTTTTTCCCGTGCACATTGTACATTTTGTGTATACATTGGAAACCTTTTTCTATACACATTTAACATTTTGTAAATGCATGAATAAAATGTATAATAAATAAATATATTTTTGCTTTCTGCTTTTTTCCATAGGCATTGTATATGTTTCGTATCCGTCAGAAACTTTTTTTCTATACACATTTAATATTTTTAATGCATGATTAACATGCATGGTTAACATTTTTCAACTTTTGTATATAAAGTGAATTTTATGATGGACGTACTCAGAATATTTCCAAATATTACCAAAAATAAAAAAAGAATGTAAGATAGGAAAAAAAATATACACAAGCGCTGAAGGCCTGAGTCCGCACTGGGACGGTCCAATCGGGCGGCTGCCATCAGCGAGACATACTAGTGTCTCGCTTGAAGCGAGACATAGACGTGCCCAGGACTCTCCTCCTTTCTGGCCGTCACTATAAATGGCCGGCCCAGGTAACTTCTCTGTTAGTTCGTTTTATTTTCCTGTTTTTAATTTGTTTTTGGACCCTGGTAAGTACATGACACGTGGCACGAGCACATGACAACTCCAAACCCCTTTACGAAAAGTTTAGTGACGTGAGGATGTCAACTTTAGACAAGCATGCCAACTTTTGTGCTTCAGTTTATTTTTGACAGAAACTTGCTATGTGCCACTGGAAATTGACATCCTTGCATGACTAGAAATTGCCATCGAAAACATCAGGGCCGGCGTGAAACGTAGCTGACGTGTGGCACTTATCATTTGAGTTGTTTTTTAGTTTTTATTATATCCAAAAATATTGTAAATACATATATACCAAAACATATTATTAAATAAAATAAAAATAAAAACCTGAGTTTGAAAAGAAAATAATGCAGTGTAAAACATGAGTAAAAACACTTGTTTCAAAAATGTATGCGACATTTTTTTAAATGAATATGCAATGTAAAGATAATATTTGTGTAATTTAAAAATGATTTGTAATATGCATAAAATAAAATCATGTTGTATTTAAAAAAAATGTTCACGTGTTACGAAAATATGTCCTTGACATTTTTTAAAAATGTTTCCACAATCTGCCGAAATGTTGGCATAGTATAAAAAATGTTTTAGAACATTTGAAAAAAATGGTTGTATTTGAAAATTTGTTTAAGATGTATTTGGTTTTTTTCAAAAACATTTGTTTGAAAAATGTTAAACGTTTATAAATCAATGTTTTAAATGTATACAAAAAATGTACAATGTGTATGAAAAAAATGAAAATCAAAAAGACGTATTTGAAAAAGTGTTAAGCATGTATTTGAAAAAATATTCGTGATGTACACAAAAATGTGCAATGTGTATCAAAAATATAGACATGTGTTGAAAAAGGAAAAAAGAAGGAAAGATAAAGGAAATAAATGTTCCCGTAGTTTAGAAAAGGGAACTACCCCAACCAGGCGACCAACCGATGCTTCAACCTGCCTCTCGCATGTGAGCTGCCATGTATTATAGATCTATTGGCATGTCGGAGAGGAGGAGAGGGGTTACCCCTCTGCTCTGCCATGTCTATATATTATATGACTTTGTGTCCCTAATGACTTTTGGATTATTGATAGGTAGATCTTGGAGGAGACTTTCAGTGCGGAGGCACCATCATCTCACATTCATCTTCCTCCTCAGCTTGGGCATCATTTTCCTCAATGGCTGCTCCATGGAGGTGTGGTTCGAAGCCTCTCAGGTTAATAGGCTCCTGGATGCGGCCAGAGCCATCGTTCTCCTCTTCTCTGTTGGAGTTGGGGAAGATGACTATGTCGGCTGGTCCTTATCTATGCATTTTATCCTCTATGTCTCAATAAGAATTCTCGTTACACATTCTTGGTCATACCGTTGCTGAGTTATCCAGTTGAGTATATCCCTTATCCTCATTCCTAGTTCTTGCACTCTTTGTGTCGCTGCCTGGTGCTTAGCACAGACTTGTTGGGAGATGATCCATGTTTTCCTCCATATGTGGTGTTGGTTCCTGTCGGTGTCAAAACCGGCGGATCTCGGGTAGGGGGTCCCGAACTGTGCGTCTAGGCCGGATGGTAACAGGAGGCGAGGGACACGAAGTTTTACCCAGGTTCGGGCCCTCTTGATGGAGGTAAAATCCTACGCCCTGCTTGATTAATATTGATGATATGGGTAGTACAAGAGTAGATCTACCACGAGATTAGAGAGGCTAAACCCTAGAAACTAGCCTATGGTATGATTGTTGTTCTGTATGTTGTCCTACGGACTAAAACCCTCCGGTTTATATAGACATCGGAGAGGGTTAGGGTTACACAAAGTCGGTTACAATGGTAGGAGATCTACATATCCGTATCGCCAAGCTTGCCTTCCACGCCAAGGAAAGTCCCTTCCAGACACGAGACGAAGTCTTCAATCTTGTATCTTCATAGTCCAGGAGTCCGGCTGAAGGTATAGTCCGGCCATCCGGACACCCTCTAATCCAGGACTCTCTCAGTAGCCCCTAAACCAGGCTTCAATGACGACGAGTCCGGCGCGCAGATTGTCTTCGGCATTGCAAGGCGGGTTCCTCCTCCAAGTACTTCATAGAAGATTTTGAACACAAAGATAGTGTCCGGCTTTGCAAAATAAGTTTCCACATATTGCCATAGAGAGAATAATATTTACACAAATCTAATCTGCTGACGTATTCCGTAGTGTGACACACCACGACCAAGACTTTATCCAAGTCGTTTTATTATCCCACCTCAGCACGTCATGCGAGGCGGTTTCCTTGGCACGTCTTGTTAAAGCAAAGATCGTGTCCCCCTATTCCAGGATTCTCATCAATACGGGCGTGGGTAACCCAACCGCTTCTAGGACTCCTAGATTATAGGCAAGTCCAAACGGACACGGAGAGGATGCTTGATATTCACCCTCTTTATAAAGGGACACGGCTTTTATTTTTCCCTCCCGTGCTCAATCGAATCCTTCCCCCACCTCAAGCTCAAACGCCCAAAGTTCAGGTCAGGTACTCCGAACCTTCAGTCATGTCCGAATCTAGCCTTCAAGGCTGATGGGTGCCTTCCTCCGTCACGGAAGAAGACATCAAAAAGTTGAGGGAGGCCAGATATCTGACCGCCGAGATTTTGCATCGGCTGCCTCCCCGAGGGCAGGCCGTCCCCTCCCCCGAACCCAATGAGAGCGTCGTGTTCGTCTCCCACTTCCTCCGAGGTCTAGGCCTTGCTCTGGATCCTTTCGTCAGGGACTTGATGTTTTATTACGGGCTAGATTTCCATGATCTAGCTCCGGACTCCTTTCTTCATATCACGACATTTATTGTCGTGTGTGAGGCCTTCCTCCGGGTTACCCCTCACTTTGGCCTGTGGCTCAAGACCTTTGAAGTAAAGCCGAAGGTGATCGAGGGGCAACATGCAACATGTGGAGGTGCCTCAATACGCAAGATGATGGGAGCTCCGTGGCATAGAGGTTCCATCCCAGAGGTGTCTGAATTGTGGCAACAGGAGTGGTTCTACATCACGGCTCCTAGAAGTGCCAAGTGGGCGGCCGCCCCTATTTTCCGCTCGGGGCCTCCACCACAACTGATGTCATGGATCAGCAGAGGTCTGAGCTGGGGTCTAGCCAAGGACGTGCCTATACTGCAAAGCCGCATTCGAGATCTCTTCAATGGAGATTTCAGTTTGGTTGCGTTAATACAAGTTATGCTGGTTCGTCAAGTTCAGCCTTGCAAACGCCGGCCCCTTCGCTTGTGGGAGTTCAATCCCGAGGGACCGCGTGTCATTCAAAATTTTCTCGGCCTGACGCACGACGAGATGTACAAGTCATTCTTCGGACCTCAGGTAGAGTGTCCGGAAATCACCGAGGACGTGGGCCTGAGTAGTAACCGCGCCGCCGAACAGGTAAGGAATCTTCCGGCCGAACATACTATCTCTCCTTTGTTACGAAGTTATTTCTGAGAGTTCGCTTCTTGACCAGGACTGGCTAACAAAGGCGAAGTTGGTTCGGTGTTCGGCCCCCCTCCCTAAGGGTTTGGAAAATCTGGTATTGGAAAAGATGCTCCAGACCGCACCTTGCCCGGAGCCCTTGAAGGAAGATACTGTGGAGGATAATACGGGCGGACGCGGCCCCCAACGCTGCCCATTCTAACCGAGGGAGCGAGCGTCTCCATGAAGGAAGACGACCAGAAGAGGAAAAGGGCTGCGCCCGGGGATTCGGAAGCCGAAGCTTCCAAACGGGAGAAGAAGTCTCCCGCAGAGGGTCCTACCTTGGGGGGTGCTGTTGCCGCACAAAGTCCGCGGGGGGATCAATTCTCCCGCGAGTCGTAAGTGACCCGAAATACTTTAATAGTACAGATATGCCATCTTTTTCTTCTGAGAAAATAACCACCGCATATATCTTTGCAGTTCGGGCCTTAGCCCCTCTCAAATGAGCTCGTCTTCGGGGAATCTTCTTCTAGAGATGATGGAGAGCGAAACGCCTCCTCCGGACTCCTCCGCTCCGGAAGCGGGCGACCCCGAAGTGTCGTCGCGGAGGGCCTCTCCGAGTCCGGTGAGGCCAGAAGATAATCCCATTGACCCCCGAAGCTCCAAGTGTCTGGCTCCCGAAGAGAGCAGACAAAAGAGTCCGGCACCGTCTAGTGTGCGATCGGATGTTCTGAGGGAGTTGGTGGGGCGAGCGGCCATCTCAGATGAACACCGTGTGCTGATGAATACGGTGATGAAGAGAATCTCGTCTGCCAAAAGCGGATTGCATGAAGCTTTTATGAGTCTACTGACAGGCTTTGAGGTACGTAAAAGAATGTATGATAGTCCTGCACATGCTAGGTGTGCCCTGTGTAGATAGTAGCCCCTGAGACTCTGGTGTTCGTCGGAAAAGACGACGAACAGAGGATCATATTCCCAGGTAATAATCATACTGCCTCTATGTGCAGGTGATGGAAGCTCCGGTGGCTAGCCGGACTAGCGAGTTTGCCCATTTAGAATGGCAGTTGGATGCGACAGACGCCGACATCGAGCTTGTTAACAAAAGGCTTGACGAGGCACAGGGTAAGTGTCATTATCTAGTAAACGCAACATAGGAAGAGAAGCATGATGCCAGTATCTTTAATATGTTGTGACTGCAGATGGAGCTGCCGCTGTTGAAGCCTTGCGGGCAGAACTTGCCCGAGCCAAGGAACAAGCGAGGTTGGGTAATGCGGCTGCTTTGAAGGCGGCCGAAGAGTTGCAAGCCGAGAAGACCGCGCATGGCGAGAGCCGAGATAAGATGGCCAATATGGCCATAGAATTAAAAGCCGTCGCCGACCATTGCCGGGTTATTGAAAAGGAAAACCAAGTGAAGGCATCGGACCTTGAGAAGGCTGCTGCGACGAGAAAAGACCTCCGCTCTGCTATGAGGGCACAGAAGGAGGAGCTGCGGGAAGCCGGGGATATTGTAGCTGGGAAATCCTTTATGCCGCGGAGGAAGTTCGGAGATCCAGGGTATGCCCCTCTGGATCGGCTGTGGAGTTCGGAGGATGTGTATATGGATTTGGCGGCGAGCGCTGCCGATGCGGCCAAGTACTTCCAGGGTCATACCGACCGTGAAGTAGACCAGCTGTTTTGGAGACAATTCCATTCTCCCACGCATCCGCTTTCATTGACTGACCAATTAGCCGAATGGGCCGAACTGAATAGGTTGTCCGGACTCGCCATGAGGTCTGTTGTGGATCAACTATGGCCGAAAAGGCCAAAACCGAACAGCTATTTCAGCTTGGTGCAGCAGTTCCTTGATGTGGTGCCGCGCATTAATGCGATGAAGAGGTCGGCGTGCATAGAGGGCTCACGGATGGCCTTTGCCCGTGTTAAAGCATACTGGGCGGAGATGGATGCTACCACTGTTGCAGCGCGGGATTCGGCCATAGGTCGAATGGCTGCTGAGCACTACTTTGAAGAAGTTCTTGAGGGTGCTCTTTTGATAGAGACCCAGTGCTCAAAAAATATTATGTTTGAGTGATATGTAATCTCATTGTAAGCGAAATGCTTGTATAAATTTTTATAAGGCTATTTTTATACTTTTGCCTGAAAGTAATATGATGCCTCCTGGGCGGCCGTTTATGTATACATGTGTATAACCTGAAAGATTGCAGTCTTCGGCTTCAACCCCCACGCATATAATGCGGAGGTGCTCGCAAAAACACACGTTCACACTTAACCCAACGTCTTGGTCCTATTAAGGAGGTGATAGCGGAGCGAGCGAGGCAACCAGACTATAATGCTTTAGCACTTTCACTTAGCCATAGGAGTTTGACAGTGGTGGCTCCGCACTCTCTCGATCCCGGGGTGCGTGCATGCCTGGCCGGAAAACGGCCCTTCGTTAAGGCGGAGGAATTCTAACATTCCAATAGGTCATCGAGTAGTTGACCAGTCTCACGCTATATCATGACAGTCAGTTTTCGGCTTTCTCTACCGAGGTGCTCGTCCGGATGAACCAGGGCACAATCGCAGTAGTTCTCCTGGTGCTACCTTAGCCGGTAAAGCGGAACGTAAGGCACCAAAACACAGGAGCCGAGCAAACCCAACATTTGACCAAAGACAATGATTCGGAGCTGATGCATATACGGCCAAACTCGCGACGCCGGACACTCCCTAAGGTATTCGGTCTTTATGGTATAAACTGGGCCTAAATAATGGCCTTTGTAAGAAGCCTCTTGTGTCCAGGTACGTGCATTGTTCTGGCGTGGCCACATGCCAAGACGTCAGCATCCTTCTCAACGGTGGATATGTATCAACAAGAGACAGTAAAAAAGGTTTACGCAGGGTCTTAATCTAAAAAGAATCCTTGGAGCGGGTCCCTGCTGCACGTCTGCGCCTGTGTCTCCGTTGTGCCGTTTCCTGGACGGGTGTAGCACGATGATCGTCTGTAAAAGAGAGGAATTTAGGTGAAAAAGTTGTCGTGCAAAAAGATAAATTTTTAAAGAAACCATGTATAATTCAAGATGAGAAGAAATTGCCACTTGTCTGCGCGCGTTGAGCCCCTTGTATTGACAAATAGGGGTGTGACCGTCTATTCGGTATAAATAGTGGCGCCGGACTTGATTAGTTGTGTCTGAGGTCTTGACGACCTATTGGATGCTTTCATTGGTCCGGGCGCCTTTAGTGTGCGGCTGCCAAGGCAGCCGCACTCTCTTCGGCGCGCAGAGATCGCTTGATATTTCCATTCACTGAAATGATGCCGCGTGGACCGGGCATCTTGAGTGTGAGGGAGGCGTAGTGTGGTATTGCATTAAAGCGAGCGAAAGCTTCGCGTCCGAGCAGTGCTTGATAGCCACTTTGGAACGGAGCGACGTGGAAGGTTAAATGCTCGCGACGGAAGTTATCGGGGGAGCCGAATATAACTTGTAGTAGGAGGGAGCCCGTACAATGAGCCCCTGGGCCTGGCGTTACTCCTTTAAATGTAGTATTGCTGTGGCGAATTTTTGTTGGGTCTAGCCCCATCTCGCGGATTGTATCCTGATATATTAGGTTTAGATTGCTGCCACCGTCCATCAAGACTCGTGTGAAGTGATATCCGTCAATTACTGGGTCTAATACCAGGGCATCCCATCCTGCGTGTCGGATACTTGCTGAGTAATCGCGATGGTCGAAAGTGATCGGTTGAGACGACAAGTGGCAGGACTTCGTGGTGACAGGCACTTGGGTATGTTTTCCTTGGAGTGCCGTGTTGTTTTTTCCCTTGATCACGTGTAACGCGTTTACTGTTTTGACTTCTGGTGGAAATTTCTTTCGTTCCCCATTGTCTTGCTTGGGAGGCTCGTCCTCGTCTTCACTTGGTGTATATCCTCCCCCTTGTGTACGGCGTTGAGCTTGCCGGACTGCTTGAAGACCCAACATTCTCTGTGGGTATGATTAGCGGGTTTACCAGGGGTACTATGGATCTGACATACCTGGTCCAGAATTTTGTTGAGGCTGGACAGTTCATCCCTGGTGCCTTTAGAGGGCGGCTTTTGAACTGGCCGAGAGCTTTTGAATCTGGCGTGTACTGCCGTGCTCTTCGTGCTGTCTTCTTTATTCTTGCGTTTGTTATTGTTGCTGCGCCGTGATTTCCCGTTTCCATCTCTAACTTCAGATGTACTGGGGTCACTGGTGCTGCATCTGGCTAGCCAGCTGTCCTCGCCCGCGCAAAAGCGGGTCATGAGGCTTGTTAATGTGGCCATCGTTCTCGGCTTGTTTTGGTTGAGGTGTCTGGCGAGCCATTCGTCACGGACGCTATGCTTAAAAGATGCCAAGGCTTCGGCGTCCGGACAGTCGACAATCTGGTTCCTTTTAGTAAGAAACCTGTTCCAAAGCTTTCGGGCTGACTCTCCGGGCTGTTGAGTTATATGACTCAAATCGTCCGCATCCGGAGGTCGGACATAAGTCCCTTGAAAATTTGCCCGAAAGGCGTCTTCGAGCTCTTCCCAACTTCCAATGGAGCTTTCGGGGAGGCCTTTAAGCCAGTGACGAGCTGGCCCTTTGAGCTTGAGGGGTAAGTACTTAATGGCGTGGAGATCGTCTCCTCGAGCCATATGGATATGAAGGATGTAGTCCTCAATCCAGACCCCAGGGCCTGTGGTTCCGTCGTATGTCACTATGTTTACGGGTTTGAATCCCTCTGGAAATTCATGGTCCAGCACCTCATCGGTGAAACATAGAGGGTGTGCGGCGCCCCTGTAGCTGGGTGTACCGCGTTGTTCGGATGTTTGTTGTGTTGCATTGTATGCTGGGGCGCGCTTGCGTGGTCCATAGATGGATCTTGTTGCGCCGTCCTTTGGGTGCAAGCCCTCGCATGGGTCGCGTGTTGTATTGTGAGTGGCGTTGTATGCCGCTCTGTGTTGGTAGAGGGGTCATCTATCCGGCCAGGTGGCTGCTTTGATATTTGGTTGTGGGGGGTCTGAGGCCTCCTCATCGAATTCAGGTAGCAGTTTTCGCTTTGGGTAGCTCTTGGAGGGGCGATTGTCGCCGTACCTCGCCGCTGTGTTGAGTATTTTACTCCATCTGATTTGGAGTGTGTCTTGCGCAACCTTGAGCCTTTGCTTCTGCTTTTTAAGACTCCTCGCGGTGGCAACAAGCCTTTGACGGGCATTCTGCTGCTCCGGGTGCCTGTCCGGCGTTATGTCGTTCGGACCATTATCCTTGATAGAATTTGTTTGTTCGGTTTGATTATCCGGATTGCCGTTGTCCGGCAGTGGTTCGCCCTGCTCCAGCGCTGGGTCTGTGTGATCGTTATTTCTGTCGAGACGGGATTTGGGGCGGCGCTTGCGTCGCCGCTTTGACTGCTTCTCGAGGGAACAAGCCTTCGGTGCGTCCTTTCGCTCCTCGTCGTCATCTTTTGGTGCATCCACCATGTATACGTCATATGACGAGGTGGCTTTCCAGGGCCTAATAGGCGCTGGTTCTTCATCGTCTCCTTCATCGGCATCCATACCGTCGATGTCTTCGGAGTCGAAGTCGAGCATGTCGGTTAAATCGTCGACAGTGGCTACAAAGTGGGTGGTGGGTGGGCTTTGAATTTCTTTATCGTCAGTATCCCAACCTTGCTGGCCGTAGTCCAGCCAGGGCTCTCCTGATAAAGAGAGAGACTTTAGTGTCTTCAGAATATCGCCGAAAGGCGAGTGCTGAAAGATGTCCGCGGTAGTAAACTCCATGATTGGCGCCCAATCGGATTCGATCGGCAGGGGCACGGAGGGTTCGGAGTCCGGCTCCTTGGAGTCACGAGTCTCGCGGAGTGCGGGGCTGGTGTTCGGCTCGATTTCCGTTGGGATTGCAACCCCCAAGGCGGCGTCCAACCACCCGTCCTCGATCAGCGCAGTTGGCTCCGAATTAAGGGTCGAAGCCGATACGGGTGCGGCCTCCAGGGCACTATTCGGCGGCAGAGCTAGATCATGCTCGTCGTGACAGTGCGGCGCGCTCGGCAGTGGCTCGAATCCGTCGAAGATCAAGTCCCCGCGGATGTCAGCCGTGTAGTTTAAACTTCCAAATCTGACCTGACGGCCAGGGCGTAGCTTTCGATCTGCTCCAGATGGCCAAGTGAATTGGCCCGCAGTGCGAAGCCGCCAAAGACGAAGATCTGTCCGGGGAGGAAGGTCTCACCCTGGACTGCATCGCTATTGATGATCGTAGGAGCCATCAAGCCTGACGGCGATGACACAGAGGAACTCTCAGTGGAAGCACCAATGTCGGTGTCAAAACCGGCGGATCTCGGGTAGGGGGTCCCGAACTGTGCGTCTAGGCCGGATGGTAACAGGAGGCGAGGGACATGAAGTTTTACCCAGGTTCGGGCCCTCTTGATGGAGGTAAAACCCTACGTCCTGCTTGATTAATATTGATGATATGGGTAGTACAAGAGTAGATCTACCACGAGATCAGAGAGGCTAAACCCTAGAAACTAGCCTATGGTATGATTGTTGTTCTGTATTTTGTCCTAGGGACTAAAACCCTCCGGTTTATATAGACACCGGAGAGGGTTAGGGTTACACAAAGTCGGTTACAATGGTAGGAGATCTACATATCCGTATCGCCAAGCTTGCCTTCCATGCCAAGGAAAGTCCCTTCTGGACACAAAGTCTTCAATCTTGTATCTTCATAGTCCAGGAGTCCGGCTGAAGGTATAGTCCGGCCATCCGGACACCCCCTAATCCAGGACTCCCTCAGTTCCTTCAAACTCTGACGATGTTATTCCCACTTCTCATGTGTCTGAGCAAGTCTGCACATTCCTTGTAGTCTTTGTCTCCTCCCTTCTTCAACTTTTCCTTGCCTTTCTTGCTCCCACTGTGTTGGGGAACGTAGTAATTTCAAAAAATTTCCTACGCACACGCAAGATCATGGTGATGCATAGCAACGAGAGGGGAGAGTGTTGTCTACGTACCCTCGTAGACCGTTCGCGGAAGCGTTATATCAACGCGGTTGATGTAGTCGTACGCCTTCACGTACGACCGATCCAAGTACCGAAAGCACGGCACCTCCGAGTTCTTCACACGTTCGGCTCGGTGACGTCCTCGCCTTCTCGATCCAGCAAGAGGGGCGAAGTAGTAGATGAGTTCCGGCAACACGATAGCGTGGTGACGGTGTTGGTGAAGAACAATCTTCACAGGGCTTCGCCTAAGCACTACGGAAACTATGACGGAGGATAAACTAGAGGGGACGGGGTTACCGGCACACGGCTTGGTGTTTCTTGATGTGTCTTTGGTGCTAGCCCTACCCCTCTATTTATATGTTGAGCCCTGGGGGTCGAAACTTGGAGTAAAAGCCTCCTCAAAGTCGGTTTGACCCGAAAGGCAAGAGTCCTTCTCGGACTCCAGGGCTAGACGCCAGGGTTCCCGGCGTCTAGCCCCTAGACGCCAGGGTTCCTGGCGTCTAGCCTCTGGTCTCCTCAAAACTTCCTTTTGCACTTTCCAAAAGCCTCGTGGGCTTTCCCCTTTGGCCCAGATAAAGTGTTCTCGTGCCCAAACATTTCGGGAAACATCCGGAACCCCTTCCGGTGAATTCCGGAACCCTTCCGGAGATCAAACACTACTATCCATATATCAATCTTTACTTCAGGACCATTCCGGAGTTCCTCGTCATATCTGTGATCTCATCCAAAACTCCGAACAACATTCGGTCATCAACATACATAACTCATAGTACTATATCGTCAACGAACGTTAAGCGTGCGGACCCTACGGGTTCGAGAACTATGTAGACATGACCGAGACACCTCTCTTGTCAATAACCAATAGCGGGACCTGGATGCCCATATTGGCTCCTACATATTCTATGAAGATCTTTATCGGTCAGACCGCATAACAACATACGTTGTTCCCTTTGTCATCGGTATGTTACTTGCCCGAGATTCGATCGTCGGTATCTCAATACCTAGTTCAATCTCGTTACCGGCAAGTCTCTTTACTCGTTCCGTAATACATCATCCCGCAACTAACTCATTAGTTGCAATGCTTGCAAGGCTTATAGTGATGTGCATTACCGAGTGGGCCCAGAGATACCTCTCCGACAATCGGAGTGACAAATCCTATTCTCGAAATATGCCAACCCAACAAGTACCTTTGGAGACACCTATAGAGCACCTTTATAATCACCCAGTTACGTTGTGATGTTTGGTGGCACACAAAGTGTTCCTCCGGTAAACGGGAGTTGCATAATCTCATAGTCATAGGAACATGTATAAGTCATGAAGAAAGCAATAGCAACAAACTAAATGATCAAGTGCTATGCTAACGGAATGGGTCAAGTCAATCACATCATTCTCCTAATGATGTGATCGCGTTAATCAAATGACAACTCATATCTATGGTTAGGAAACATAACTATCTTTGATCAACAAGCTAGTCAAATAGAGGCATACTAGTGACACTCTGTTTGTCTATGTATTCACACATGTATTATGTTTCCGGTTAATACAATTCTAGCATGAATAATAAACATTTATCATGATATAAAGAAATAAATAATAACTTTATTATTGCCTCTAGGGCATATGTCCTTCACACTGGCCCTCTTGGTAGCAACCAAGTTGGGAGTGGGACTTCTTTTCCCTCCTTGACACTTGATGCATCATCATCGTTGTCAACTTGTAAAGCATGTCCAACCGAGTTGCGTCACTTCTTCTTATTTTTGATTTTCATTGCATTGGAGGTCTTTCCACCTCTCGTCATTACAAATCTCCATCCAACAATGGTGCAAACCAAATGTGTTGTCTTTCCCTCCACCTTTCTTCTTTCCTTTGCAACGCTGACCTACAGACAACAAGTGGGACACCAACACGTACGAGAGATGAAGGAAAAATTGATCAATGATCGATGGATTCCACTAGCATTGTGTGGCTTGATGTACTCATAGATATACTCCCAACGACTTGAATTTCGTTGCTCAACCCGATGATGAAACAAGACCAATATTCTTCAATGCGTCACACAACATCTTGTCTTCTTTGGCACTCTTCCGTATTGAGTTGGAACAACAAAGCCCTCATCTTCCATGTCAAGAATTTGATCTTATGATGCACATTGTTGAGATGGGAAATCTTGTGATGGAAATTCCGGTTCAACATAGATGTATTGCAAAAGAAGTTTCATCATCCACACTACATACATCAAGTGTGAAAACTGAAAAAAAGAGCACATGAAATTTAGTGAAAACTGAAAAAAAATCTATCTCCAGTCATTTCACCGAACAAGTTGGTGGTCCTAGCGGTGGTGGCGATGGGAGACACTAGCTTGACCTTGGACGGCGGCGGGAGGGGGGGGGAGAATGGACCATAGGCGATGCTGGAGGAGCCGGTGGCGCGAGGGTGGGAACGCCATCAGTGCAGCCGACGCCTTCTTTCTCACGCGAGCCGCAGCCAGGACCGATGCATCTTGCGGTGACCACTTCCCGACGGGCTTCTTTGCCTTCGGGGGAGCCTTGGCGCGATGTTCATTGTTTTCCTCATTGTATTTTTATTGTTCATCATTTTTGTGATATCTTTTTTTTTTGAGGCAAAGTTTTGTGATAGCTCATCACTCATGTCGAACGGTACCCAAATTTTTACCAGTTCTGAGATACTGGGCTTATGTTTTAGGCTGGCTCGGCCCACTTTTCATTCGAGACTACTGCGCTCGTGGAGCCGACGGTGTGATCCAGCCGCCTACTCGTCCGAAAAAAACAGAGCTCGACACGCTCGCCGGGCTCCCCCCCACCACTCTCTCCCTCCGGCGGCATCCAGAACCTTCGGCCGGCCGGCGCGGCAGCCATGGCGGACGCGTACTGGAGGTACGCCGACCTTCAGCGCCAGCAGCAGCAGCAGCACATGCCGCCCCCCTCCGCCGGGGCCCCGCAGTCGTCGCTGGCCGCCGCCGGGCAGCAGCCCCTCAAGCGCCCCCGCCCCGGCGACTACTCCGCCGGTTCGCTCCCCTCCCTCTTCCTCCCCCGCACCCTCCCGTCTACCCGATCCGTTCCTTCTCCCGCCCCTCCGGATTCGGATGCCTAGGGTTTTAGCGCCGCCGCGTCTGGTCGAATCGATCCGCTTCGCCCTGGCCTGCGCCCGGGCCGACGCCGTCCCGGAGCAGGCGCGGCGCTCGCTGCCTCCGTTCGAGTCGCGTTCGGTTGCCTGAGCTCTGCGCCGACTGTCACTGCCGCGAAATCAAGCGTATTTTGCGGGAATTTTGCATCCAGGGGCGTAGATTTCAGGCCTTCGGCCCTTGAAAAAGCGGGTAAATTTGCGCGATCTCTTGGTTTAATGGTGCTGAAATCGGTACTGTCCAGGTGGATTCATGCGCTAAGCCTCGTCGACTTTTAAAGGCGCTGCTGTGCGAGTGCAGACTGGGATTTTGCATGCTTGCGTTTCGATTTAGGATGAAGTTGGGTGAAAAGTGCAGATTTTGTTGTGAACTTTTGATTTGATTGCTTGGTTCTAGTCGTTGTTTATTACTGTGATGACGGCAAGCTGTACTGTGAGCCAACACTTCTGTTGATTAGAGTTGTCCATGCCACACTGGTTTCAGTATATCTTCTCGGCCAAATTCACTGTTTTGACCTTGCCAGAAAACTTACACAAAATGCTGTGGCTTCCAGCGTTTCTGGCCCACATATAGAAATGGCAAACCGCCGGGCGTTTCTGGCCTGGTCACGACCTGGCCGAGTAGCATTTCACCTCCTACGTGGCAGGGCAGAAACGCCAAACCACAGCGCGTTACTGGAAACGCCGTGGCCTGTGGCATTGCTGCCCCAAGAAGAAACGCCATTGCTTGTGGTGTTTCCAGCAATGTGTGCCTGTGGCCACTTGTCTATTTAGGGAAGAAACGCTGGCCGGTTTGGTGTGTCTAGGTGGGGCAGAAACGCCACAAGGCTTGGCGTTACCAAAAGGGTCAGATCGTGCTAGAAAATCTGGATGGGTTCAGATCATGCTAAAATATCCTGACAAGGTCAAAATAGTGATTTTGGCCTATCTTCTCAACCAATATCCGAATCCAGTACATTAAACAGACGGCTTGACAGAGGCAGTCAGCACTGTCTCTAATTCTATGGTTGCTATAAACCTATAAATGTTCTGGGAAAAGCATCCCGACAAGGTCAAAATAGTGATTTTGGCCTATCTTCTCAACCAATATCCGAATCCAGCACAATAAACGGACGGCTTGGGAGAGGCAGAGAACACTGTCTCTAATTATGTGGATGCTATAAAACTATGAATGTTCTGGGAAAAGGTCTGCAAAAATATGTCTTGTGACCTGTATTTACTGCTAGCTTTCCTCCCCTTTGTAGATGGACCTGGTGCTCCTGAAATGGCTGGCTATTACCCTCGTGATGAAGAAAGGCCAGGATATGCTGCCGTGAGAGATACACAGGCTCTTAATGCTTCCTATGAGCGTTTTCTGCGTACTGGGGTATATGTCATCCTTTTTCCTGATTACTCATTTTGTAAACAATACTCTCAGCTAATTGTTTTCTTATCTTCAGCAAATTCAGTCCTATGGCGCTGGACCTGCTGGTGGATCTGTCAGGCCTACCGCGGGAGCCAGTGCTGGTGGCTACCAAGCTGATGATCGTCCGGGGATGGCTGCTGGGGGCATGAATGGCAGGAATGTTGGTTTTGGTGGTGGAATGCCAGAGCCTCCCCTTCCCCCAGATGCCTCAAACACCTTGTTTATTGAGGGCATCCCTCCTGATTGTGAACGTCGAGAAGTTTCTCGTATCCTTAAAACCTACACCTTTTCTGTAACTCTCTGCACTTGTTGTCCTTCGTAATATGCCTTCATTTTTTAGCTGTGGGTCCTTCACTTTTCCACCCAGATATCTTTCGACCATTTGTTGGTTTTCAGGAGGTGAGGCTTGTAAACAAAGAACCAAGACATGTAAGTGAGCTATTGGGCGTTTGTCAGGTCTTGCCTCACATTTGATTTTCATTTATTTTTCTAACTCTTCGCTTCTGACAGCCTGGCGGCGATCCAATCGTCCTCTGTTTTGTTGATTTCACTAATGCTGCTCAAGCAGCTATTGCCATGGAAGCTTTGCAAGGTGAAATCGGCGAACTTGGCATGAATAGATACTCATCAAACTAAATTCTGTTTGCTCTTAACTAGTACTCCCTCTAAAGAAATCTAAGATCATTTAGATCACTAGTATGATTTCTTTACAGAGGTATTATGATTTCTTTTCTTTTCCTTGGAGTGCCAATTATCTCATAGTTCTACCATACACATAAATTCGAATAATTCATGTCCCAAAATTCGCATAGGTGTTTGTAACATTGTGAGGAATTGTGGTTGTTTGAATCCTTTAGCCAAAAGCCAATATTGTCAGCTTGTGTTGGTAGAATCAAACTCATTCAACTTAAGTCACTATATATCCTTTATTTTGGTGTGAAGTAATTGCCCAACATCTTTTTTGTCATCGCCCGTTGCTTCACATAGCACCTACTGGTCATTGGTGATTATGCTACTTGGTGATAGATGATGTTCAGGTGATAATGCCCCCCCTAGGTTTTATAACCTGGACTTGAGACTAGGCTTGTGCCTGAACAATCTATATAGTAGAAAATGCTATTGATATTTACCGTCTATTGTTAATACAAGATTGTGTTGTGCCTTGCTCGTACTCATGGATTGCATCCTGTCTGTCATTTTGCCACCCATTTAGCAAGGTATATTATGCCCTGATATGAACACTACCCATTAGTGATGCTTGCTGCGCTATTCTGCTGCACTTGTCCCAGAGAGACGGTTGGTGACCAGTCGCTCATTGTTAATTTCTCCGGCTAGATAGAATCAAGCTAGTCAAGGGCAATGTATGAAACGCACTCATGAAAAGAGTTTGCTGACGCCTTGCAGAAGCGAACAGCATCGTAGTACAGAAAGCATTTTCAATGAACAGCAAACTAATTTAGGCATACCATGATCTAGTGGTTATTCTGCGGCAAGGTGTTGTCTGCTAGGCACCTGCTTCGAATTGGTTAGGCATATCATGAATGGAATATTATTCATTTATTAGCTGAAACGCTTGTTCTGTTTTGCTGTTTTGCTGTCTAGATGCTTAGCTCTTGCACGCAGCATTGTCACTTAATAATAAAATACCGCAAATATGAGGCTAATCTGTTTTGTTGATTTTGCAGGCTATAAGTTTGATGAACATGACCGCAGTTCACCTCAACTGCGGCTGCAGTTTGCTCGTTTTAAGGGTCCAAGGGGGCAAGCAGGAGGACCTGGTGGTGGTGGTGGTGGCGGCGGCAGCGGTGGTATTAGGCGTTAAGTTGGGTCGATGATTCAATCGTCTCGACGGCGATGTTTGCTGAATTCGCTTAACCACAAGCTCTTGGCGGGGTGACAACGCCAGCTAATTTATTTTTTATCACCTCGTAGGTCCGATAACGTGTGGAAGTGCGACCATGATATTTTGGTTGTTGTTCTAGATATATATTTATTCGTCCACATAGTGTATTGATAGCTTTTGCTCCCTCTACCGTTCTGAAATCATTACAACCTTGGATGAAATGAACTGTTTAAATGTGGAAGAGGAAAACGACCGCGGCAACCTCAGGCTATGTCTGAATCATGTGGAATTGTGTTGTACAAACGGTTTTGCTGGTTAAAGCGTGTTGCTCCACATAATCTGCTCTAGTGTGCTGCATTATCGCCCAGCTGTTAATTTCCTTGTCCTTCGACAACAGTTTCTGCTGTTATTTCTTCTTTTCAGGTGGCAGCTTCTCTAGTTTGCACTATGGGCACACAGTTTTATTCATTATTGGCAGCATTTATCCATTATGTTTCGAGGATCAAAGAATTGGAAAAATATCATTGAATGTGTATGCAATGGGACAAAATTACTGTTCTGACCTATAAGGCTAACTAAATCCCGATTTGACCTCGTTTCAAAACAAATTTCGTTTCTGACCTTTTTTGGTGACGCCAAGATCCCTGACGTCTGGGTTACGAAGCAGACGCCAGGGGCCCTGGCGTCTGGCCCCTGGCCCGCACTGCCCGCCTGCCCGTTGACCTGCTGATGTGGCAAACGGGACAGACGCCAGGAACCCTGGCGTCTGGCCCTGGTAACTGGATAACGCCGCGGGGCCAGCCCACCCACCCATCTGTTCTTCTCCCTGCGGCGCACGAACATAGGGGGTTATCTCCTTCGCCCCTCTTCTCCCTCACACCAATCCCCCCTTGATCTACTTCATCCTCCACCCAAATTTGTGGATCTGAGGCCCCCAAGCTTCTTTGAGGTATTCTCCCCCATTCCCTCCAACTTGTTTTGCTTTTCCCCTCTCTTGTTGGATGCATTATTTCACATTAGGTGATGTTAGATTAGTAGATGGTTTCTTTGTTTTAGGAAATAGTTTGTAGTTGATAGATGATTTGGTAGGTAGTGTAGTTGGTAGATGTTTGTAGTTGTCCACCAATAGACATAGTTTGTGATTTTTTTTGAATTATAGATGATGTATGCATGTGCTAGTAAATTAGCTATATGTTGAATATATAGATGGCATAATCTTTGTTTGAATCTGAGAAGACAACTTTGGCAAGCAAATATATTTAGAAAAAATATTATATGTGTGAAGTGGTATGACAATATAGTTGAATATATAGATGGCAATTTTTTTTTTGCAAAAGAGATGATGAAATTTGATTATTGTGTGTGACATGATTTGTTCAATAGAATGGCGGATGATGATTATGAAATTTATTTGATGGTGAAATTTGGTACTCTAGATGATATGTGTGCATATGTAGAAGAAAGAAATGATGTGGTTATTTTTGAGAAGAATGGTGTTTTCATATGGCATAAACTTGGAGAAGGAAATTGTTTGATATTGTTCATGTATTCATAGATGTTTGTGATTTGTTTTGTAGGATGGCGGATGGTGATGGACCTTGGTATGACGGATTAATCGATGAGTGGGATAAGGAGCATCGTGCTCGTGCCATTGAGAATGGACAGGTAAGAAGCAAGAGTGGGTCAATTTTCGTTGTTTCTCATTTGTGTTCTTGTATTGATTATTAAAACATCACTTTATTTGCAGGTTGTAGTTGCTATGCGCATGAGGGGTCATTCCGCTGATGACTTTGATTACGACCCGCGGTATGAGCCTTACATTCGGAGATTGGGTCTTCTCCCATTCGTGTTGCAGTTTAAGCGACGCGCTCCGCCGGTGAACCACGCGGCGCTGACCGCACTTGTGGATCGTTGGAGGCCGGAGACTCACTCGTTCCACCTTCCATGTGGGGAGATGACGATGACCCTACAGGACATGGCTATGATAAGCGGCCTTCCTATCAACGGACAAGCTGTTACCGGTCGTGTCAGCGTGGGTAATTGGCGAGAACGGACTGCCGATTTAATTGGCGTTCAGCCCGAGGGCCCTCAGGAAGGCAAGGCCGATACCGCGAAAGTGAGGCATTCTTGGCTAAAAATGGTCAGAGGAAACACCAATCCGTGCCCTCAGGATGCCAATGACGTGGTTGTGCAGCAGTACGCGCGGGCCTATCTTTGGTATGTACTAACCAAGGTAGTCTTCTCAGATGCAACCGGGAACTCAGCCCTCTGGATGTTCTTGGAGCTACTCAATAACTGGGATACCCAGTATAGCTGGGGTTCGGCCGCACTAGCATATTTGTATTGTCAGGTAAGAGATATTTGCAACCATTTATCTTGCATTTGTCATGCGCCTCCATATCTAACATGTTTGTTTGATTGCAGCTTGACTTGGCGTGTCGGAGAAAGAGAGATACATCCTCATTGTCTGGGTTTGTTTGGAGCCTATCCGTGTGGATGTGGGAGCGGATCCCGGTTGGACGGCCCGATTTAAAGAACCCCCTCATGGCAAACCCACGGGGTAATCATGACGGGTTGCATGATGATGATCCATATCGGCGCCCTACGCTTGCTTACTATTGGGAACAAGTGACAGTCTACACAGGAAGCTCGCATGTGCGATACAAGTGCTATATGAACGAGCTGGACACCTTGACTGCTGAGCAGGTTTTGAGAAGTTCGATGAGATAAAATTTAGTCAAGAATAAAACTTATGTAGCTAACAATGTATCTCTTTGTTTTGCAGGTATATTGGTTGCCTTATGTGGAAGATCGTGACTTTGATCTTAATGAGATGTGCACGCGTGATAGCCATCTTTGGCGGGCGAGGTGCCCAATGATATGCTTCTTCGCAGTCGAGTGGCACTTTGTAGACCGTGTGACAAGACAATTTGGAAGAAGACAAGGTATTCCAATTGAGGAGAGCAAGGAGGAAATGCTATCTCTGCATCGGTAAGCAAGCATGCCTTGAGTATGTAGTAGAGCATTGAATAAGTCAATGTTTGCTAATGCTTTGTCCCGTGCATCATTTGTAGGTTCGATCGAAGGAACAATCAGGATATATCGGATTGGGCAAACAAACACCGTGCATGGATAGAAATTTGGAATCAAAGAGACACACTAGTGCAATCAGAGAATAGACCTCACAATCAGTTAGCATATCAGAAGTATCAAGTATGGTATGCGGATCGTTACCTGTTAAAGCTGAAGCCAGGTTGGACTCACGAGGAGTGGTCGGAGTTGGTGTCTGAAGAACCGGAGACTGCAGAAGGTTATCATACCTTCAACACGGGTGTGAGAGACACCAGAGGGGCTCATGTTGACTACGCACCGATGCATGACGAAATGGTAGTCTGTTTGACCTATTACTCTAACATACTTGCATCATGTTGTCTTCTTTCAAATACATAAGTTTGGTGTGTTCATGAATTGCAGGGCAGAGAGTTGCTTCTGTGCGTCAACGATGCCAATGTTGCACTGAGTCATCCACCTGGTGGTGCATTATCTGAGAGGACTCTTAGGAGCACGATGGAGGTGTGACCAATATATTATAAAAGTTTCTTTTCACGGATTATTTATTTGCATCTCATATCATAGCATATTTTGTGTTGTTGCAGAAGTTCAAGAAGCGGTTTCATAAGATGGCAGCAATGCTTTCTTGCCATGGTGCTCAGTCCACTGACGTGTATGCACCTGGTAGCCGCGCCGCCACAGCTAATAGACGGCGTTATCTCCAGAACGATGAGGACACGAAGGAGTTCCATGAAGAGGAGCCAGCACATCAAGAGGAGCCAACACATCATGAGGAGCATGAGTATGATGCAACACATCAAGAGGATCATGAGTATGATGTTGATGCTCCACAACCATCACAGGTTACACAACCGACACAAGGCAATGCTCGCTCTAGGAAAGGCAAAGCCATAGCTAAGACACCAGGCAAGAAAGGTAGAAAGAAGACATGGAACACACAATTCCATAGTCCGGAGTATCCTCATCAGCTTATCCCAAGAGGAATGCAAAGATATAAGAGACCAACATTGAGCGCGGAGGCAGGAGGCATACAACTCGACACGGAGCGTTGAGGAACGCACACTACCACGGAACGCGGGAGAGCGACTACCGAAACGGAGGAGACACATACCACTTAGCAACCATCGAACGTACGGGGAGATGAAGTGCGCTTCATATGATTTGAAGGTAGAATGAAACCCTACTACCACAACCGCCGAAACATGAACAGGTGGCGTTTGTATGCATGAACTTGGTGTCGTGGTAAAAACTTCTTAGGTTGTCTTGAATTTGGTGTCTTATGTATGCACTTGGTGTCTTATCTATGCTTGAATTTGTCGTGATGAAAAATCCGTGAACTTGTTCTCGTTTGTATGCAAGAATTTGTCGTGGTGAAAGTTCTGTGAAATGAGCTATAATCTGTGTTGTATGAACCTTCATATGAATATATATGTGTTATCTTCTTGTATCAAACAGCAAGTTCAAGATTACAGGGGCCCAGACGCCAGGGTCCTTGGCGTCTGGTTTAGCCAGGGGACCAGACGCCAGGGTCCTTGGCGTCTGGCTTCAAGTCAGGTGACCAGACGCCACAGTCTCTGGCGTCTGGGGGTCGACTGGATTTGAGGGGGGTTAGGGTGCTGGATGAGGGAGTGACGTTGGCAGGGCTAGAGGTGAGAGTGAGTGGATATGAATGAAATGAGAGGGGTAGAGGTGGAGATGAATGGATGAGAGGGGTAGAGGTGGGCCCAAAGAATCTTATCCACTCGAATCTTATCCATCAGACAGATAACTGCAAAAATGCTAGGACCCAGACGCCATGGACCTTGGCGTCTGGGTGTCCATCAGACACATCAGGTTTGTCTGGTCTCCTGCGTGAGCAAAATGAGCCAGACGCCACGGGTCCTTGGCGTCTGGTTGTGGGAGCCAGACGCCATGGTCCCTGGCGTCTGGGGTGTCCATCAGACACATCAGGCATTTCTCTGGTCTCCTGCGTGAGCAAAATGAGCCAGACACCACGGTCCTTGGCGTCTGGAGTGTCCATTAGACACATCAGGCATTTGTCTGGTCTTCTGCGTGACCAAAATGAGCCAGCCGCCATGGTCCCTGGCGTCTGGGGTGTGACCAAAATGAGCCAGACACCAAGGACCAAACTGGATAAGGACCCAGACGCCATGGACCTTGGCGTCTGGGTGTGGACCTGGTGTTTTTGCACACACACTAGTGTCTGTTGTTAATGTTTTTTCTTAGCAACTTATTGCACACACTGTTAAATATGAACAAAGCATGCTAGTCTCAACCAAAAATATGAACAAAGCATACTAACTACTCTCGAATGACGAACATAGTTTGCACATAATCTCAAATAGTCTCGAATTACAAGTTCATCACACACGATGTGTCGAATGACATAAATAGTTCATGATCACGCAAGGTCTCGAATGACAAGTTCATCACACACAAAGTCTCGAAAGTCCATCATCGATGTCGCTGCCTTTTCCATTTGTCTACTGAGTAGTACGGGGCCACTTTCCCTTCTTGTCACGTGCCTCGTCCTCCTCTTGTGCATCGCGAGCCCTTGCAAGTTTTCTTGCCCTCTCTTCTTGACGAGCCTCCTTCTCTTTGTGTGTCCTCTCTTCCTCATGCTTCTTGCGCTCACGAGCCTCCTTCTCACGATGCTCCCGCTCCAATCCCCGTGCATAGGACTCCTCGAATAGGCGCTGCCTCCGTAACCAATCTCGACGTTGGTCCTCTTGGACATCTTTTGGTACCTCGTGATCTATCCAAGTGAAGTACTTGCAAAGTGGAGGAGGGGACTACACATAAACCATATTTTTGTTAGACATATGAGTGACAACTTGTTGATGTTTTTTGTATGTACACCTAACATACCGGTGGTATGTCATATGCGTTAGTTGGCCTTCGACGATCATGTGCATAGTTGGGACACACGAAAAACCTTCTACCTTCTGTCCATGACTTGTTGCGGTCAGTGGACACCTTCAGCTTGCAAACATCACCACACCAACATGATGGTGTGGGCACATCCTTCTCCTTCTCCTTGTCCAAACTGGCCTCCATCCACGTCTTCGGCATGTCCTCTTGGTCCGCGCACGCCGGCCTCGTCCTGGAACCGGATGAAGCCATGCCTACAAAAAGAACAATTGTTAGCACAAGACATAAAGAGAGTAAATGCGTAAATACAGTAAATGAATAAATGCTAGGAATTGTATGAACAAATAATATACCATTATTATTAGATCAACCATCTGGATTAAGCAAATAACCGAAGGCCGATCCATCATCAACCATTCCTCTATACCACCACCACCACCTCTAGCACTTGTGCTTCCTCTCGGACCACCACCACCTCTAGCACTTGTGCCTGCTCGGCCACCACCTCTAGCACTTGTGCCTGCTCAACCACCACCTCTAGCACTTGTGCCTGCTCGACCACCACCTCTAGCACTTGTGCTACTCGACCACCACCTCTAGCACTTGTGCTAGCTCGACCACCACCTCTAGCACTTGTGCTAGCTCGACCACCACCTCTAGCACTTGTACTCCCTCTACGAACACTAGCACCTCTAGCACTTGTGCTCCCTCTACGACCACCACTACCACCTCTGACACTTGTGCTTCCTCGACCACCACCACCGTCACCTCTTCCACCTCGTTCACCATCGGTGCCGCCTCCACGACTTGTTTTTCTTTTTTTGGTTTTCTTATTCTTGCATGTCCGCTCATTGTGTCCCCCTTCACCGCACACCCCACAGTTGATAGTGTCAGGAGCCTCCATGAAATGACCGCTACCAAATTGTTTCATGCCAGTGTATCCAGCCAGGTCATCCATATCACCCCTGAACCTCTTAGTTCTCCTTCTACCCTTCGTCTCCACCTTCAGAAGAGGGTCTGGCCTAATATGAGGGCCATGGTACTCAGGCCACTGTGATTGGTCCAAGAAAGGGTGAAATCTTGGCGCCCATGTCAACCTAGTAGCTTCCACATGGAACTCTTGCATCCTCACGGTTTTTCCATCATTAACATGTATGTTTCTCGCCTTCGCCGCCGTTATCAAATGCGAGCATGGCCAATGATACTTACTAGGCCTCTCGCACTGGCACCACCGAGTCTTCAGTTTCACCTCAAATGCAGCACCACCATATTGTCTACCGTCTCATGTTGTGCCACCTGGCTCATCAATTTGATAGATCATTTCAAGTCTATCGAATATGATAACTTGTTGCCGTGAAGACTTGCTTGCTTGTAACTGCAACCATTCATCAACCTTTTCCGGATAATCCTTTTTTTCACCTATCCATTTTGCAGTCTCTTCAGAATGCCTCTGAAAGTACTCATTAAGCTTGAAGAAGGTGTACTCCACTATTGCAGTCACCAGCAATGCACGAGCACCCTTCAACACATTGTTGAAACATTCTACGAGATTGCTCGTCATGTCGCCATATCGCCAACCACCATCGTCATGAGCGCGTGCCCACTTGTGCTTCTCGCTTAAATTCCTAGTTAAGAACTCTTTTCCCCCTTCGTTCACCGCTGCAAAGAGTTTGTTGTACCGAGCATCGAAACCTTGGGTGGTGAAGGCCACACATACATGGGTAAGGTCTTTGCTGAGCTCCTTGCTCTTACATGCCCGGTAAAAGTTGGCCACGAAATGCCTCATGCACCATCTGTGGTGAAGCTTTGGAAATCCTGGAATAACAATGTCCATTGCCTTGAGTATGCCATGATGCCGGTCCGATATGATGCATACCTCCCTAGCCCCAATCACGTTGTGCCTAACATGACCCATGAACCACTCCCAGTTGTCTTGGTGCTCGGAAGGCACCAAAGCAAATGCACACGGCAACACGTTGTCGTTTGATGAGTGCGCCATTGCTACCATTAGTGTGCCCTTATATTTACCGGTCAAGAACGTGCCATCTATAGACAAGACCGGACGACAATGCTGAAACGCCTCCACACATTGTCCATAACTCCAGAAGGCACGGTGGAACACTCCCTCGTGATCCTCGACCACATGAAACATGCCCGGGTTCCTATGTGCAATCGCGGCCAACAACCTTGGGAGCTGGTTGTATGCTTCTTCATAACCACCATACAACATCCTAATAGCATTTGCCTTTGCCTTCCATGCCTTCCCATACTTGACTTCATAACCAAATTGTTTTTTCACCGTCCGCATGAGAAACCTCACTTTCACAGTGGGATCAAAGGCTATGTCTTTCATCCATTTGTATCCGAGATACTCAGATGTGAGTTGACGGTATGTCTTTCTAAGTCGTTTCGATGGAGGTTTGCATCTATGAGTGGTATCACAACTTTTCAACACCCATTCTTCGGTTTCTTTAAGCTTTCTTGCACGAACCTTCCATGTGCATTCCTTTTGCTCACACACCACGGTGTAACGCAACTTCATGTCGGAGTGCTCAACATAAATTGGCCTATGGTTTCGAATGGCATAGTCAGCCAACCAAAACTTCAGCATAGGCAAGCTCAGAAACTTCAATCCTTTCTTCAAATAAGCATTCTCGTCCTCATTCTCCACCCTTGGTTCTCCTGGATCCGGGCATGGTGTTGGCTCAATCGCCGTCATTCTCATTCCACCGTCAACAACAGCTTTATGGGCAAGGCTGAGATCTTTAAACAAGTGAGTTCTTTTTTGTAAGCCCGTCAGCTCAAAGTGGATTTGGTTCTCCTCCTTTGTGAATCCATCCTCGTCCAACTGTTCAACTGGACCCTCGTCATCCGAGTCATACGCATATTGATGCCTAAAAGGCAAGTCACGATCCATGTCCTTTTGTGCTATGTACGCATCCAAGTCACCAACATCATTACCATGAAACCCTTCCTCTTGCTCTTCGTCGTCATCATAAACATCTTCATCCTCTTGAATTACTTCGTCACTAGCAATCACCTCAACTTCATTTGCTTGGCTAGTTGGTGGTTGGCTAGAAGCATTGGGGGCATACAACTCAACCTCATTTTCTTTGATAGATGGTACACGGGGATGTGGTGGGGGATAAACATTGGGGGCATCAACCACAACCCTATGCTCAACAAGTGGCACCATTGTCCTCTCGCTCATGTCATCCATTGGGGAAGAGACATGCCGGTTCAAATCAATGGTAAACCGAGGAGATTCAACCTTGGTGGCAAACAATTCAAGTGACTTGTCTTCCGATTGGGATACTTTTTCCTTGTATACATCCCAATGCAAATCCGAGGTGATAGGCATACTTTTCAAGCGAGATTTGGCTCCAACTCCAACATCATACCTTCCTATTAACTTAACATCAACATTGGTGTCCATCCACTCTAAGACTTGTCTCACTTTTGCAACAACATCCTCATAGCTAGGGCTTGTATCAAAAACCAATGGTTCCTCACCCGTGTCGGCATTGTTACTCAAGAATGCCTCCTTGTCCATGTAATGAACATTAACAAGTCTCTCCATCTAAAAATAACATGAATGGATTTAAGACTTCAATGAGAATTGGTGTGTTTATCCAAATACATCTAATTCTATCCAAATCATATCAAGACTAAATTATTGGTGATGTCCACAAAAGTATCACTAATTAACACACACTAAGCAAAGTTAACCCTAATCACTAACTAACCCTAACCCCCAATCTTTCTACTCAACAAGCATATATTCCTACTACACACCATGCATAGCACTATATTATCAAAGTTAACCAAGCCATTCACACTAACATAAGGGAGAAAACATGAACTAGGGTTCCACCAACATGTATAAAATGCAACCAAAATAACAAGATTTGACAAAAAATAATTGGATGATTTGGGGGAGATTAACAAGAGCAACAAAGTGATGGAAAGATCCACCTAAGGGATGTACCTTTTGGAGAGGATTTGAGGGGGAGCTTGAGGGGTAGGAGAGAGTGTGAGAACTCCAAGTGTTCTTCAAGCTCGGGTTGTGGATTGGGGAAAGTGTGTGGGATGGGTCCCACACACTTTCCCCAAGGGTTATTCCGTTACCAGGGCCAGACGCCAGGGTCCCTGGCGTCTGGCCCCTTTGCCACGTCAGCAGGTCAACGGGCACGCGGGCAGTGCGGGCCAGGGGCCAGACGCCAGGGTCCCTGGCGTCTGCTTCGTAACCCAGACGCCAGGGATCTTGGCATCACCGAAAAAGGTCAAAAACGAAATTTATTTTGAAACGAGGTCAAATCGGGATTTAGTTAGCCCTATAGGTCAGAACAGTAATTTTGTCCTATGCAATGAGATGAAATGAAATATGTATAGCTTCTTGCTGTTCGGTAAACCAGCACGCCTCATCAGTCCTGTGTTCTGTTATTTTTCACCAGGGTCGCTGCGGTGACTGCCCTCCTTTGTTCCAGTTTGCTCTCGAGCACTCGTGGCAAATTGTTCAGAAACGCGCGCGGACTATTGACTACATATAGTATGAATTTGATTAATGGCGGTTTATTGTTCGTATGATACACAGGGAGGACTAAAAGATTTTAAACATACTGCAGAGTAGCAAAAAATATAACTAATTGATGGCTCTTTCTTCCTTTTTGAGCAATAGTCGACAAGTACACGAGGGGGATTTACATGACAGGGCAGAGGGGCAAATTGTCTTCATCTACTTTATTAAACCATCAGACGAGGCCTCGACCACGTTCAGGCTACCCGGTGACGAGACGAATTACATCCACGCCTATCTCGGCACCGAGCACCGGTGCCGCTTGAATTGCGCCAGGGCGGTGGCCATTGAACTCATGTAAAATTGGCCAATCTAGTCTTGCTGCTCTGGTTTGCAGCTGCATGGTTGAAAGTCGAAATCTTATGAAATCTGCAACACTCCGACAAGCGGGGAGAGGATGGCCCACATCTCCTACCAGTTTCTTCTAAAATCTCAGCTTGTCAGCAAGTCATAAAAAAAAGCTCATCGTGGAATATGTAGCACCTCATGGCCTGACAACCAACATAGGAAGGACTGATATCAAATGGTTTAGATATAACAATGTATATATAGTGGTGAGCAATGGCCACCAGAACGTCTAAGTAAAGCACAGGGTAAGCGTGATGCCACTGAATGGTGTAACTCATGCCTCATGAGGAACAGCAATACAAGCATGACCAGTGGGTCGATCATTATGTTGTCTAGAAAATTTATCATTATGCAAGAAGGGCATGAAGGGAGTCGTGATATGTTGTATCACACGGCTGATGTGAGCACCGAGAGGATACCTGAACTGGAATAATATAGATTAGCGAGTCGAGAAAATTCCCTCACAAAAACGTAAAACAACTCCAGAAATTCAGTAAGACTCCCTAAATCGACGGTGTACCTCCACTAATCATTAGCATATGGTTCTTTCTAAGAGTAAATGAAATAATTGATAAATATGATTATGCAGAGGAACTAAAGTGGATGAGTTATCCGTGATGAGCTAGGGACTACAAAACCTTCATTTCAACAGAAAATGTACTGCTTGTTTGCCATTGCCATGCATTAACTAAGCAATACATACATGATGATAACAAATCACGACATGCACATCTGCTTCGTGGTCTAGTTTCGAGTTGACGCTCATGCTCTAGGGTGAGTTCTCTATCATCTATTGGTTAGGTACACTTCGAGCCAGGGCAAGGGGGTCTCTTCAGTGATAGACGGATGGCACCATGACGAGGTCCATCTTGCTTTGAAGAGAAGAAGGCATATTTTTCAAGTCGTTTGCCATTCCCAAATCTAGGTATTGTATTCGCTTCAACCTTGGTCAAGGCGCGCTCTTGTGTTTGAAGATTTTGATATTCTCAAGGTGTGTGTGTGTGTGTGTGTGTGTGTGTGTGTGTGTGTGTGTGTGTTTCTTTACTTGATGTTCGTTTGTAACTAATTGTGGTCTAAGTAAGATGTTCTTCTCAGCACCTTGTATCGGATGGGTTGCCTCAGACTTTATGTTTCACTCGCGAAAGAGAAATTGACATCAATAGAAATCACCATGAGCTAGCAAAGTTTGCTAACTTTTTTCCCATCGATTGTTTGTTTGATTAATCTATTGACTGAGCTACACAAATTATAAGCGCTTACCACAATACTATTATTACTTGATCAATGAAACCAAACAAAATAAAATCCAAAGTTTGTCGTTTCTTTGCTCTTCATTTTCTTTTTCTTGAGTACAAAAGTTGGACAAGCTAGAATCAGAGGTTGTGTATACGATAATGCCTTCTTAGAAGGCTTGAACCTAGTTTTGTATAGTTCCTTGTCCATTGTTCTCAATGGTGTGTCATACGGAAGTAAAAAAAGATGGTCCACGAAGAAAGACTTCGGTGATGGTCCTTCAGTTCAGTCAACAGAACTACAAACAGTGTTCTATTGTTCAATTGTTTAGCTTAAAAAGCAAAGCCCTGTTATCTGATCTTCGAAGGAGACAAATCTCTTAGTTGAGTCTAATAAATTCATAAAATTTTATGATTGGAGTAACATACTAGCTACCTGGTAAATTCATAATACATTGGTACTAATTGGTTGCCCATGTGTCGGTGTGTTCTTCATGAGGAACTGCATGCACGCAGCCACGGAGCTGGCGTCAATTTGCCTGCACAACGCGTTCTCGCAGAGGAGCTTCAGCTTCTCCAGTTCAAACCTGTCCGGTGTTGTGAGCAGCCGCTCCACATTCTCTGGCAGTGCCGTCTCGAGCTGCGGCGGTGGTGACTCGGTCTAGATGAACTGGAGGAGTGCTTTGAACACGTCGGCGTCCATGTCATTCATGAGCAGGAGTAGATTTTTTTTAATAAAGGGCGGATTTTATTAGCTCATAATGAAGCATCAAGAGGATACAAATACAATAAGCACACACCCGGCCTCTGCATAACTACGAGCAGGAGTAGATGGTCAGTGATGGCGTTGTTTGAGGCGAGGGTAAGATCTGCCTTAGGATGGGCGACCGGGCCTCGTGCACCCACGATCGTCTGTCCATCACCGAGGTGGATCGTCACGTCCACTACTTCCGCGAGACTAGGCTTATGTCGCGGCATCTCCTTCATGAGGAGCTCCAACAGGCAGAGGGGCACACTGTCTTCAACTACTTGAAACCATCAAATAGGCCTGGTCCCATTTGAAGGGCCTGGGGCAAGATAACAAAAAGGACCCTAAAGCCACATAAATGTATGTTTTTTCATTTCAACTGCAAATAAATATTCATTACACTATATTTTATGTTTCCTCGTCATCTCGACTATGAAAAAAAAAACGGGTGTGGCGTTGTCTTTCAGCCTTTTCTATGCTTTTTCTCGTTAGCATAGTCGTTTATGATCTTTTTCTCCGGGTAGATCTACTTTGAAGGATTCCTTGGTACCTTGTATTGTTCGGCGTGTATCTTGTCTCGTGTTTTATCTACTATCTATACCTAATAATAATATTAAAGGACGGAAGATGTCGGAGTAAATGACCACGGGTAGCCTAGCCGGCTACCCCTGGCCTTTCTGAAAAAATTACGAGTCGATCCAGCCCTCAAGAATCCAAGATGTGGGGCCGCCTTCCCCTTGCCGGCTGTCTCCCAGGCCGACTATCGGAAGGCGGCCCGGCTTTAGCCCTCATGAAGAAAGCCGCGGGAGGGCCGGCTCCAAGAAGCCGGCCGCAAGAAGCTGACTCCCACAAAGCGGTCAAGATCGCACCCTCGAAGTCTGTATCCACATAACGACGATGTGATGGGGCGTGGCTACAGGAAAGCCTGCCACCCCCGAATCCCGGAGCACGCCTGGCACAGTGCGCCGTACGGGGCGGCCATGGCCCATCCGGCGCGACACTGTTGCCATGTTGACCCTGATGCCACCCACGACGGGCTGTCAGCGCGGCCCACGGGCGGTGGGCCCCTTCAGGCAGAGAGACACCCGAAGGCGGCCAGGCCTCCCCCAGTCGGCCCAAGACGGGGCCGGCTCCCCACAGCCGGCTTGCTTCCTCTCTCGAAGGAGACGCCCCATTAAGGGGACAAGACGAGGCATGGCTACAGCGATCGCCCGCCGGGCGGCGGCACTGTAGCCACGCTTACCTCGGCGAAACCCTCGTCACCAGGTTTGAGGCAACAGTGACCAGCCGCCGACAAGGCCCTTGACAGTGGGGCCTGCCTGTCAACCAAGGAGCCGGCAGCCGGCGGGGCCCAGCAGCCGGCGGGCCCCAGCAGCCGGCGCAGAAGCCAGCGAGCGTAGTCATAGACGGCTAGGACCCACGCCCAGCCGGATTACCATTGTACCACCGGGGGGCGGGCCTATATAAACCCCCGGGGCACCCATGCAAAGGGTTGATCTGAGCTAGTTTTAGACACCACATAGAGAGGAGAGGAGAGCTAGCCGTGCCCTTCTTCTTCTTCTCGCCAAGCAGCTCGAGGAGCATCTTGTAGCCACTCGTTCATCTAGTGATCATGCGGAGACCCCGCAGAGCAGCAGTAGGGGTGTTATCTCCACGGAGAGCCCCGAAGCTGGGTAAGATTCGCCGGCGTGCATGTCTTCGCCTCATCCCGCTTCCAGGCACCGGCGACGTCTTACTGGCTCCCACAATGATAAGCCACCTGTTGGCATATGTCGCACCTACCACCCGATATTTGGCGCCCACCATGGGGCCAGGTGCACCATCGTCCGGAGACCTATTCTGGACGGGAACCCTCTTCCTCCCTAGCGAGCGTAGCCAGCCCGGCACGCCCGATGGCGCTTGCCATGATGCGCTGCAAGGCGTCGCCAACGTCTGCGCAGCGAGCGGCCTCGCCGATCTCCTTGACGAGACCCTCATCTCCGACGAGCTCGCCTCTAACGCGGGCACCGACCACCTCGTCAACCTCCTCGGCCAGCTCCACGTCTCCGGCGAGCTTGCTGTGGACTTGGAGTCTGTTGGCTCCACCGATCCGATGCCTGTCGACTCCGACACGGCCTCGCTCGACGCTTTCCCCACCGACGTCACGATCTACAACGACCCTCTTCCCCAGGCCGATGGCTGCGACGGCGCCACCACCGAGGTGATGGTCATCGGTCACGGCGGCGCTTCTGGCGAGAACGTCCTCGACGCCCCGCATGCAGCGGTCCACGACGTGTCCATCCCCCTCCCGGCCGATGCCGACGCTGAAGCACTGGAGGCTCGCCGCCTCGCCCTCCTTGCGGAGGGCCGGAAGTTGACTTCCATGAGACGCCTCACCGAGGCCCACCAGCGCGAAGCCGACCGCGCCACCTTTGGCACGCCGCCCCCAGGCGGGCCAAGCCGAGCCGGCGTTGTCAAACAGCGCGGCGCTGCCCTCGCCGACACGCTACGAGTCGACCGCCCAGTCTACGCCACTCCACTCGAGAACCTGCGCGCCGCCCAGGCGGCCGTAGACGAGCTAGATGGACTGGGGGCCGAAGAACTCCCCCACATGACCAGACGCATCCAGCAACTAATCGATGCAGCCGCACAGCGGCACGAAGCCGACGCCCGCGCGGAAAGCCCTCCCCCGCGCCGAGAGCACGGCGTGACGTCCCGGACGCCGACTGCGGGTAAAACCCGCGCGCTACACGAGAAGGAGCCGGCTGCCAGCCGAAGCCGAACCTGGACCTCCATCGAGCGAGACGCAGAAGGCCGTCCTCGGGCCGTGGAGTGGCGGGGCGACCCGCCTCCGCCTCCGCCTCGCGGGGAGAGATATCCCACCCCACCGCCTGTCGCCCATCCGACTCTCAGCGGTCGACTAGGTCGCCGCGAAGGAGTCGGCGAGAACGACGCCCGCCATCGGATCGACCGCCTAGCGCGATCCCTGGCGCTAGAAGAAGAAGATGATGTCGGCCCGCCTTGCTTCGGCCCCCGCATCCGCGACGAGCCTTTTCCCAAAGGGTTCTCGCTCCCAAGAGACACGCCCAAATACAACGGCTCCGTGAAGCCGGAAGATTGGTTGATCGACTACTCCACAGCGGTTCGCATAGAAAACGGCAACAGGCGCATTGCCGTGAAGTACGTGCCCCTCATGCTGCAAGGCACGGCGCGGACCTGGCTTAATAGCCTCAGGCCCTACAGCATCAACAGCTGGCTAGACTTCACGGGGGCCTTCGTCCGCAACTTCACCAGCACCTACAAGCGGGCCCCCAAGCCCAGACAGCTCTCCTTGTGCGTACAAGGCCCCGCCGAATCCACTCGCGACTACCTCACGCGTTGGGCCGAGCTCCGCAACTCTTGCGAAGGGGTGCACGAGGTGCAAGCCATAGAATACTTCACCGCCGGATGCCGAGAAGGCACCCTCCTTAAGCACAAGCTCCTCTGCGACGAGCCAACTACCCTCGACGAGCTTCTGGTCATAGCGGACAAGTACGCCACCGGCGACTCCTCAATGAAGACTGAACTCCGGGTAGATGCGTCCGGGAAGGTAATCAACCCGGCGCCCAAGACGTCGGCTGGGGACTCCGGCTGACGCCCGTACCAGAACGACCACAAGCGCAAGGGCCCCGTGCCGCTCTCCACCAGCCGGCAGGTGGCCACAGTCGAGGACAAGAAGCCCGAAGGGCGGCCCGCACCCAAGAAGCAGAAGGGCGGCAGGCCGGCTTGGCAGCCGGCTTTCTCCTACGAGCAAACTCTCGACACCCCGTGCAAGTTCCACAGCGGCGCGAAGCCATCCAACCACACAACTCGGAAGTGCCACTGGCTCACCCGAATCTCCAAAGGTGAAGGGCTCGCGCCGCCTCCGCCTGCTGGTCCGCCGCCTCCGGCTCCGCAGCTGCCGACCGCTCGGCCAGCAGTCGGAGCTATGCACGATGAGTTCCCCGACGAGCATGCCGCCTATGTCGTCTTTACAAGCCAGCCCGAAGGCCGGCGTAGCAGACGCCGAGAGCACCAAGAAGTCAACGTGGTCGCTACCAACCCCGCCGAGCACATGCACTGGTCAGAAAAGCCTATCAGCTGGAGCCGGGCCGACCACCCAGAGGTGATGCCATATCCCGGCTCTTATGCGTTGGTTTTGGATGCCACCCTTGCAACAGACAGACGCGCCGCCCGTTTCTCCCGAGTGCTGATAGACGGCGGGAGCAGCATCAATATCCTATACCGTGACACCCTGGAGAAGCTGAACGTCAAGACGAAGCAACTCATGCCTACTCGGACTGTGTTCCATGGCATTGTACCTGGCCTCTCCTGCGCCCCCATTAGCAAGATCAAGATTGATGTTCTCTTTGGGGACAAGGATCATTTCCGCCGAGAAGCAATCTGGTTTGAAGTGGTGGACCTGGAGAGCCCCTACCATGCACTGCTTGGCCGTCCTGCCTTGGCCAGGTTCATGGCTGTTCCCCACTATGCTTACCTCAAGATGAAGATGCCGAGCGCCAAGGGCATCCTCACCGTAGCCGGCGATTACAAGAAATCTTCCGAGTACGCTGCAGCCAGCAGCCGGCTGGCCGAGTCCCTTGTGATTGCCAAAGAAAAGAAGATGTTGGACCGAGTCGTGGCCATGGCCGGCAAACACCCGGCCCTGCCCCCCGATCCCAAGGAGTGTGATGCCCAAGGATCTTTCCAGCCGGCCAAGGAGACGAAGAAGATACCTCTTGACCCCGAGCACCCAGAAAGGTTTGCGTCATCGGGGCAAACCTAAACAGCAAATAGGAAGGCGAGCTCGCCGACTTCCTCTGTGAGAATCGGGATATCTTTGCATGGTCCCCTAAGGATATGCCGGGTGTTCCGAAGGAATTCGCCAAGCACAAGCTACACGTCCGAGAAGGCGCAAAACCAGTCAAACAACCCCTCCGCCGACTGTCGGAGGAGAAAAGAAGGATTGTGGGAGAGGAGATAGCCCGGCTTTTGGCAGCCAGCTTCATTATGGAGGTTTTCTTTCCAGAGTGGCTCGCCAACCCGGTCCTCGTGCTAAAGAAGAACAACAGGTGGCGCATGTGCATAGACTACACGAGCCTCAACAAGGCCTGCCCCAAAGATCCCTTTGCCCTGCCAAGGATTGATCAAGTGATAGACTCCACGGCCGGATGCGAGCTGTTGAGTTTCCTGGATGCTTACTCAGGATACCACCAGATAAAGCTAGATCCGGTTGACCGCCTGAAGACCGCCTTCATCACGCCATTTGGAGCTTTCTGCTACCTGACTATGACATTCGGTTTAAGAAATGCCGGTGCCACTTTTCAGCGTTGCATGCAGAAGTGCCTCCTCAAGCAGCTCGGCAGAAATGCCCACGTCTACGTAGACGACATTGTGGTGAAGACGGAGAAGCGCGACACCTTGCTGGAGGACCTCAAGGAAACATTTGAGAACCTGCGCCGGTTCCAGATCAAGCTCAACCCCGAGAAGTGCGTGTTCAGAGTGCCAGCCGGCCAGCTCCTAGGCTTCCTGGTCTCCGAACGCGGCATCGAATGCAACCCAATAAAGATCAAGGCCATTGAGAGAATGGCGATTCCCACCAAACTTCGAGACGTCCAGAAGTTCACCGGGTGCTTGGCCTCCCTGAACCGCTTCATCAGCCGGCTCGGAGAGAAAGCCCTCCCCCTCTACCGCCTCATGAAGAAGACCACTCACTTCGAGTGGAACGACCAAGCCGAGCAAGCTTTTCACGAGTTGAAGAAGATGCTGGCCACGCCGCTTGTCCTGGCGGCGCCGACTGAGAAAGAGCCCATGCTCCTCTACGTTGCTGCAACCAGCCGGGTGGTCAGCACCGTCATCGTAGTCTAGCGCCCAGAAGAGGGCCGAGCCAGCCGGTCCAGAGGCCGGTGTACTATTTGAGTGAGGTGCTGTCTACCTCGAAGCAGAACTACCCGCACTACCAGAAGATGTGCCATGGCGTGTACTTCGCCGCCAAGAAGCTGAAGCCCTACTTCCAAGAGCACCCCATCACGGTCGTATGCACCGCCCTGCTTGCCGAGATCATAGGCAGCCGGGATGCATCCGGACGGGTGGCGAAATGGGCCATCGAGCTGGCCCCCTACACGATCTTCTACCAGCCTCCACCGCCATCAAGTCCCAAGCGTTGGCTGACTTCCTCGTCGACTGGGCCGAGACCCAGTACCTACCGCCAACTCCCGACTCCACTCATTGGCGCATGCACTTCGACGGGTCCAAGATGCGCACTGGCTTGGGAGCCGGCGTCATCCTCACCTCTCCCAAAGGCGACAAGCTCAGATACACGCTGCAAATTCACTTTGCCGCCTCCAACAACGTGGCCGAGTACGAGGCGCTCATACACGGGCTCCGGCTTGCCAAAGAGCTCGGCATATGCCGGATCCTATGTTACGGCGACTCGAACTTGGTAGTCCAGCAATCATCCGGCGACTGGGACGCTAAGGACGCAAATATGGCAAGCTACCGATTCCTCGTTCAGCAGATCAGCGGGTACTTTGAAGGATGCGAGTTCCTCCACGTACCGCGAGCCGACAACGAGCTAGCTGATACCCTGGCTCGAATAGGCTCCACTCGGCAGGCAATACCAACCGGTGTCTCTCTGCAACGCCTCCTCAAGCCGTCTGTCAAGCCATCTCCAGAGTCCGATTCCATCTTCGTGCCGCCTGACCCCGACGCGGCCGGGTCCGGCTCGAAGAACCAAGCAGGTGACCCAGGGACTTCGATAGTCGGCCCGGGGACGTCAGTAGGCGGCTCGGAGACTTTCGTAGTTATGCCCGACCCGGGGACTGCTACACCCGGCTCGGGGACTGCGGTAGTCGGCCCGGGGACTGCACCAACACAACAGGCGGCGGCCGACTCCAGCATTTCACCACCCAGCCCGCCCGCCCTGGTCGCAGTAGCCGTGTTGGCAATAGAAGAAGTCGCAGCTCCATCATGGGCTCAGTCCATCCTCAACTTCCTAATAAACCAAGATCTGCCGGCTGACGAAACAGAGGCAAGACAAGTTCAACGCCGAGCCGGAGCATACACAATCGTTAACAGAGAGCTCGTCAGGTGCAGTGCCACTGGAGTCTTCCAGCGATGCGTCGAGCAAGAGAAGGGCATTGCAATCCTCAGAGACATCCACCAAGGAGAATGCAGCCACCATGCGGCCTTAAGATCACTCGTCGCCAAAGCTTTCCACCATGGGTTCTTTTGGCCGACTGCTTTGGATGACGCCAAGGAGTTACTTAAACATTGCAAAGGGTGCCAAGTCTTCAGCTCCAAGCAACACATGCCGGCTTCGGCACTCAAGACCATTCCCCTCACTTGGCCCTTCGCTGTTTAGGGACTGGACATGGTGGGCCCATTCAAGACGGCGCGCGGCGGCATGACACACCTGCTTGTCGCCGGGGACAAATTCACCAAATGGATTGAGGCAAAGCTGATCAAGAAGCTGAATGGGCCGACTGCCGTGACATTTATCGCAGATATAACAACTCGCTACGGCGTGCCACACAGCATCATCACCGACAACGGCACGAATTTCGCCAAGGGAGCATTGGCACATTTCTGCGCGACGCAGGGCATCCGGTTGGACTTAGCATCCGTTGCCCACCCGCAATCAAACGGCCCAGTCGAGCGAGCCAACGGCCTCATCCTTTCTGGCATCAAGCCCCGACTGGTCGTACCACTGGAATGTTCGGCCGGCTGTTGGCTCGATGAGCTGCCGACCGTCCTCTGGAGTCTGCGCACTACCCCAAACAAGTCAACCGGCTTCACTCCTTTCTTCCTCGTGTATGGTGCCGAGGCGGTCATCCCAACCGACATCGAGTTCGACTCGCCTCGGGTAACCATGTACACAGAGGCGGAGGCCAAGGAAGCACGAGAAGACGGCGTCGACCTGCTGGAAGAAGGCCGACTGTTAGCCCTCAGCCGGTCCGCCATCTACCAGCAGGGCTTGCGCCGCTACCACAGCCGGAAGGTCAGACCAAGATCTTTCCAAGAAGGCGACCTCGTGCTCCGGCTGATCCAGCGAACAGCCGGCCAACACAAGCTCTCGGCCCCTTGGGAAGGCCCCTTCGTCATCAGCAGAGCGCTGGGAAATGACTCCTACTACCTGATCGACGCACAGAAGCCGAAGGCACGAAAGAGAGATGACTCCGGCAAAGAGTCGGAACGACCATGGAATGCCAACCTCCTCCGAAGATTTTACAGTTGAAATGCAGTATGTATCATGCTAACTTTTGTACTAAGTACGAGACAATAGGCCCCCCGAGGAGAGCTCGGGGACTGCCATCTTTTATCTATAAAAGAAGAGTATCATGCTTATGATCATGTCATTACATTACTTTTTTCGTCCGGCACCGGGTTCGACTAGTCGGCCCGAGGACTGGCCGCCTTGAGTTATATTAGAAGTCTTACCCGCGGTCAGACAAGTAGTGTGCCGGCACCCAAGCCTTCTCTTGCCAAAAGTCGCAGTTCGAAGAACCGGCTGTCCGGCTGGCAAGAGTTAAAGGCAGGAAAGGACGCCCACACGAAAAACGGCTAGGGACTAACGGACTAATATAACAAAAGCTGGTTTTTCTCCCACCACCGACCGACTACCAGAGTAGCCGGCCGGTCGACTTCCATTCACCTCGCTTCAATCTAAGAAAGCTCGAGTACTTGCCTTCCCCCAAAAAAATAAAATAAATATAGCCAAGTTCTTGCTTAGCCGCAGGCTGCAGAGCAGCTGCCGGTTGGGAAGACAGCAGCTAGGGGAAGGCGGCAAAGGAAACAACTTAAAGATAAAAAGCATACGCGAATGGAAGCCAAACACACACACGATCATATTTACACAAAAGGCCTTCGAAAGGCCAGCATTCAACATAGTTTGAATACACCCCCAGTGGGTGGAACTGCACAAGTTTAATAAAAATTGTTCAAAGAGTAACAAGCAGGAAAAGCAAGGACGGCAGATTAAGCCAAGGGAGCGACTGGCGAGTCGGGCAGGTCGGTAGAGACGGCAGTGCTGGCTGGAGGAGTGGCCGGCTGGCGAACCTCGGCATGATCACCACCTCCCGCAGAGGGCGCGCTAGCACGCGCCTCGTTGCTGGAGGCACGGTCAGTCTGGGGCTGGCTGGCCGCTTCACCAGCCAGCTCGACGTCTTCGCCTTCCTCCCCTTCGTCGTCTTCACCTTCATCGCTGGAAGCGATCTCCTCCGCCGAGTCCTCACCCGCTGCCGGGTCCAGCCCGAACCATTCCTCCGGCTGGGCAACGCCGTCGTCATTTATCTCAGGAGCAAAGACGCTGATGTCAGTACACTCGGCGATCGTCGAGGCACGCTGAGCGATAGCCGGCCGCACCTCCTCCATCTCCTCGTCGGCCTCCAGCCGCCAGGTGTGCAGCCAGTCCAGGTTCAGCCCGGGATACCAGGCTCAGATGAACTCCAGCGCCCGCCCAGCTCCAAGCCAGGCCGCCGATGCCTTCCAGGCCTCGAAGCGGCCAACCGCAACCTCCAGCCAGTCGGCAGTCCGACTCAGGGTGCGGGGAATCATTTCACCTGGCCAGAGGGCAGCCAACACCTGCGCCCCGGCGCGCTGGAGGCGGCGGAGCATGCGGTGAGCCGGCTGCAGCCGGGCTTGAACCGCCAAGAGTTGCTCCTCAAGCGTCCGGCTCGCGTCCGGCGCGATTTCATCCCCCGCCTGCCGGCGCGCCTCGCGGTGGACCTCGATGGTCTGGGTGGCAAAGACGGAGTAGCTAGGGAAGTAGTCTGCACAAAGAACAAAAAGCAACACAAGTCAGAACACAAATCAGGGGGCAAGGGGCAAGCAAGGAGTGAGGAAGGCGGCTTACCATCGATCAGATCCTCAATCCGGCCGAAGCCCTCGCTCAGCGCTTGTTTTGCCTCAGCCCAGCCCGCCGCTTCGGTCTCGAACTCAGCTTTGAGGGCGTCCTCGCTGTCCTGCGCCTTCTTCAGGGCCGCCTTGTGGCTCTCCTCCTGGTCGGCCAACTTCTTGGCCAGGCGGTCACGCTCCAGGACCAAGGCATTGTACTCGGCTTCCTTGGCGCGAAGGGCGGCTGGGCCCCGCTGAGCTGCCCCCTCAAGTCGGCATTGGCTCCTGCAAGCATGAAGACAAAGGAAAAATCAATAAGGAAGAAGTCGTCAGGGAAGATCCGACCCGACTGCTCAGCAGTCGGCCCGAATCTCGGGGACTACACCCAGTGGGTGCACTGACGCGCCCCCACAGGAGATGAACGAGACAAAGCACGCACTCCGGCTGTTGGTCAGGTCCTCGGTTTTCCGGCCCAGCTCCTGAGCCTGGGAGTTGAAGGCAGCAACGCGGAGGTTATGGTATTCCTGGAAGATCAGACAGGATGCAAGAATAAGATAGTTGTCAGGACCTAGTAAGTTCCAAGCCGCCTGCTCAGCAGCCGACTCGGAACTCGGGGACTACACCCAGCGGGTGCGCTGACGCGCCCCCACGGAAGAAATAAAAAAAGCAAAACAACCAAGGCCAGAGGGCTCACCCGGATGACGGCCCGCGTCGCGAGGAACTCTTGGGTATATCGCTGCAGCGAAGCGGCCTGGGCTTGAAGCCTGCTCCGGACCTCCTGGGCCGCCGTGTTCAGCTCGGCCGTCCCCCCGCTAGGCGTCCACTCGGACGTGCTGGCGCTGGCCGCCTCCAGGGCCTCCGCCGTCTGGCTGGCGCCCGCAGCTCGGTGCGGTTCCGGCGCGGAGGTAGCTCCCCCTGCGTGCCGGCGAAATGCCGGCTGCACCTCGAGGCCGGCCCCTGCCTCCGGCTCGCCCCCGGCCGGCTGCTCTGGCGCCGCGGCTGGTTGGCCGCTTTGGCCCGCTCCAGTCGGCGCCGTCTGCGACGCCTCCTCCACGAAGACCACGTGGTCCTCCCTCCTCTCCATCACCGGCGGGTCTTGGTCGACCCCCTCCGACGGGGGCACGGGGATGTCGGGGGCCACGGCGTGGAGGGGAACGACGAGCAGCGGAGGCTGGTTGTGCGAGGCCTCTGCCTCCGTCTTCGCGGCTGCCGCCTCCGCCCGGGCCTTGGCCGCCGCGTCGGCCTGCTCCTTCGCCGCCTGGGCGGTCCTTCGCTCCGCCGCCTCCCGTGCGTTCCGCTCCGTGGCCTCCATGAGGTCGGCGCGGGGATCCACGCGGCGGGAGCCTGAGGACCCTCCAGTCGGCCCGACTACGGAGCCACCAGGACCTCGCTCGAGGGAAAGCGGTGCCCTGCCCGGCAAGCAAAGAAAGGTTTAGAAGAGCCTCAATTGAAGAGGACAACAATAAAAATGCAAGACGTTTGACGACTTACGCCGAGATCGCCTGCGGCTGTTTCACCGCCTTGCGGAAGCAGGCTGCCTTCACGGCCGCCTCATCCCGCTTGGTCGCCGCCGTGGAACCCTTGGATTTCTTCGACCGGCTGCCGTAGAAGGTCGACGCGGCCCGGCGTTTCTGCGCGCCGCCACGGGCAGCCGGCGCGGCAGACGGGCCCGCGCCTTGATGATCAAGCGCCGGCTGGCGGTGCGGGGCGGCTTCGACCTCGTCATCGTCCGCCCAGTCCTCGAGGCCGGCCCCGAGCCCCGCGCCTCCTGCCTCGTCGCCTTCCCCCACGATGGCATCTTCCATGGCGGCCGCTCCCAAGTCCAGATCATCGACGTCGTCCACCGTGCGGTCGGGGAGGAGCTGGCGCTCCACCCCTGCGGCCCCGGCCATCGGCGGAAGAAGATGGTTCTGCTAAGGACAAACCAATTGATCAGAAGTCGGCCATCATGAGGCCGGCTACAAAAAGGAAGAAAAAAAGAAAAACTTACGGCAGGCGGAGGGTTGGCGCGAGAATACGGCCCCTTGCCGTATCGCCAATCCTCGACGAGCTTGCAGTTGGAGATGTAGTTCACCATGTAAGACACCTCGGCATGAGGCATCTCCTTGGTGCTCAGCCGGCACGGGTCGAAGCGGCCGCTCATCTGGCAAATCATGTGAGGCCGGCCTTGGAGCGGAAGTACTCGGCGCTCCACGAAGGCGGCCACCAGGTCGGCTCCGGTCAGGCCCTCCGATTGGATCATCACCCGGAGCCGGGAGACGGCTGTGTTCCCGGCCTGAGACAACGACCTGGCCCGGTAGCTCCACGAGGGTTGCCTCCCAGCCGGCGGGCCGGCTACGTAAGCCAGCAGGTTGATGAAGTCGCCTTGCTGGGCGACGTTCTTCACGTAAAAATAGGACTTCTGCCAGAGCTTCACCGACTGGATCAGCGGGATGGGCGGGAACGGATTGTTCTCGCCCGTCCGCCTCATGGCAATGAAGGCTCCGCAGGGGGCGGGCACGCCCGCGACAACGGTACCGAGCTTGCTCTGGAAGAATTCTCCCCAGAGCTCGAGAATGGGGAGAACCCCAAGAAAGCCCTCGCACAAGGTGACGAAAGCCGACAGCAGCATCACCGCGTTGGGCGTGAGGTGATGCGGCCGGAGGTGGTAAAATTCAAGAAAAGCACGAAGGAATCTGCTCGCCGGGAGGCCGAAGCCGCGCAGGCAGTGCGAGCGGAAGATTACCCGCTCGCCCTCCGCCGGTGCCGACGAAATCTCCCTCGCCAGCGCACGACGAACCCGCACGTAGTTCTCGCCCGGCAGACGCCGCGTCCGGCGGAGGAACTCAACATGGTCCTCGTGGACGTTGGAGCCATCCCACGAGCTCGACAACGCCATGGGAACGACGCGGCGAGGAACAAGACGATGCGACGGCGGAGACGCGCACGACCCCTCTATGGCGGGACCAAAGGAACCGAGAGGTCCGACGGCGGAGCGGCACGGCAATGGGTCGCTGCGGTGGCGAAGGGAAGAAGAAGGAATGTGAGAAGGGGCGGAGCGAGGGAGAGTGTGCGAGCCTCTGCCGCTCCCCCTCCTCCCCCTACTTATAGACCCGCGCGGCGGAGCCGAGGAGGCGTGGTGTGGGGGAACGTGGGATCAACAGCGCCCACTCCCCCACGTCCCGCGATTATTGTGCCCTGATGGCGTAATAAAACCGCCGCAGGAAGGCGAGCGGTCCGTTGTGGGCCGCAGAAGATCTGCGCTCGGGCCGAGGCCTAGGAGTGGCGGGCCCGGGCCTACGGCGGCGTCCCATTGCGCGCGTGCGTTGGCAGGTTTTCCTTGCCACGTGGCCCGCGGGATGGCGCGCGGTTAGCTCGCAAGCCGACCCACGTTCCCGCCTACAAGAAACAGAGCTTTCCGAAGACGGCGTGCATAAGCAAAGCCGGCTCCTCAGGATAGGAAGCTGACCAAGCTTCTCGTCCCTTTGTCAGCCTCAAAGCTCGATCAGCTTCGGGGACTACTGTCAGAGTAAATGACCACGGGTAGCCTAGCCGGCTCCCCCTGGCCCTTCTGAAAAAATTACGAGCCGATCCGGCCCTCAAGAATCCAAGATGTGGGGCCGCCTTCCCCTTGCCGGCTGTCTCCCAGGCCGACTATCGGAAGGCGGCCCGGCTTTAGCCCTCATGAAGAAAGCCGCGGGAGGGCTGGCTCCAAGAAGCCGGCCGCAAAAGGCCGACTCCCGCAAAGCGGTCAAGAACGCACCCTCGAAGTCTGCATCCACATAACGGCGATGTGACGGGGCGTGGCTACAGTAAAGCCTGCCATCCCCGAGTCCCGGAGCACGCCTGGCACAGTGCGCCGTACGGGGCGGCCATGGCCCGTCCGGCGCGGCACTGTTGCCATGTTGACCCTGATGCCACCCACGACGGGCTGTCAGCGCGGCCCACGGGCGGTGGGCCCCTTCAGGCAGAGAGACACTCGAAGGCGGCCAGGCCTCCCCCAGTCGGCCCAAGACGGGGCCGGCTCCCCACAGCCGGCTTGCTTCCTCCCTCGAAGGAGACGCCCCATTAAGGGGACAAGACGAGGTGTGGCTACAGCGATCGCCCGCCGGGCGGCGGCACTGTAGCCACGCTTACCTTGGCGAAGCCCTCGTCACCAGGTTTGAGGCAACAGTGACCAGCCGCCGACAAGGCCCTTGACAGTGGGGCCTGCCTGTCGACCAAGGAGCCGGCAGCCGGCGGGGCCCACCAGCCGGCGGGCCCCAGCAGCCGGCGCAGAAGCCAGCGAGCGTAGTCACAGACGGCTAGGGCCCACACCCAGCCGGATTACCATTGTACCCCCGGAAGGCGGGCCTATATAAACCCCCCGGGGCACCCATGCAAAGGGTTGATCTGAGCTAGTTTTAGACACCACATAGAGAGGAGAGGAGAGCTAGCCGTGCCCTTCTTCTTCTTCTTCTCGCCAAGCAGCTCGAGGAGCATCTTGTAGCCACTCGTTCATCTAGTGATCATGCGGAGACCCCGCAGAGCAGCAGTAGGGGTGTTATCTCCACGGAGAGCCCCGAAGCTGGGTAAGATTCGCCGGCGTGCATGTCTTCGCCTCATCCCGCTTCGAGGCACCGGCGATGTCTTACTGGCTCCCACAATGATAAGCCACCCGTTGGCATATGTCGCACCTACCACCCGACAGAAGATTTCATAGTTCTCCATAGGTCATCCCTTTATATCTGTTGATTTTGTTTTAATGCTAAAGATAGACGGTTGAGATTTAAAAATAGATCTACATTACGTTACTTCAGATATAAGGCACGTACACAACCCAACACGTATTCGTCTATGAAGATTCCTTTTTTAACAGTTTATGAGAGTCCGACCTATACACAAGCACACACACACAAAACACACAATTCAAGTACGCAGTAAGGAAAGGTTAAGAGAAAGGGCACAAAATGCATCAAGGTAAGAACAACCAGAGGCGGTTGCATCTGACGTGAGCACCTGGAGACAAAAGAGCACGACCAAGTGCTCCAAGGGGGCGGCCAGGAGCGAGCAACACATAAACGTAAAGGCTGGAGAGTAGGCCATCGGGCTCGTCAGAGGCGCACGTGTACCCGGCGGACCACTCAGCTGACGGTGCAAGCACAACACGATGATGATGGATGGAGCTGTCATATAAGACCCCGGAAATCGTAAAGATGCAGCAAACCATCGGTGCCATCGTCGTAGGGTCGTCATGTCCACGTCAAGCTCTCCAACATAGCCGTCCAGAGTGCGCCAATGATGCTGCCCACTACCTGCTACGTGCACATGCCATGACTTCGGCCGACCATGCCCGGCCATGCACGGTTACGCTGGAGTTGCTTCACCAACTTGAACGTCGAACGAAACACTTCACCACGCGGAAGCTGCCGAAGACAAGGATGAGGAGCTCGACACCATGACGCCGCGTCGCTGCTTGCTGTCTGCTTCATCATGCCGGATGCCGATGAAGATGAAGACACGGAGCTTGGAGTCAAGACGCACGCTCTTCACTTTATGAAGCCGGTGTAGGGTGGACACTGTCCGGACCGTTCCGGTCCCTCACCGAGCCACCTTTTGGACTGGCTGCCGGTAGTCCAGACAGGACAGGACCGACCAGCCGGTCATGTTTTCAGGTACCGACGGGCGACGACGAAGCCCGGGACGGATCGAGCAAACCAGCCAATCACCACCGGCGGTGACGTGCACGGGTGCAACGGCAATGTAGGTGACGTGCACGGGTGTTGTGGCAAGGTGGGCGACATGCACGAGCGCTGGCGGGCCAGTGGGCGGAGTGCTGTTTGAAGTGCAATGAGCCGCGCGAATGTTTTTTGTGTGGGGGAGCCGCACGGATGTTAGCCATGAACATGCACATGGTTGTTCATTAGCAGTTTTTCTTGTTGCATGCAAGTAGTGTAGTCCGTGCATGAGCCTACATTTTCTTTGTGAGGGCCCTGCTGAGATTAGTGGATGAAACCTGACATGAAGTTAGTCTAAAAAAAATGTAAATTTTTGTTTTGTTTTGAAAATAACACATACAGATAACAGATTAGTTGAAAAAGCAAACAACATATAAGTTGACCTCCGGAGACGCACACCATTAATAGATGCATATACTTCACTAAGAAAATATGTATATACAACTCTGCCACATGCATGTGTATCAAACACAATCTGATTTCTTACATAATCAGCAGCAGACAAACATCCAAAAGAAAAAAACCAATACCAGAAAAGCACAACGCACGCACTATGAGTCTCCTAATTGATTTCTATTGCCTCAAATTGACTATTTTAGGATCACCTCACTTGATTTCTGTCTAGCACATAGACGCTCATTCATTTTCACGCGGACTAAGCAAGACTCGAATAATATGAAACTTAGGTGACAAAATTGACAAAAAAAACCGCAATAAAGAAAAAGGAGAAATGATCACACATGTGAAATATTTCTGTCAAAACAAATACATGACATGCGGTGGTATGAACACTTACCGGGATGGTAGACAGCCAACAAATTGAAAGAAAGCCTACAACAAATATATATACATATATATATATATATATATATATATATCATTAGTTTTTAGTTCATTTTTTTATTTCTAAAAATATAGACACCAATTAGGTTAAAATTAAGGTTTGAACTACAAATATGAGAATTTTAATTTAAAGACTTATATATTTAAAGTTCTCATAATATACGTCTAATTTTTTTGATCTGTTTTTACAAAATAAAATCCCTCAAAATCAAATAACAAAATGATTGTTGAAAACATTTCATTCATGTGTTCTACATATCTTGATAAGGCTAAATTTTCCATGAATTGTGGATGTAAATAATTCTCAATAAATCTTAGTACGGGCCAATTTTTCTCTACCATTGTAACACACAGGCTCGAAAGTTTCCATAATTCTTTTACTCCGGATCATAACCCATGCTCTAAGTTTCATGTTTTGATCCTCAAATCATGCATCTTTTTATTTTGTCATGAGCGACCGTTGTCATCTGACATAGTTCCTCGACCTCATCAACCATGCTCCATAGGAACTGGTATGCTTTTCCGTATAAATGCACGGGCATTTATGCTAGTTGTTCACCAAAAGACAGATACATAACTAGAAGGACCCTTGTTATGGAATATGAAAGACATATAAGGACCGAGTTTCATAGCAGTCGAAAAAATGTTGGGGCATCTGATTATCTTCCATTAAGCAAGTTCTACAAATTTATATTCATTTGCTGCTTTGAAATTGCATCGTGTATCTTGGTGAGTAACTTTAGTGATTTGGCTTTGCATAGATTTATACAAAGATTTCCTCATATTGAGAATCGTGTGCAGTGGTAATTATGCATTTAGAAGGAAGTTTTTTCTTGGGAAGCAAAGGTAGTAGATTTTGATCCAAATACAGTAATAATTTTATTTGTCAATTGCTTGTGTCATATATGTATGTGGCTTATATTTGATTGACAATACGGTGAAAACTTTATAGGTCAGTGTCACATGTAAATATAAATCGTATCATTTTCTATTTTCAAAGATCAATATTGCATGCCAGAAGTTTCACACCAAAGTAAAGGTGAGGGAGCAAAGCGAATTGTACACGACGGCAGGTAAACTATCGAGTACCAAATAAACTCTCAAATTTATTTTATAATATGCATTGCAACATATGAGATTTTTTGCACACACGATTTTCATGAACAACAGATGTGTTTTGCACATAATTGAATACACATCAACTTTTCTTCCGTTGCAATACACGGGCATTTGTGCTAGTACTATCTAAATAGGAGCTCCCCACTACAAGTAATTCTTTAGCTTCTCCTTAAGCCACGTCACCCCAATTAATTCTAGCCGTCGATCAAGGCTTGAAGTATAGGTAGCCTTCTGATTAAACACAACCACCTTTGTTCACCTCGACACAATTCACCGGCATAATTTATTTTTGACTTCCTGATGAGCCTCGCAATTAGTACAGTTTGGAAGCGAAAGAAGTCCACATAACCCCCTGGGGTTTCACAGACTGCCCAGTTTACCTCCTAAGGTCTAAAACCAGCTATTTAACCCCCTAATCTTTCCTAAACCAGGTGAAAATCACCCCTAACACCAATTAGAATGGTTTTTCAGGCGGTTTTGTTGGACATAGTAAGATGCAACTCGTTTATGATATGCAGCTCTGCACCCAGCCTCGTCCATCCTCCTCTGAGCGGCGTCGTTCCACTCGTGGGTGCTCGCCTAGTCGCACTATTCTAATTAGAGATTTAGGTGAGCTGAAAATTAGAGATGCTTGGATGGGCCTTAGGATTAGCGAGAGAGAGGGTTAGGTCGTCTTAGGAGGGCAGACTGTGGCTGTGTAGAGAGGCCATGGGCTGAGGTGAGAGGGAAATGAGAGGCCTGACAACAAGTTTATTTGCCAAAACATCTGACGATTAAACCGGCTATAGTGCCGCTATAGTATAACGGATGGGGTATCAAACGACTTCCAAATGCGATGAAATTTTGACAGGTGGTCTACATAGAATATAATAAGACCGCATGCCAACTTTCAACCCATTTCGAGAATGCTTTATTCTCACTTGGGAAATAATTATTTAACGATGCCATGGATGCATGCAAGTGTGGTTGATCTTGAAACAGTCAACGACAAGAACGGGGAGAATCGGCAACTACGAACAGATGCATGTTTTGAAAGAAAAAATGACAAGAACGGAGTGCCGATGCAATGCGAATGGTGCAATGATGAATGCAACAAACAAATAATAAACGCGACTATGATGAAAACATGGAAGGCATTTGGAGCGTGTCGGTCTCTGGCTGTTACAATGATCTCGAAGGCACCGGCGGAGCTACATGTTAGCAAAATAGGCTATGGCCCGCCCATCCTGTAGCATGTTTAATGGACATTGATGGGTATACTGAGTCGTGCTAGTAAAAATAGCAAGCCTTCTTTGTACTGGCCCGCCCAAGTATTTTGTTGTAGCTACGCCACTGCTTGAAGGATGGGATTCCGGAGGCCCGCTCTCCCGTCCGGCCTTCCATGCGGCCGGCGGGATGGGATCGCTGGAGATAGCACAACGAGACGACCAGTGGATGGCGGTTAGGGTTGTGCTAGGAGGGAGTAAGTGTGTTGGCTGCACTGGCCAACACGTTGAATATATATGCGGTCTGGTAGGGAGTTGTGGGCCTAGGCTTAGGCCACGATCAAGTCCACGAAAAGCTCATGGTCCAACGTCTTGTACAGTGACATTTCCGTTAGCAACTCGTCAATTAACCTGAGATTAATTAACCATTCCTGATAATGTTTGGCATGCATGTTGTGATGCTAACATTTAAGCATTGTAAGAGAATGTTGACATGATTTTTCCTGCATGAAACATCCTTTTTATCAGACGTGTTGCTTAGCTTATGTGCATCCTCCTGAACATAATTATCCTATATATGCACATCAGAGATTGTGTGCTTATATTTTAGTTACATGGTAAATCGTTGTCCTCTAAACTTTGCATATGCATACCACAAATTTCAGGTGCAACGCGCGGGGCATCTTCTACTTTAACATAAAAACAGGAGCATAGACCTTGCAAATGGTCCATGAGTCGGCACAGTTTCTTCTAAAATCTCAGCTGATCCGCAAGAATACATAAAAAACATAGCCTAGAGTGTAGCACCTCATGACATGACAACCAACAACATAGAGCAAACGAAAGTATATCAAATGGTCTAGATTTATAGCAAGGCATATATACAGTGGTGAGCAATGTCCATATAAGTAAACCACGTGATAAGTGTGATGCGGCCAAATTGTGCAAGTCATGACGAGTAACGATACAAGCATGACCAGTCAACCATAACGTTGTCCAAGAAAATAATGCAAGAATCGCATGATTATACCATGTGCATTGAGGCGAACAGAGTGAGTTGCCATAATATAGATCACTCCGCCCCCTCTTTCAAATCAGTAAGGAGCATCTCAGCTATTGCAATAGTCTTGAAATAGTCTTTGTTTGTACTCCCTCCGTTCGAAATTACTTGTCGTAGAAATGGATGTATTTAGACATATTTTAGTTCTAGATACATCCATTTTCGAGACAAGTAATTCCGAACGGAGGGAGTAACTGAGAATGGAATATGGTCTCTAAAGATAAGCGGTTGACCAAGGATTAACTGAAGTTTCATAAAACGATAGTCTTGAAATAGTCTCCGCAGATGATCACGGAGAGGAATCTGAAGTACATGGAGATAGCTAAAGATTCAACGTCACAATTAAAACCGAACTGCAAACAATGTGCTAATGTTCAACTGCATAGCTTTAAAAAACTAATTTCTTTTTTTCCGATAAAAGGTGTTTTTCATTGACCCATAATAAAGCATCGAGAGATACAATCATCAGGAGTATACACCCGGCCTCTGCATAGCTAAGATGCACACAGCCAACACACGCACACACACAAAATCACGCCAACAAATAGCAAAGTCAAATAAGACCGAAACTAATGCCTAGACGTATAAAGAAAAAGAAGAAAGAAAAAAAATATCCTGAAGCGATCAAAACAGCGATCGATGATGCACCTCAGCAACCATCTGTACCAACCAACTTTTGACAACACATAGGCTACGAGAAAGGTTCTTCAAAGACGACACCTCCATGAAGGGAACGACATGCAAATGCCGCCGTCGCCTGATCCAACCAAGGAAGGTCAGATCGTGGGTTTTCACCCTAAAGATCACGGTCAACTCCAGGCAATGCCTACATCAAGGTAACGACACAAAAGACGCCGCCATTGCCAAGTATAACTAAGAAGGGTCAGACTTAGGGTTTTCACCCCGGAGCTCGAGACTGGGTACTTGAGAAGTACCACCCAACCGAAGTCATTATATGATGCCACCTCCACTTGCCACAATCCTAGCCGCTGCTTACGCGCATAGTCTGAGTGATGGCCATGCAGGGCGAGCAGATGGTCAAGCCATGACAAAATTGCTCACCACCACACAACGAAGTCAACGATGAGGAAGGATGGTCGCTGGCACTGCCAAAATCCCATGTTCGGGACAATCCAGAGTACCCGCACCGTCCTCACAAGTAGTGGCCAATGGCTAATCAGAACCAGACAACACCACCGCACGCGGCCACCACCTCCGTCATCCTCATCCGCAACAACAAATCATACAGAGGGAAGGACACAAATACCGTCATGCATCTACGCAGTGAACGGATCATCTGAGACGTGAATGACCACGGAATTGCCAGTCCACAAGGGAACCATCGACAGCTCCGCACCACCTGCTGCAGATCTAGATCGATCTGACTTCGGCGGACATCACCATTGCCGCCAGATTGGATGTTCCTGTTGGAATTTGCTAGTGGGCTTTTGGTCCAAAGCCCAACTAAAATTCTGAAATTCTCTTGGCCCATTTATGCACAAATGTGAGTGGAATGAGTGAGGCTAAAGTTTAGTCCCACCTCATAAGTTGAGAGAGAGAGAGAGAGTTGCACCTCTTTATAAGGTTAGCTCTTCTACCACTTGTATGAGCATGATAAGAGGAGACCTACACGCGCTCCTCCTCCTCGCTCGCCTCGCCACGTCATGCCTCGTCACGACGCGCCGCGGGTTGCGGGATTGAGCCGAGCCGAGGACAGAACTATGCACGTTGTCTATATTTTTGCTGCTCGGGAAAAAATAATGAGTCATTAATTAATAATTAATGGACGCGTTAATTACTGAATCGTTTCCGATTCTTTTGGATCATGACGACTCGGACGTGGGGTTTACTCCCATGACCTACCCGGCCCGCACTATATAGTCAGGCAGACGTCTACCCTAGCCGCCGCCGCTTCGTATGGTTTCTCACCACCGTTCCAGATCATTGCGCCGCCAAGCAAGTCTTCTCCATCCCTCCTTTCGGCGTGCACCGGGAGAAGGGACAGAAGGCCTCCGGAACCCCGCCTCTCGTAATCCTGTACGGGAGAGGGGCGATCAGGTTTTTGAGGAGCGCACTCGCGCGACTGCTGGCAGCGACGACTTCGCGAACGACGACTTCTTCCCCAACCTCGGCAACATCATCCTCGACGACATGGGCGACAACGTCAACGCCGGCGGTGCTGCTCCCGCTGCACCGTATGTGATTCTATCCTTCCTGTTCGAGATCGTGGTTGAGTTCATGTTTCTAGTATGTGCCCTAGATGTGATCTGTTCATCTGCTATGCTAGTTCGCATGATTAGTTTAATCTCTGCTACTGTAGTCATGATTTATCTTCTATTTATTCAGATTAAATCTCATAGTAATTTGCTCATATTTCCAACAATCCAAAAACCTGATTATTGGCAATTTACTCCGAGTGGTTTTGCTGCGCTTCTGAAGCCACCTGCCTTTAAGGGGGCGCAATATAAGAGGTGGCGCACCAGAGCAGTCTACTGGTTTTAGACCATGGGCTGCTATGACGCCACCAAGGGCAAGCCTGAGGGCGATCTTAATCCAGCACAACTGGAAGCTTTTGAGAAGATGGATACTCTCTTTAAAGGCGCTCTTCTGAGTGTTCTGGATGATTCCATTATGGATTCGTCTATGTTGTTTGAAAACGTCAAGGACATGTGGGCTGCGCTCGAGGCCAAATTTGGTGCCTCGGACGCCGGCAACGAGTTATACGTCATGGAGCAATTCTATGACTACAAGATGACTGATGAGCGCTCTATTGTACAACAGGCTCATGAGATACAGTCACTCGCAAAAGAACTTGAGTACTTCAAGCGTGTGTTGCCGGACAAATTTGTTGCCGGAGGAATCATTGCCAAGCTTCCACCTTTGTGGAACAATTTTGCTACTTTCCTGAAACACAAGAGACAAGAGTTTTCCGTTGCGAATCTCATTGGTACTCTTGATGTTGAAGAGAAGGCGAGAGCAAAGGACACACGTGCTCGAGTTGCTGAGGGAGCTTCTAATGCCCACATGGTACAAAAGAAGAATTTCCAGCCCAACAAGTTCAAAAACAACAAGAACAAAACTCACGGCAAAGGCAAGTTTGATACAAAGAACAAGCCATCACATTCTACCAACTTCAAGAAGAATTCTCATAAGAAGGAGAAGGGACTTTGCCATGTTTGCGGTGATCCTAATCACTGGGCTCCGAAGTGTCCTAACCGCTTTGAGGAGCGCGAACATGAGAAGAGCGGCAAGTCCGCTAATGTTGTCATCGGTGATACTGATATGAAGGAATCAGGGTACGGTATCTTTCCTACCATCCTTTCAATATTTCAATCCCCTGATTGGTTAATTGACACCGGTGCCAATGTACATGTTTATGCTGACGCCTCCATGTTTTATTCTTACCAGACCACATGGACTTCTCCCATGCTGATGGGGAACGGGTCACATGCCATCGTTCAAGGTGTTGGTACGGTCGATCTGAAGTTTACTTCGGGGAAGACCGTGCGTCTGAAGAACGTTCATCATGTGCCGTCCATCAATAAAAATCTCATTAGCGGTTCCCGTTTATGTCGAGATGGTTTTAAGTTGGTTTTCGAATCCAATAAAGTTGTAATTTCTAAGTATGGACAATTTGTTGGAAAAGGCTATGAGAGCGGAGGCTTGTTCCGCCTGTTTTTGTCAGATATTTGCACTAAAGTTATTAATAATGTTTGCCACAATAATGAGTCTGATATTTGGCATTCACGACTTTGTCACGTTAACTTTGGTTGCATGACGCGTCTAGCCAATATGAATCTGTCAAAGGCTCTAAGTGCCAAGTATGTGTGCAAGCTAAGCAACCTCACAAGTCCCATAAGACTGCAAAGGCAAGAGACTCGGCGCCACTAGAGCTTATACATTCTGATCTTTGTGAGATGAATGGCGTGTTGACAAAAGGTGGAAAGAGATACTTCATGACGTTGATTGATGACTCCATTAGATATTGTTATGTGTATCTTATGAAATCAAAAGATGAGGTTTAACTTTCTTTAAAAACTATAAAGCTGAGGCAGAGAACCAACTTGATCGAAAAATTAAATGGCTTAGGTCCGGTCGTGGTGGAGAGTATTTTTCCAATGAATTTGATATGTTTTGTGCGGAACATGGTATAATCCATGAGAGGACGCCTCCCTACTCACCTCAGTTAAATGGGGTAGCCAAAAGAAAGAACCGAACTCTAACTGATATGGTTAACACCATGTTAGACACATGGTCTCTCCAAGGAATGGTGGGGGGAGGCGCTAATGACTGCATGTCATGTCGTTAACCGAGTTCCTAGAAAGCATAAGACCATGACTCCATTTGAGGAATGGGAAAGGAAAAAATTTAAACTCTCTTACCTATGTACTTGGGGTTGTTTGGCGAAATTCAAAATACTAATTCCCACGAAGCACAAGCTTGGACCAAAAACCGTGGATTGTGTTCTTCTGGGCTATGCTTTTCATAGCATTGGATATAGATTTTTGATAATAAAATCTGAGGTATCCGACATGCATGTTGGTATGATTATGGAGTCGAATGATGCAACTTTCTTTGAGGACATATTTCCTATGAAGGATATGTCGAGTTCATCAAATCAGGAGATACCTACTCCATCAAGTGAGGAATTCGCTGTAATTCCTGAACCCACCATTGCGATGGAACACATTGAGAATCCTATTGAGGGTGACAATGGAACTCCTGTGAGGAGTAAGAGACAGAGGACTGCAAAGTCTTTTGGTAATGATTTCATTGTGTACCTTGTGGATGACACACCCAGGACTATTTCAGAAGCCTATGCATCTACTGATGCTGACTACTGGAAGGAAGTTGTTCATAGCGAGATGGATTCCATCTTAGCTAACGGTACCTGGGAGATCACTGACCGTCCTTATGGGTGCAACCTGTAGGATGTAAGTGGGTGTTCAAGAAGAAGCTTAGACCTGATGATACGATTGAAAAGTACAAGGCACGACTTGTGGCCAAGGGTTATACCTAGAAAGAAGGTGAAGACTTCTTTGATACTTACTCACCCGTGGCTAGACTGACCACAATTCGGGTGCTACTATCACTGGCTGCCTCACATGGTCTTCTCGTTCATCAAATGGACGTTAAGACGGCTTTCCTCAATGGAGAGTTGAAGGAGGAAATTTACATGGATCAGCCAGATGGTTTTGTAGTACCTGGTCAGGAAGGAAAGGTGTGCAAGTTATTAAAGTCTTTATATGGCCTTAAACAAGCTCCTAAGGAGTGGCATGAGAAGTTCGAAAGAACATTAACTATTGCCGGCTTTGTAGTAAAAAATGGTGACAAGTGCGTGTACTATCGCCATGGTGGGGGCGAAGAAGTTATTTTTTGTCTGTATGTCGATGACATACTGATCTTTGGAACCAAACTTTATTTAATCAAGGAGGTTAAGGATTTCTTATCTCGCTGTTTTGAGATGAAGGATCTAGGAGTAGCCGATGTTATCTTAAACTGTTGGAAATATGCCTTAGAGGCAATAATAAAATGGTTATTATTATATTTCCTTGTTCATGATAATTGTCTATTGTTCATGCTATAATTGTGTTATCCGAAAATCGTAATACATGTGTGAATACATAGACCACAACACGTCCCTAGTGAGCCTCTAGTTGACTAGCTCGTTGATCAAAAGATAGTCATGGTTTCCTGACTATTGACATTAGATGTCATTGATAACGGTATCACATCATTAGGAGAATGATGTGATGGACAAGACCCAATCCTAAGCATAGCTCAAAGATCGTGTAGTTCGTTTGCTAGAGCTTTTCTGAATGTCAAGTATCATTTCCTTAGACCATGAGGTTGTGCAACTCCCGGATACCGTAGGAGTGCTTTGGGTGTGCCAAACGTCACAACGTAACTGGGTGACTATAAAGGTGCACTACGGGTATCTCCAAAAGTGTCTGTTGGGTTGGCACGAATCGAGACTGGGATTTGTCACTCCGTATGACGGAGAGGTATCTCTGGGCCCACTCGGTAATGCATCATCATAATGAGCTCAATGTGACCAGGTGGTTGATCACGGGATCATGCATTACGGTACGAGTAAAGTAACTTGCCGGTAACGAGATTGAACGAGGTATTTGGATACCGACGATCGAGTCTCGGGCGAGTAACGTACCGATTGACAAAGGGAATTGTATACGAGATTGATTGAATCCTTGACATCGTGGTTCATCCGATGAGATCATCATGGAACATGTGGGAGCCAACATGGGTATCCAGATCCCTCTGTTGGTTATTGACCGGAGAGTCGTCTCGGTCATGTCTACGTGTCTACCGAACCCGTAGGGTCTACACACTTAAGGTTCGGTGACGCTAGGGTTGAAGATATATTAGTATGCGGTAACCCGAAAGTTGTTCGGAGTCCCGGATGAGATCCCGGACGTCACGAGGAGTTCCGGAATGGTCCGGAGGTGAATAATTATATATAGGAAGTCCAGTTTCGGCCATTGGGAAAGTTTCGGGGGTCACCGGTATTGTACCGGGACCACCGGAAGGGTCCCGGGGGGTCCACCGGGTGGGGCCAGCTATCCCGGAGGACCCCATGGGCTGAACTGGGGAAGGGAACCTGCCCCTGGTGGGCTAGTGCGCCCCCCTTGGGCCTCCCCCTGCGCCTAGGGTTGGAAACCCGAGGGGTGGGGGGCGCCCCACTTGGCTTGGGGGGCAAGCCACCCCCCTTGGCCGCCGCCACCCTTGAGATCCAATCTCTAGGGCCGGCGCCCCCCTAGGGGCCCTATATATAGTGGGGGGAGGGAGGGCAGCTGCACCAAGTCCCTGGCCCCTCCCTCTCCCCTCGTAACACCTCTCTCTCTCTCTCTCGTTGGAGCTTGGCGAAGCCCTGCCGAGATCACCGCTGCTTCCACCACCACGCCGTCGTGCTGCTGGATCTCCATCAACCTCCCCTTCCCCTTGCTGGATCAAGAAGGAGGAGACGTCTTCTCAACCGTACGTGTGTTAAACGCGGAGGTGCCGTCCGTTCGGCGCTAAGTCATCGGTGATTTGGATCACGACGAGTACGGCTCCATCAACCCCATTCTCTTGAATGCTTCCGCTCGCGATCTACAAGGGTATGTAGATGCACTCCTTTCCTCTCGTTGCTAGAAGACTCCATAGATTGGTCTTGGTGATGCGTAGAAAATTTTAAAATTCTGCTACGTTCACCACCAGTGGTATTAGAGCCAGGTCTTATCTTGATTCGGCGGCATCGTGGGATGAAGCGGCCCGGACCGACCTTACATGTACGCTTACGTGAGACTGGTTCCACCGACTGACATGCACTAGTTGCATAAGGTGGCTAGTGGGTGTCTGTCTCTCCCACTTTAGTCGGATCGGATTCGATGAAAAGGGTCCTTATGAAGGGTAAATAGAAATTGGCATATCACGTTGTGGTTTTGGCGTAGGTAAGAGACGTTCTTGCTAAGAAACCTATAGCAGCCACGTAAAAACTTGCAACAACAATTAGAGGACGTCTAACTTGTTTTTGCAGCATATGCCGTGTGATGTGATATGGCCAAAAGGATGTGATGAATGATATATGTGATGTATGAGATTGATCATGTTCTTGTAATAGGAATCACGACTTGCATGTCGATGAGTATGACAACCGGCAGGAGCCATAGGAGTTGTCTTAATTTATTTATGACCTGCGTGTCAACATAAACGTCATGTAATTACTTTACTTTATTGTTAAACCGTTAGCCATAGTAGTAGAAGTACTAGATGACGAGACAACTTCATGAAGACACAATGATGGGGATCATGATGATGGAGATCATGGTGTCATGCCGGTGACGATGATCATGGCGCCCCGAAGATGGAGATCAAAAGGAGCAAATGATATTGGCCATATCATGTCACTATTTGATTGCATGTGATGTTTATCATGTTTTTACATCTTATTTGCTTAGAACGACGGTAGCTTAAATAAGATGATCCCTCACATAATTTCAAGAAATTGTTCCCCCTAACTATGCACCGTTGTGAAGGTTCGTTGTTTCGAAGCACCACGTGATGATCGGGTGTGATAGATTCTAACGTTCGAATACAACAGGTGTAAGCCAGATTTACACACGCGATACACTTAGGTTGACTTGATGAGCCTAGCATTTACAGACATGGCCTCGGAACACGGAAGACCGAAAGGTCGAGCATGAGTCGTATAGAAGATACGATCAACATGAAGATGTTCACCGATGTTGACTAGTCCGTCTCACGTGATGATCGGACACGACCTAGTTGAGTCGGATCATGTTTCACTTAGATGACTGGAGGGATGTCTATCTGAGTGGGAGTTCATTGAATAATTTGATTAGATGAACTTAATTATCATGAACTTAGTCTAAAATCTTTACAATGTGTCCTGTAGATCAAATGGCCCACGCTAATGTTGCCCTCAACTTCAACGTGTTCCTAGAGAAAACCAAGCTGAAAGATGATGTCAGCAACTATACGGACTGGGTCCAGAACCTGAGGATCATCCTCATAGCTGCCAAGAAAGATTATGTCCTAGAAGCACCGCTAGGTGACACACCCATCCCAGAGAACCAAGACGTTATGAACGCTTGGCAGTCACGTGCTGATGATTACTCCCTCGTTCAGTGTGGCATGCTTTACAGCTTAGAACCGGGGCTCCAAAAGCGTTTTGAGCAACACGGAGAATATGAGATGTTCGAAGAGCTGAAAATGGTTTTCCAAGCTCATGCCCGGGTCGATAGATATGAAGTCTCTGACAAGTTCTTCAGTTGTAAGATGGAGGAAAATAGTTCTGTCAGTGAGCACATACTCAAAATGTCTGGGTTGCACAACCGCTTGACTCAGCTGGGAGTTAATCTCCCGGATGACGCGGTCATTGACAGAATCCTTCAGTCGCTTCCGCCGAGCTACAAGAGCTTTGTGATGAACTTCAATATGCAGGGGATGGAAAAGACCATTCCTGAGGTATATTCAATGCTGAAATCAGCGAAGGTGGAGATCAAGAAGGAACATCAAGTGTTGATGGTGAATAAAACCACTAAGTTTAAGAAAGGCAAGGGTAAGAATAACTTCAAGAAGGACGACAAGGGGGTTGTCGTGCCCTGTAAGCAAGCTGCCGGGTAGAAGCCAAAGAATGGACCCAAGCCCGAGACTGAGTGTTTTTATTGCAAGGGAAGTGGTCACTGGAAGCGGAACTGCCCCAAATACTTATCGGAAAAGAAGGCCGGCAACACTAAAGGTATATGTGATATACATGTAATTGATGTGTACCTTACCAGTACTCATAGTAGCTCCTGGGTATTTGATACCGGTGCAGTTGCTCACATTTGTAACTCAAAGCAGGAGCTGCGGAATAAGCGAAGACTGGCAAAGGACGAGGTGACGATGCGCGTCGGGAATGGTTCCAAGGTCGATGTGATTGCCGTCGGCACGCTACCTCTACATTTACCTACGGGATTAGTTTTAAACCTCAATAATTGTTATTTAGTGCCAGCTTTGAGGATGAACATTGTATCAGGATCTCGTTTAATTCGAGATGGCTACTCATTTAAATCCAAGAATAATGGTTGTTCTATTTATATGAGAGATATGTTTTATGGTCATGCCCCACTGGTGAATGGTTTATTCTTAATGAATCTCGAGCGTAATGTTACACATATTCATAGTGTGAGTACCAAAAGATGCAAGGTTGATAATGATAGTCCCACATACTTGTGGCACTGCCGCCTTGGTCACATAGGTGTCAAACGCATAAAGAAGCTCCATGCAGATGGACTTTTGGAGTCTCTTGATTACAAATCATTTGACACGTGCGAACCATGCCTCATGGGTAAAATGACCAAGACTCCGTTCTCAGGAACAATGGAGCGAGCAACCAACTTATTAGAAATCATACATACTGATGTGTGCAGTCTAATGAATGTTGAGGCTCGCGGTGGCTATCTTTATGTTCTCACCCTCACTGATGACTTGAGTAGATATGGGTATGTCTAATTAATGAAACACAAGTCTGAGACCTTTGAAAAGTTCAAGGAATTTCAGAGTGAGGTTGAGAATCAACGTGACAGGAAAATCAAGTTCTTGCGATCAGATCGTGGGGGAGAATACTTGAGTCACGAATTTGGCACGCACTTAAGGAAATGTGGAATAGTTTCACAACTCACGCCGCCTGGAACACCTCAGCGTAATAGTGTGTCTGAACGTCGTAATCGCACTCTATTGGATATGGTGCGATCTATGGTGTCTCTTACCGATCTACCGCTGTCATTTTGGGGCTATGCTTTAGAGACTGCCGCATTCACTTTAAATAGGGCTTCATCGAAATCCGTTGAGACGACACCGTATGAATTTTGGTTTGGGAAGAAACCTAAGCTGTCGTTTCTAAAAGTTTGGGGATGCGATGCTTATGTGAAGAAACTTCAACCTCAAAAGCTCGAACCCAAATCGGAAAAATGCGTCTTCATAGGATACACTAAAGAAACTATTGGGTATACCTTCTACCTCAGATCCGAAGGCAAGAACTTTGTTGCCAAGAATGGATCCTTTCTAGAGAAAGAGTTTCTCTCGAAAGAAGTAAGTGGGAGGAAAGTAGAACTTGATGAAGTATTGCCTCTTGAACCGGAGAGTGGCGCAGCTCAAGAAAATGTTCCTGAGGTGCCTGCACCGACTAGAGAGGAAGTTAATGATGATGATCATGAAACTTCAGATCAAGTTGCTACTGAACTTCGTAGGTCCACAAGGACATGTTCCGCACCAGAGTGGTACGGCAACCCTGTCTTGGAAATCATGTTGTTAGACAACGGTGAACCTTCGAACTATGAGGAAGCGATGGCGGGCCCATATTCCGACAAATGGCTCGAAGCCATGAAATCCGAGATAGGATCCATGTATGAAAACGAAGTATGGACTTTGACTGACTTGCCCGATGATCGGCGAGCCATAGAAAATAAATGGATCTTTAAAAAGAAGACAGACGCAGATGGTAATGTGACCATCTACAAGGCTCGACTCGTCGCTAAGGGTTATCGACAAGTTCAAGGGGTTGACTACGATGAGACTTTCTCACCCATAGCGAAGCTGAAGTCCGTCCGAATCATGTTAGCAATTCCCGCATTCTATGATTATGAGATATGGCAAATGGACGTCAAAACGACATTCCTTAACGGCTTTCTTAAGGAAGAATTGTATATGATGCAGCCGGAAGGTTTTGTCGATCCTAAGAATGCTAACAAGGTGTGCAAGCTCCAACGCTCAATCTATGGGCTGGTGCAAGCATCTCGGAGTTGGAACATTCGATTTGATGAGATGATCAAAGCGTTTGGGTTTACACAGACTTATGGAGAAGCCTGTGTTTACAAGAAAGTGAGTGGGAGCTCCGTAGCATTTCTCATATTATATGTGGATGACATACTGTTGATGGGAAATGATATAGAATTCTTGAAAAGCATAAAGGCCTACTTGAACAAGTGTTTTTCAATGAAGGACCTTGGAGAAGCTGCTTATATAATAGGCATCAAAATCTATAGAGATAGATCGAGACGCCTCATTGGTCTTTCACAAAGTACGTACCTTGACAAGATATTGAAGAAGTTCAATATGGCTCAGTCCAAGAACGGGTTCTTGCCTGTATTGCAAGGTATGCAATTGAGCACGGCTCAATGCCCGACCACGGTAGAAGATAGAGGAAAGATGAGTGTCGTCCCCTATGCCTCGGCCATAGGGTCTATTATGTATGCCATGTTGTGTACCAGACCTGATGTAAACCTTGCTGTAAGTTTGGTAGGAAGGTACCAAAGTAATCCCGGCATGGAACACTGGACAGCGGTCAAGAATATCCCGAAGTACCTGAAGAGGACTAAGGATATGTTTCTCGTTTATGGAGGTGACGAAGAGCTCATCGTAAAGGGTTACGTCGATGCTAGCTTCGACACAGATCTGGATGACTCTAAGTCACAAACCGGATACGTGTATATTTTGAATGGTGGGGCAATAAGCTGGTGCAGTTGCGAGCAAAGCGTTGTGGCGAGATCTACATGTGAAGCGGAGTACATGGCAGCCTCGGAGGCAGCACAAGAAGCAATCTGGCTGAAGGAGTTCATTACCGACCTAGGAATCATTCCCAATGCGTCGGGCCCGATGACTCTCTTCTGTGACAACACTGGAGCTATTGCCCTTGCCAAGGAGCCCATGTTTCACAGGAAGACCAGGCATATCAAGCGTCGCTTCAACTCCATTCATGAAAGTGTTCAAAATGGAGACATAGATATTTGTAAAGTACATACGGACCTGAATGTGGCAGGTCCGTTGACTAAACCTCTCCCTAGAGCAAAACATGATCAACACCAGAACTCAATGGGTGTTCGATTCATCACAATGTAAATAGATTATTGACTCTAGTGCAAGTGGGAGACTATTGGAAATATGCCCTAGAGGCAATAATAAAATGGTTATTATTATATTTCCTTGTTCATGATAATTGTCTATTGTTCATGCTATAATTGTGTTATCCGGAAATCATAATACATGTGTGAATACATAGACCACAACACGTCCCTAGTGAGCCTCTAGTTGACTAGCTCGTTGATCAAAAGATAGTCATGGTTTCCTGACTATTGACATTAGATGTCATTGATAACGGGATCACATCATTAGGAGAATGATGTGATGGACAAGACCCAATCCTAAGCATAGCTCAAAGATCGTGTAGTTCGTTTGCTAGAGCTTTTCCGAATGTCAAGTATCATTTCCTTAGACCATGAGGTTGTGCAACTCCCGGATACCGTAGGAGTGCTTTGGGTGTGCCAAACGTCACAACGTAACTGGGTGACTATAAAGGTGCACTATGGGTATCTCCGAAAGTGTCTATTGGGTTGGCACGAATCGAGACTGGGATTTGTCACTCCGTATGACGGAGAGGTATCTCTGGGCCCACTCGGTAATGCATCACCATAATGAGCTCAATGTGACCAACTGGTTGATCACGGGATCATGCATTACGGTACGAGTAAAGTGACTTGCCGGTAACGAGATTGAACGAGGTATTGGGATACCGACGATCGAGTCTCGGGCGAGTAACGTACCGATTGACAAATGGAATTGTATACGGGATTGATTGAATCCTTGACATCGTGGTTCATCTGATGAGATCATCGGGGAACATGTGGGAGCCAACATGGGTATCCAGATCCCGCTGTTGGTTATTGACCGGAGAGTCATCTCGGTCATGTCTACGTGTCTCCCGAACCCGTAGGGTCTACACACTTAAGGTTCGGTGACACTAGGGTTGAAGAGATATTAGTATGCGGTAACCCGAAAGTTGTTTGGAGTCCCGAATGAGATCCTGGACGTCACGAGGAGTTCCGGAATGGTCCGGAGGTGAATAATTATATATAGGAAGTCTAGTTTCGGTCATTGGGAAAGTTTCGGGGGTCACCGGTATTGTACCGGGACCACCGGAAGGTCCCGGGGGTCCACCGGGTGGGTCCACCTATCCCGGATGGCCCCATGGGCTGAAGTGGGGAAGGGAACCAGCCCCTGGTGGGCTAGTGCGCCCCCCTTGGGCCTCCCACTGCGCCTAGGGTTGGAAACCCTAGGGGTGGGGGGCGCCCCACTTGGCTTGGGGGGCAAGCCACCCCCTTGGCCGCCGCCCCCCTTGAGATCCAATCTCTAGGGCCGGCGCCCCCTAGGGGCCCTATATATAGTGGGGGGGAGGGAGGGCAGCCGCACCAAGTCCCTGGCCCCTCCCTCTCCCCTCGTAACACCTCTCTCTCTCTCGTTGGAGCTTGGCGAAGCCCTGCCGAGATCACCGCTGCTTCCACCACTACGCCGCCGTGCTGCTGGATCTCCATCAACCTCTCCTTCCCCTTGCTGGATCAAGAAGGAGGAGACGTCTTCCCAACCGTATGTGTGTTGAACGCGGAGGTGCCGTCCGTTCGGCGCTAAGTCATCGGTGATTTGGATCACGACGAGTACGGCTCCATCAACCCCGTTCTCTTGAACGCTTCCGCTCGCGATCTACAAGGGTATGTAGATGCACTCCTTTCCTCTCATTGCTAGAAGACTCCATAGATTGATCTTGTGATGCGTAGAAAATTTTAAAATTCTGCTACCTTCACCAACATAAACATCAAGCTGTAGAGAGATGAGAATGGTGGGATCACACTGCTTCAGTCTCACTATGTGGAAAAGGTCTTGAATCGTTTTGGGTATAGCGACTGCACGCCTTCTCCAACTCCATATGATGCTAGTGTGTTGCTTGATACGTCTCCAACGTTTCTATAATTTTTGATTGTTCCATGCTATATTATATTCTGTTTTGGAAGTTAATGGGATTTATTATAGACTTTTATATTATTTTTTGGGACTAATCTATTGACTGGAGGCCCAGCACAAATTGCTGTTTTTTTTGCCTATTTTAGTGTTTCACAGAAAAGAATATCAAACGGAGTCCAAACGGAATGAAACCTTCGGGAACGTGATTTTCGGAACAAACGTGATCCATAGGACTTGGAGTCCACGTCAAGAAATCAACTAGGAGAGCACGAGGCAGGGGGCGCGCCCTCCACCCTCGTGGGGCTCATGTTGCTCCACCGACGTACTTCTTCCTCCTATATATACCTACGTACCCCCAAAATATCAGATATAGAGCCAAAAACCTAATTCCACCACCGCAACCTTCTGTATCTGTGAGATCCCATCTTGGGGCCTTTTCCGGTGCTCCGCCGGAGGGGGCATTGATCACGGAGGGCTTCTACATCAACACCATAGCCTCTCCGATGATGTGTGAGTATTTTACCTCAGACCTTCGGGTCTATAGTTATTAGCTAGATGGCTTCTTCTCCCTCTTTGGATCTCAATACAAAGTTCTCCATGATTCTCGTGGAGATCTATTCGATGTAGTCTTCTATTGCGGTGTGTTTGTTGAGACCGATGAATTGTGGGTTTATGATCAGGTTTATCTATGAACAATATTTGAATCTTCTCTGATTTATTTTATGTATGATTGGTTATCTTTGCAAGTCTCTTGGAATTATCAGTTTGGTTTGGCCTACTAGATTGATCTTTCTTGCAATGGGAGAAGTGCTTAGCTTTGGGTTCAATCTTGCGGTGTCCTTTCCCAGTGACAGCAGGGGCAGCAAGGCACGTATTGTATTGTTGCCATCGAGGATAACAAGATGGGGTTTATATCATACTGCATGAGTTTATCCCTCTACATCATGTCATCTTGCTTAAAGTGTTACTCTGTTCTTATGAACTTAATACTCTAGATGCATGCTAGATAGCGGTCGATGTGTGGAGTAATAGTAGTAGATGCAGGAAGGAGTCTGTCTACTTGTCACGGCCGTGATGCCTATATACATGATCATACCTAGATATTCTCATAACTATGCTCAATTCTATCAATTGCTCAAAAGTAATTTGTTCACCCACCATAATACTTATGCTCTCGAGAGAAGCCACTAGTGAAACCTATGGCCCCCGGCTCTATTTTCCATCATATCAATCTTCCAACACTTTGTTATTTCTTTTGCCTTTTATTTTACGTTGCGTCTTTATTTCTATTTATCATAAAAATACCAAAAATATTATCTTACCATATCTATCAGATCTCACTCTCGTAAGTGACCGTTGAGGGATTTACAACCCCTTATCATGTTGGTTGCGAGGTTCTTATTTGTCTGTGTAGGTGCAAGGGACTCGTGCGTGATCTCCTACTGGATTGATACCTTGGTTCTCAAAAACTGAGGGAAATACTTACGCTACTTTACTGCATCACCGTTTCCTCTTCTAGGGAAAACCAACGCAGTGCTCAAGAGGTAGCATTGCTTCGAAGGAATCAACGGATTGCTAGAGATCAACTGAGGTATTCTCAGGTTATTGGCTCGCTTATGTATTTGGCGAGTGCCACGTGGCCTGACATCTCGTTTGCTATGAGCAAGCTGAGTCGGTTTGTGTCAAAACCGGGAGATGATAATTGGCATGCGCTTGAGAGAGTTATGCGCTATTTGAAAGGCACTGCGAGCTATGGGATTCACTACACCAGGTATCCAAGGGTACTGGAGGGTTATAGTGACTCAAACTGGATATCTGATGCTGATGAGATTAAGGCCACAAGTGGTTATGTTTTTAGACTTGGTGGTGGCGCTGTTTCTTGGAAGTCTTGCAAGCAACCATCTAACGAGGTCAACTATGGAAGCAGAACTCACGACATTAGGCACTGCCACTATTGAAGCAGAGTGGCTTCGTGAGCTCTTGATGGACTTACCTATGGTTGAAAAACCAATACCCCCTATCCTGATGAACTGTGATAATCAAATTGTGATCGTCAAGATAAACAGTTCTAAGGACAATATGAAGTCCTCAAGGCATGTGAAGAGGAGACTAAAATCTGTCAGAAAATTGAGGAACTCAGGAGTTATTACGTTGGATTATATCCAAACGTAGAAAAAATTGTCAGATCCCTTCACAAAGGGTCTATCACGTAACGTGATAGATAATGCATCGACGGAGATGCCGCTTGAGTTGTCCATAGTGGTAACCCACTCTATGTGATCGGAGATCCCGTGAAGTAGAAGTGGGAGACAAGCTATTGGTCAGCTGGGAGGAGAATATCCCTATATTAACTATCCCACTCCGTGAAGATGCAATACCCTCCTGATCTGCATGGCAGGTTGATACTTATCTTAATATGTTCCAAGTGGCTTATTCGGGTAAGTAGAGATGTTGTCATGCAGAACGTCTTCTGAGGAACACACCTATATGAATTTAACTATTAACGTCGCAGTCTGTGAGAATTGGGTGTTCTCTAATAAATTCATGAAAAGGCCCTGGAGTACAACGTATACGCTCCACCCGCGGGGAAGCCTCGCGGCAGCCCAGTATCGGTCAAGAATTTGTGTGAAACTAGTCTTGCAAAAAACTTGTAGTTCAAGGCATAGTCCACTATTCAAGTTGTGATCTAGTGTAGCATAAATCTCTAAGTGGAAGTTCAACTTCACAGTCTCCACTAAGCACCGGTATATAAACAATGTTTTGGAACCAAATGGTGAGATGTGCCAATGAGTCTTTGTGGGGGATTGTTGGAATTTGCTAGTGGGCTTTTGGCCCAAAGCCCAACTAAAATTCTGAAATTCTCTTATGCACACATGTGAGTGGAGTGAGTGAGGGTAAAGTTTAGTCCCACCTCATAAGTTGAGAGAGAGAGAGAGTTGCACCTCTTTATAAGGTGAGCTCTTCTACCACTTGTATGAGCATGAGAAGAGGAGACTGATACATCTCCAACGTATCTATAACTTTTGATTGTTCCATGCTATATTATATCCTGTTTTAAACATTATTGGGCTTTATTATACACTTTTATATCATTTTGGGACTAACCTATTAACCGGAGGCCCAGCCCAGAATTGTTGTTTTTGCCTATTTTAGGGTTTTGCAAGAAAATAATATCAAACGGAGTCCAAACGGAATGAAACCTTCGGGAACATGTTTTTCGGAGCGAACATGATCCAGGAGACTTGGACCCTACGTCAAGCAACGAACAGGGAGGCCACGAGGTAGGGGGGGCGCGCCTACCCCCCAGGCGCACCCTCCACCCTTGTGGGCCCCCTGTTGCTCCACCGACGTACTCCTTCCTCCTATATATACCTACGTACCCCCAAACTACCAGATACGGAGCCAAAACCCTAATTCCACCACCGTAACTTTCTGTATCCACGAGATCCCATCTTGGGGCTTGTTCCGGAGCTCCACCGGAGGGGGCATCGATCACGGAGGGCTTCTACATCAACACCATAGCCCCTCCGATGAAGTGTGAGTAGTTTACTTCAGACCTACGGGTCCATAGTTATTATCTAGATGGCTTCTTCTCTCTTTTTAGATCTCAATACAATGTTCTCCCCCTCTCTTGTGGAGATCTATTCGATGTAATCTTCTTTTGCAGTGTGTTTGTTGAGACCGATGAACTGTGGGATTATGATCAAGTTTATCTATGAACAATATTTGAATCTTCTCTGAATTCTTTTATGTATGACTGGTTATCTTTGCAAGTCTCTTCGAATTATCAGTTTGGTTTGGCCTACTAGATTGATCTTTCTTGCAATGGGAGAAGTGCTTAGCTTTGGGTTCAATCTTGCGGTGTCCTTTCCCAGTGACAGTAGGGGCAGCAAGGCACGTATTGTATTGTTGCCATCGAGGATAACAAGATGGGGTTTATATCATATTGCATGAGTTTATCCCTCTACATCATGTCATCTTGCTTAAAGCGTTACTCTGTTCTTATGAACTTAATACTCTAGATGCATGTTGGATAGTGGTCGATGTGTGGAGTAATAGTAGTAGATGCAGGCAGGAGTCGGTCTACTTGTCTCGGACGTGATGCCTATATACATGATCATACCTAGATATTCTCATAACTATGCTCAATTCTGTCAATTGCTCAAAAGTAATTTGTTCACCCACCGTAAATACTTATGCTCACGAGAGAAGCCACTAGTGAAACCTATGGCCCCCGGGTCTATTCTCCATTATATCAATCTTCCAATACTTAGTTATTTTTATTGATTTCTATTTTACTTTGCATTTTTATCATAAAAATACCAAAAATATTATCTTATCATATCTATCAGATCTCACTCTCGTAAGTGACCGTGTAGGGATTGACAACCCCTTATCGCGTTGGTTGCGAGGATTTATTTGTTTGTGTAGGTGCGAGGGACTCGCACGTGGCCTCCTACTGGATTGATACCTTGGTTCTCAAAAACTGAGGGAAATACTTACGCTGCTTTACTGCATCACCCTTTCCTCTTCAAGGGAAAACCAACGCAGTGCTCAAGAGGTAGCAAGAAGGATTTCTGTCACCCTTGCCGTTTTATTCGCCCTCTTTTCCATTTGCTTTAATGTCTTACTTGGCTCGTTTGCTCGTTTGGTTGGAAAAGTTGTTTATTTATTACTAAACAGAGAACCTAAGATCTATGGATCCTCATCCACTTGCTAATCTTTTTAAGCGATCCAATTATGATGAATCAATTGTTAGTGAGTTTTGTGCACTAGATTATCTTTATGAAGTTTTGCTTGACATTCGTGAATCTGAAAATTGCGATGAAGTACTTTATGAAGTGATTCACAATAGCTCTTTGAATGAAAAGCATGATTGCAATGATTTTACTATAAATTCTCTTGATGTCAATTGTGCTAATAATATGCAAAACCCTAAGCTTGGGGATGCTAGTTTTGCTATGTCTACTACTTGTTGCAATGATCATGATTGAGGTGATTCTTCTTTTGATCTTGAAAATTTATTTAAGCCCCATGATGAATATGATATTGATAATAGTGTTTGCAATATTATTGAAAGTAGGTTTGGAAGAGTGTCAACTTTAGATCCCACATATCTGGAGAAATTTCAATCTTATGAAATTTTTGATAAAAGTGGGTTTGGAGAGGTCATGACTTTAGTTAATGTTAATCCCACTATTTTGGAAGAGTGTCAACTTTGCATGCATGTGGATCGTGTTGAAAATATTCTTTGTGATAGCTATTTTGTTGAATTTTCTTATGATCCCACATGTAATTATTATGAGAGAGGAAAATATGATTGTAGAAATTTTCATGTTACTAAATTACCTCTCGTTATGTTGATATTGCTATTGTTTCTTTTCGATTCCTTGCATATGCTAGTTTTTCCTTGATATGATAATTTGTTTGCCTATAAGATGCCTATGCATAGGAAGTATGTTAGACTTAGATGTGTTTGTCAAGTGTTTCATGATGCTCTAGTTGTGCTTCAATTCTTGTCTTTCATGTGAGCATCATTAAAATTATCAATGCCTAGCTAGAGGCTTTAAAGAAAAGCGTTTGTTGGGAGACAACCCAATATTTTTACTTGCTGTTATTCAATAAATAATTTATCTAGCCTATGTTTTGGTTGTGTTTTTTTGTGTTTAATTAGTGTTCGTACCAAGTAGAACCGTTGGGAAGACTTGGGGAAAGTCTTTTTAATCTTGCTGTAAAAAACAGAAACTTTAGCGCTCACGAGAACTGCTGTCATTTTTATTTGGAAAGTGCTATTTAGTTAATTATTTTTGAAGATGATTAATAGATAAATTCCTCACGTCCATAAGTTTATTTTAGAATTTTTGGGGTTCCATATCTTGCGCTAGCTACAGATTACTACAGACTGTTCTGTTTTTGACAGATTCTGTTTTTCTTGTGTTGTTTGCTTATTTTGATGAATCTATGGCTAGTAGAATAGTTTATAAACCATAGAGAAGTTGGAATACAGTAGGTTTAACACCAATATAAATAAAGAATGAGTTCATTACAGTACCTAGAAGTGGTGTTTTGTTTTCTTTCACTAACGGAGCTCACGAGATTTTCTACTTTAAGTTTTGTGTTGTGAAGTTTTCAAGTTTTGGGTAAAGATTTGATGGATTATGGAATAAGGAGTGGCAAGAGCCTAAGCTTGGGGATGACCATAGCACCCCCAAGATGATCTAAGGACACCTCAAAGCCAAATCTTGGGGATGCCTTCTCTTTCGTCTACTTCTATCGGTAACTTTACTTGGAGCTATATTTTTATTTACCACATGATATGTGTTTTGCTTGGAGAGTCTTGTATTATTTGAGTCTTTATTTGTTAGTTTTCCACAATCGTCCTTGCTGCACACACCTTTTTGAGAGAGACACTCATGATTCAGAGATTGTTAGAATACTCTATGCGCTTCACTTATATCTTTTGAGTTATATAGTTTTTTCTCTAGTGCTTCCCTTATATCTTTTAGAGCACGTTGGTAGATTTGTTTTATAGAAACCATTGTTCTATCATGCTTCACTTAGATTATTTTGAGAGTCCTACAAAACTGCATGGTAATTTTCTTTAATTATTTGAGGCATTCAGGATTAATAAATAAATTTTTCTTATGAGTGTGTTGAATACTATGAGAAGTTTGAAACTTGACAATTGTTTTGAGATATGGAGATGGTGATATTAGAGTCGTGCTAGTTGATTAGTTGTGAATTTGAGAAATACTTGTGTTAAAGTTTGTGATTGCCGTAGCATGCACGTATGGTGAACCGTTATGTTAAGAAGTCGGAGCATGATGTATTTATTGACTGTCTTCCTTATGAGTGGCGGTCGAGGACGAGCGATGGTCTTTTCCTACCAATCTATCCCCCTAGGAGCATGCGCGTAATACTTTGCTTTGATAACTTGTAGATTTTGCAATAAGTATATGAGTTCTTTATGGCTAATGTTGAGTCCATGGATCATACGCACTCTCACCCTTCCACCGTTGCTAGCCTCTCTAATACCGCGCACCTTTCGCCGGTATCATACACCCACCATATACCTTCCTCAAAACAGCCACCATACCTACCTATCATGGCATTTCCATAGCCATTCCGAGATATATTGCCATGCAACTTTCCACCATTCCGTTTACTATGACACGCTCCATCACTGTCATATTGCTTTGCATGATCATCTAGTTGACATTGTATTTGTGGCAAAGCCATCGTTCATAATTCTTTCATACATGTCACTCTTGATTCATTGCATATCCCGGTACACCGCTGGAGGCATTCACATAGAGTCATATGTTGTTCTAAGTATTGAGTTGTAATTGTTGAGTTGTAAGTAAATAAAAGTGTGATGATCATCATTTTTTAGAGCATTGTCCCAAGTGAGGAAAGGATGTGTCACAGCCCTATAATACCTGAGTGGAATAGTTGCATATGCACTCATGCATCATGGCCAAAATTTCTGAAAGTTGAATTGAGGTTTGTTGAAACCCTTAGAAACCAGTTCAAAAATAATCAACATTTAATTCTCATCAAATGGGTCCAAGGAAATGTTCCTGTTACTCTGTGAAAATATTGGTACGAGGTAAAATTCAAACCAATATTTTTGGAGTCACAGAAATATTTATTTTGGGCATTTGAATTAAATCATAATGTATTTGAATTGGCTTTATTTTTGTTATAAAAGAAATACATGCCCAATAATTTTGGAAATTGTTGTGGGGCTCTAGAATAATATCTCTAGTCCATACAATAATTTACAGAAGCAAATAAATTTGTTTAGTACCCCTACTAAATCAAAACAAACAGACAGAAAATAGAAAACAGAAATAAAAGGAGAGAGAGAGGTTACGTGTGCATCTTACCTGGCGCCCACCAACCGGCCCAGCTCCCTCATGCTGGTCCAGCACTGTGCGGCCCAACTCACTAGCCTCCCCCCCTGTCGTCTTCCTCGCGACAGAAGGACGCCGAGCGTGTGCCCCGTGCGCGCGGCCACGCGCCCCGGCGACCTCCTGCTTGCCGCTCCCCCTCGGCGCCTGGACGCCTCTGGGAGACGCCACGCACCCCCTGGACCTCCCTCACTCTCCCCCGAGCTTTCCCCCTCATCTGTCTCGCTCTCCTCCCCACAGCCGAGCGCTGGCATCGCCAACGACGCCGTTTGCCACGGCCACCGTGCTCCCCTCGCCTCGCCAACACGCCAAGAAGCCCCGCCTCGTCCCCCTCTTCCTCCTCACCAAGACGGAAGGCGCCAGAAGCCCTGGATGCCACCAGCTATGCCGTTCCCCTCCTCGGCCACCGAGGATCGCCGCCGTCTCCGCCTCCCCGAGCTCGCTGAGACCGTCTCCGACCCCATTGTGAGCTCCGCCATCTTCTCCCCTACTCCCCGCGCTCGTACGCACCCTCTAGCCGCCTCCTCTACCGGAGTCGAGCCGCTCCACCGCACGAGCTCGACGCCGGCGTCACTCCGGTGACCCTTTGGTCACCGCTGGTACCTAACGCACTCCCGCACTCCGCAGTGCCTCGCTAGTGCCTCTGTTCGCCCGCTAGCACGCCGCAGAAGCAAAACGACCGACGCCCGAGCTCCGGCGGCTGCCCAAACGTTCGCCGACGTCGTTCCCGGCCACCGCACGCTCAACCACCTGCACCGTTGGACGCGGCACTCCTCCAGCTGGCCGTAGGACCAAGCCACGCTCCCAGCCGACGCCTGTGGCGCCGTTCCGAGCACCTCCGCCGCTCTGTTTGGTCGCCGGTGACTAACCCCGGCAGCCGCTAACGTGGCACCATCATTAGGGCCTAAGCACCCTACTGATTACCCCCTGGAGTCAATGAAAACCGGGCCCCACCGCCCAACTAACCGATTAACTAAAATAGATTAGGTTAGTGTAAATTACCTGTTTAGATTAGTGCTAACCCTGTGGACCCCACGTGTCATCTTTGACTTTGGTCAAGTCAACGTTGACCAGTCCCACTTGTCATCCACCCAAACCAGCCTAAGACACTGACGTATGGGTCCCACAGGTCAGGTTTGACCTGGCCGACCCAGTTGACCTGCTAACGTCATAGTGATGCAATGCTGACATAGTTAATAATTTTCTGTATTTAAAACAATTCAGAAAATCCAGAAAATTGCCTAAACTTCCAAAAATCATAGAAAATCAAACGTAACTCCAAATGAAATAAATTATATATGAAAAATGATCAGAAAAACCCAATCTATCCATCTGTACTGGTTTCATGCATGTTTAAACAAGTTAACATGCTGTTTAGTGCAAAACATGATAAAGCACTATTTAAGTTCACAAATGAGTTGAACTTTGAATCTTTGGTTCAAAATAGCTCAAACCCATCTGGTTGTAGTTGCATTAGCCCAACAAACTCATTTTACCATGTCATGATCATGCATCATATTGTGCATTGCATTGATTGTGTTTCTTTCTCTGTTGCCGGTGTTGTTCCCCCTCGGTAGACGTTGTTCCGACGTTGTGATCGTTGACACTGATGAAGACTCAATGCTATCTTCAGAAGTGCCAGGCAAGCATAAACCCCTTGTTCATTATGATACAATCCCACTCTCTCGCTCCTGCTCTCTTTTACTGCATTAGGACAACAACGATTCAACTGTTACATGCTGCGGTAGTTGAACCCCTTTCCTCTGCATGACCTGTCATGGCCACAGTAAATAGATGAAACCCACTAGTATGAGTAGGAGTTGTTTGAGCCCTGATGTGCCTACTCATTCATGCGTGTTTGTCATGCCTGCTACTGCTTAGAGTTGAGTCAGGTCTGATTCATCGGGGATGAATTGGAATGGTGATGAACATGTCCTACTATGTGTGAGCTAAGTGTGTGAATACGATTTGGTAAAGGTAGCGGTGAGAGGCCATGTAGGAGTACATGGTGGGTTGTCTCATTGAAACCGTCCTCAGGAACTGAGTTCTGTGTTTGTGATCCATGAAACAACTACTACCACACATTGGGCCCTGAAATATGACCCCGCTCGACTTATTAACCACCCTGTCCTCTGTCCAGGAGTTGCAACTAGTTTCTGGTGTTTGTAGGATATGTGTTGGAGGTCGTGCATAGCGCTGACCCTAGGGGTGGGCTATGATGCGGTAGATACACCGTGGCACGGTGTACCGGGCGCCCGTTTGGTGTCTCGGGAACCCTGCACACATCGTTTGGGGGCGAAACTCCGGCCGGATCTCCTCGCAGATGGAACCCGAATAGGCGATAAACCTGGACTAGAGACTTGTGTGGTTAGTCAGGTCGTGGTCTACACCCACGTCGGCTTTCGCTTGAAGTCTGCCGAGCACATGTCGTGTGCAGACGCTAAGTGGTGGAAACATGTGTGAAGAAGTACACCCCTGCAGGGTTATAAATGATCTATTTGAATAGCCGCGTCCACGGTAAAGGACTTCTGGGTTGCCTATAACAGTTCATAGACAAGTGGAAGTGGATACTCTAAAATGCGCAAGATAAGCGTGAGTGCTATGGATGGCGTTCTCGTAGGTAGACGGGAGCGGATCCATAGTGGTGTATTGATTGGTGAATATGTGGACTCATGTGCGCCACCTCAAAAGAGTTGCTTGCAGTATTAGTTCAGGTTAGCCACTGAGTCAAAGCTGGCTTGCTGCAGTTAAACCCCACCATCCCTTTGTTGATAATGATGCATATGTAGTTAGTTCTGATGTAACTCTTGCTGGGTACATTTGTACTCACATTTGCTTAGTTTATGTTTTTGCAGAGAGACTTCAGTATCGCTAGTAGTTTCGTGTGGAATTCGACGTTTATCTTGTTACCTTAGCTACGATCTTGTGCCCTCGGCAGGATCTGGTAGATAGTCAGGCTTCTCAGCCTTTTTCATTGGTAGATGTCTATACTCAGACATGTTAAGCTTCCGCATGTGCTTGTTGCTTGTATGCTCTGAATGTTGGGTCCTGAGACCCATGTTTGTAATATCTCGCTCCTCGGAGCCTAATGAATAAATATTTTGAGTCGTAGAGTCTTGTTGTGATGCCATGTTGTATTTACACATATCGAGCATATTGTGTGTATGATTGAAATGCTTGGTATGTGTGGGATCCGACAACCTAGTTGTTTATCCTTGGTAGCCTCTCTTATGGGGAAATGTAGTCTTGTGCTTCCATGAGCCATAGTAGTCCGCTACAGCCCGGTTCACCGGAGTCCTGCTAGCCCAGCACTACTGCTTCGGAACACTTGACTGGCCGGCATGTGATTCACATCGTTCCTGTGTCTGTCCCTTCGGGGAAATGTCACGCGATGACATCTGGAGTCCTGCCTAGCCTGCTACAGCCCGGTTCACCGAAGTCCTGTTAGCCCAGTGCTACAGCCCGGATTCGCACGCTGCTGACCGACATGCTCGATGCTGGTTTACGTATGCCTGTCCCCTTAAGTTAGTGCCACTTTGGGTTCACGACTAGTCATGTCGGCCCGGGTTCTCTGTGAAAGGGTTTTCATAACTTGCACCTCCCGGAACACCACTGCAAGTGAAAAGTCCGTGGAGATGTAATCTAACCATTTATGACATGGTAAGGTCAAAGAAGACAAATAAATTTGCCATTATCCCTTTTAAAGTGATGCTTTAGAGACTGTGGCTTTTACACTGAAAAGAGCTACATCGGGTCTGTTGAAATGAAGCCATGGTATGGTACGCCCAACCATGTTATATCTTTTCTTAACATTTGGAATATGGGGCTTGTGTAAAAGGTTACAAACCTATTCCAAATCAGACAAGTGCTACTTTGTAGATTATACCAAAATGTTGGGTATTCCTCCCTCACTATACCGAGGCAAATAGTTTTGCCGCGAAACGGTGTGCTTTTAAAGAGAATGGTTCTTTCAAAAGGGTGAGTGTGAGAATAGTGCAACTCGACGAGATAAATAGTATCTTCATCATCAGATCAAAGGAAAGAGACCTTGGAAGTAATTCCAGAGTTTCCTACTGCGACTGATACGGAAGCCTCTACAATAAAACGTATGAACTTCGGTCGAACTTGCAGCTGAACCATGTAGGCAAGGCTTGTGCAAACCTCTCAGGTGTGCAAACGAGATATTGTTGTTAGAGAACATTATACCTACGATACACAAGGAAGCGTTGATGGGCCCTGACTCAGGAATTGGCTAAATGCCAATACAACCCGAGTCAGTTTCCATATAAGTGATTCAAGATTAAAACCTTGATACACCTTTCGTAAGACTTAGAGTCTAACGAATATTTATGGAACTTAAAACTGATATGGATAAAAATGTTTTATCCATAAAGCTCGACTTGTTGAAATAACAAGTTCAAGAGTTGACTACGATGAGGTTGTTTTCATCGTAGCGATGCTTAAAGTCGGTTCGGGTTGAACTAGCAATTAATAAATATTTCAATCATGAGATATGAAACATGGATGACAATAGGATTTCCATCTGATGGAAATGAAACCAAGGACTTGCATGTGTTACAGTCCAAGGCATTTTGTCTATCCATAGGATGGTAGTAAGGGTGCAAACTTCAGAGTTCCAGCGATGGACAGAAGAGAGCAAAATGGAGTTTGAATCTTCGTGCTTTGATGAAATGGTCAAAGGGTTCTGACTTCATCAATGAGTAACGAAGATGCTTGTAATTCAAGAAAGTAAGTGGGAGCGTAATAATATTTCTAAAAACCTTGTGTGCTTGACACATTGTTAATTGGAAATAAATTTCTTGACACGAATTAGGACTTCATTTGAAATTGTTTTTTATGAAGTGCTTAGGCTAAATAGCCTCAATATTAGGCATGATGATCTATGGAGATAGATTTACCTAATATGGCTAAGCAATGAATACATATTGACAAAGTGCTAAAACCTATTTAGCATTTAAAACGCCAAGGAGTGATTCTTGACTAAGTCACATGGAAAGAGTTTTTACAAGACTCGGTTTCCCAAAACACTGATGAGTAAAATACATGATGGAGATTTCACACACCTTCGTGTTTTGGATTAATCATGTATTCTATGGTATGTAAAAACAACCAGATATATCCAATACTCCCAAGCTGTTGCGAGTATAGATACCAAAGTGATCAAAAGTACTGATCATGGGACAACAGTGAAAAATGATCATTGAGTACTAAAGTAGCACTAGTGACATGTTTTCTCGCAAGTGGAGATCATGAAGAGTTCATTGTAAAAGGTTACATCTAAACAATCTTCATCATTTCTCCATGCGAATTTCGATTTAAATTGAGGGTTTTGTGTAACACACAATATGGTGGTGCAGTTAGTTGGAAATTGTTCCAAACAAGTTACTGTGGCGAATTCTATAACAGAGGCAAAGTATGTTGCCGCTTTAGAAGCGACAAAGACAAAGACGTTGAATCATATAGTTCATTCATGAACTTAGTATAGTTCCCAGAAGGCTTTGGTCAATGGGACACTATTGCAGATAGTTGCTCCATAACTTAGTTAGAGGAATCAGGTTTCGACCAATGATTCACATATATACAATGCCAAGTCTGCACAAAATAAGAATTTTGTGAAAGCGTGAAAACGCGAGGATATGCAGAGATACACACGGAGCTGAAATTGACAGATTCGATGGACATCAGGCTATACCACATGCGAAGCATTTTTTACACCAGTATGCCATAGGTGTAAAGTGCATTAGCATTAACTAGATTACTGACTCTAGTGCAAGTGGGAGTCTATAGGAGATATGCCCTAGAGGCAATAATAAATGCTATTACTTATCTCCATGTTCATAATTATGTTTATGTTCCATGCTATAACTGCTATGGTTCTCGAGTCTGCAATAACCACGAGGCTCGGAGGAAGACTCATATGCACGTGTGGAATAGTAAACGGTAAAATGTATTCCTAGTCTGGCCTCTAAGACTAGCTCAAGTATTGCATGATGGTTTCGTTTTCCTGATCATGGGCATGTCTATGCCAGCAACCTTGAGGGCACAATGTTAAGAGAACATTTGTGTTGAATCGACCCGGATTGATGTTATGCTAAGAGATTCATTCGTCACAAGTTAATGGTACATAACACAGAGATGGTTAACGTTTTCATGATTCCTTAGACCATGAGAGTATCGAGTTTCTTCATGCTTGCTTCATGAACTTTGGGGTTTGTTAAACGTCATCCGTAAATGGGTGGCTATTACGGCGGCTTACGGGTTCATGGAAAAGTGTGTCAAGTAACTTGATAGCTCAAGATTGGGATTTGCTCCTCCGATGACGGAGAGATATTCTCGGGCCCTCTCGGTATTACGGTATCCATCATCGTCTGGCCAGACACAGTGTGATTTGATCACTGGGATGCCGCAACACGGAAACGAGAAACGAGAACAAAACCGGTAACGAGGTAACTTGCATGGTGGACAAATTGTTCGTCCATGGGGATGCAATAAATCTCACCTCGGGTGTTTGTGACATATCGCGAAGCAACATGAATAGCTCACTGTAACTGGAGGTTAACTCAAATATTCATTCGTGTGGGTATAGGGGTCAATATCCACGGCTCCGATGTTGATCATTGATCGGAAGAGGTTCCAGGTCATGTCTATACTTCACCGAACCTATAGGGTCACATGCTTAAGGGTCATCTATCTGCTGAATACTAGACAGGGAGTCTGAGGGAAAATCATCGAAAAAGTTTTGGACACCGAAAAGTTTCGGACAGCGGAAAAGTTCCGCAGAGAGAGGTCACCAGATGAGTTTTGGTGAAACCGAAAAAGTTTTTTCGGGGTATGCCATTAAGTCAAAATGGTTTCGGCACATGCCTGATAATTCTTGGAGGGTGCCAGAATCATTCTGGAAACTTTTTGGAATTTTCAAAAAAAACGGAAATGTTCCGGAGCTGCTGGAACCGGTTTAGATGCTTTTCGCAGATGAAAATCACTAAACTAGAATTGTTCCAGAACGCGTTGAAAATCATTATGGTGGGTACTGGAAATGTTCTAAGCCCACATAAATATTTTTAGTTCGAACAGACGCTGAAAAATGTCGTCATGAATAGTGAAAGTGCTTTTTGGGATATTTTATGGTGAGTCACCTTTTGGGATATTTCCAAAAGGCTTCTGGAAGGGCTTGGGGGCCAAGCATGCTCCTCATGGGGGCCCCAAGGGGGTTGGCCGGCCACATGTGTGGGGCTCCATGGAGCTCCACTTCCCTCCCCATTATGCCCTTCATGTGTGACATTTGCATGGGCATTTTGGGTTTTTGTGAGCCATCCCTACCCCTTGGCTTTCCTATAAATGGAGGAGTGGGCAGCCCAAACCTCATCCCTTGCTCTCATAAACATGCCATGCATTATCTGGCTTCTTCTCTCCCTCCCACGAAAAGAGTTTCGTAGAGCCGTAAGGCTGTCTGGGTTCCGGCAGGAACTAGTTCTGGACGGCGAAGCCCTGCCGGATAGATGACACCGTATGTGTGCAACTCTGTAGAGAGATCGTAGTTTCGGTCTTAGTTCGGGAGTGCCTCCCGAAGGGCTGTCCGTGTGACCGTCCGAATTTCGAAGATCCTCCCGAAGGGCTGTCCGAGTGACCGTTCGAGTTTCGAAGGTCCTCCCGAAGGGCTGTCCGCGACACCGTCCGAGGGGTTGTTCGACCGCCTCCCGGAGGGCTGTCTGAGGAGCAGATGAGGGTATACATCCTCGCGGTTGGGAGGTTCTAAATCCTAGCTGCGGGGATCTGCACCGCCGATCGTCATCGACTCTAGTTACCGCTGCGCTACGAGTCGGTAACGAAAAAGATCAAACCATGTATGCAGTCTCCATAGTGGTCCTGGGCTGGTGCGTAGGTCGGAAATTTTTTGTTGTCTGTCGCGTTACCCTACATCATTCTCCTGATTGGTTGATTGACACGAGTGCTAATTTGCATGTATGCGGTGATATTTCCATGTTTTCGTCTTATCAGACCGCAGGGACTTCCACCGTGCTGATGGGCAACGGTTCAAGTGCTTCTGTTTGTGGTGTTGACACGGTTGATCTGAAGTTTACTTCAAGGAAAACCGTGCGACTGAAGAACGTGCATTATGTCCTCTCCGTCAATAAATTTTTTTTTTGCGGATATTTTCTGTGTAGAGATGGCTACAAGCTTGTCTTTGAGTCGAATATTTTTTTAATATCCAAGTATGGGACCTTTGTTGGTAAAGGCTATGAGTCGGGAGGCTTGTTCCGTTTATCCTTGTCAGGTGTTTGCAATAAAGTTGTTAATTATGTTTGCAACAATAGTGAATCAAATGTGTGGCATTCACGTCTCTGTCATGTTAACTTTGGTTGCATCTCGCGACTAGCCAAATTGAACTTAATCCCTAGTTTCACCATTGTCAAGGGATCTAAGTGTCAAGTTTGTGTGCAATGTAAGCAACCTCGTAAGTCACACACGACTGCATAAATGAGAAATCTTGCACGACTAGAGATCATACATTCAAATTTATGTGAAACGAATGGTGTTTTGACAAAAGGTGGAAAGAAATATTTCATGATGTTAATTGTTAACTCCACTAGATACTTCCATGTGTATCTTTGAAATCTAAGGATGAGGCTTTGAACCTTCTCACGACTAGCTATAAAGATGTTCGTTCTCCCGCCCCTCCGGATTCAGATGCCTAGGGTTTTAGCGCTGCCGCGTCTCGTCTGGTCGAATTGATCCGCTCCGCCCTAGCCCACGCCGCCCCGGAGCAGGCGCGACGCTCGCTGCCCCCATTCGAGCCGCGCTCGGTTGCCTGAGCTCCACGCCGACTGTCACTGATGCGAAATCAAGCGTATTTTGTGGGAAAGTTTGCGTCAAGGGGCCTAGATTTTAGTACGCCTTCGACCCCTGAAAGCGGTGCCTCCCATGGTAATTTTGCGCCATCTCTCGGTGTAATGGTGCTGAAATTGGTGCCGTCCAGGTGGATTCACGCGTTAAGCCTGGTCGACTTTTAGAGGCGCTGCTGCGTGAGTGCAGACTGGGATTCTGCATGCTTGGTTTTGATTCAGGATGAAGTTGGGTCAAAAGTGCAGGTTTTGTTATGAACTTTTGATTGCTTGGTTCTAGTCGTCGTTTATTAGTTGTGATGACTGCAAGCTGTACTGTGAGCCAACACTTTCGTTGATTAGAGTTATCCATGCCAAGCTGATTTCAGTATATCTTCTCGGCCAAAATCACTGTTTTGACCTTGCCAGATAACGTTAGCACAAAACGCCATGGCTTCCGGCGTTCCTGGGCCACATATAGAAACGGCAAACCGCCGAGCGTTTCTGGCCTGGTCACGACGTGGTCGACAAACCACAGCGCATTACTGGAAATGCTGTGGCCTGTGGCGTTGCTGCCCCAAGAAGAAACGCCATTGCTTGTGGCGTTTCCAGCAATATGTGCCCGTGGGCAGTTATCTTTTTAGGGAAGAAACGCTGCCCGGTTTGGTGTGTCTAGGTGGGGCAGAAACGCCACAAGGCTTGGCATTACCAAAAGGGTCAGATCGTTCTAAAAAATCTGGAAGGGTTCAGATCATGCTAAAAAATCTGACATGGTCAAAATAGTGATTTTGGCCTATCTTCTCAACCAATATCTGAATCCAGTACATTAAACGGACGGCTTGAGAGAGGCAGTCAGCACTGTCTCTAATTCTATGGTTGCTATAAACCTATAAATGTTCTGGGAAAAGCATCCCGACAAGGTCAAAATAGTGATTTTGGCCTATCTTCTCAACCAATATCCGAATCCAGCACATTAAACGGACTTCTTGAGAGAGGCAGAGAGCACCGTCTCTAATTCTATGGTTGCTATAAAACTATAAATGTTCTGGGAAAAGCTCTGCAAAAGTATGTCTTGTGACCTGTATTTACTGCTAGCTTTCCTCCCCTTTGTAGATGGACCTGGTGCTCCTGAGATGGCGGGCTATTACCCTCGTGATGAGGAAAGGCCAGGATATGCTGCCGTGAGAGATACACAGGCTCTTAATGCTTCCTATGAGCGTTTTCTGCGTACTGGGGTATACGTCATCCTTTTCCCTGATTAATCATTTTCTAAACAACACTCTCAGCTAATTTTTTTTTCTTATCTTCAGCAAATTCAGTCCTATGGCGCTGGACCTGCTGGTGGATCTATCAGGCCTACCGCGGGAGCCAGTGCTGGTGGCTACCAAGGTGATGATCGTCCGGGGATGGCTGCTGGGGGTATGAATGGCAGGAATGTTGGTTTTGGTGGTGGAATGCCAGAGCCTCCCCTTCCCCCAGATGCCTCAAACACCTTGTTCATTGAAGGCATCCCTCCTGACTGTGAACGCCGGGAAGTTTCTCGTATCCTTAAAACCTACACCTTTTCTGTAACTCTCTGCACTTGTTGTCCTTCATAACATGCCTTCATGTTTTTAGCTGTTGGTCCTTCACTTTTCCACCCAGATATCTTTCGACCATTTGTTGGCTTTCAGGAGGTGAGACTTGTAAACAAAGAACCAAGACATGTAAGTGAGCTGTTGGGCGTTTGTCAGGTCTTGCCTCACATTTGATTTTCATTTATTCTTCTAACTCTTCGCTTCTAACAGCCTGGTGGTGACCCAATCGTCCTCTGTTTTGTTGATTTCACCAATGCTGCTCAAGCAGCTATTGCCATGGAAGCTTTGCAAGGTGAAATCGGTGAACTTGGCATGAATAGATACTCTCCAATCTATATTCTGCTAAATCATTTGTTCTCAACTAGTATGGTTTCTTTTCTTTTCCTTGGAGAGTGCCAGTTAATTATCTTATACATCTACAACATGCATAACGTCGAATAATTCATGTCTCAAAGTCTGCATAGGTGTTTGTAACATTGTGAGGAATATTGGTAGTTTGAAGCCTTTAGCCAAATGCCAAAACTGTCAGTTTGTAGCAGAATCAAACTCATTCAACTTAAGTCACTATCCTTTATTTTGGTGTGAAGGAATTGACCAACATATTTTTTAGTTATCGCACGTTGCTTCATATATCAGCCTACTGGCCTACTGGCCTACTGGTCATTGGTGATTATGCTATTTGGTGGTAGATGATGTTCAGGTGATAAGGCTCCCCTAGATTTTATAACATGGACTTGATACTAGGCTTGTGCATGAACAATCTACAGTAGAAAATGCTATTGATATTTACCGTTTATTGTTAAAACAAGATTGTGCCTTGCTCATACTCCTGGATTACATCCTGTCTGTCATTTTGCCACCCTTTTTAGCAAGATATATTAAGCCCTGATATGAGCACTACTCATTAGTGATGCTTGCTGCGCTATTCTACTGCCTTATTCCAGAGAGATGGTTGGTGATCAGTCACTCATTGTAAATTTCCGCGGCTAGATAGAATCAAGCTAGTCAAGGGCAATGTATGTAACATACTCATGCAAGCAGTTTGCTGACAGCTTGCAGAAGCGAACAACATCATGGTTCAGAAAGCATTTCCATTGAACAGCAAACTAATTTAGGGTATGCTATTCTGCATGATATAGTGGTCATTCTGAGGCAAGGTGTTGCCTGCTAGGCATCTGCTTCGAATTGGTTAGGCATATCATGAATGGAGTATTGTGCATTTGTTAGCTGAAACGTTTTTTAATCTATTTGATTGTTTTGCTGTCTAGATGCTTAGCTCTTGCACGCAGCATTGTCACTTTGCGAATAATAAAATACCGCAAATATGAGGCTAATCTGTTTTGTTGATTGTGCAGGCTATAAGTTTGACGAACATGACCGCAGTTCACCTCAGCTGCGGCTCCAGTTTGCTCGCTTTAAGGGTCCAAGGGGGCAAGCAGGAGGACCTGGTGGTGGTGGCGGTGGTGGTGGTATTAGGCGTTAAGTTGTTGGGTCGATGATTCAATCGTCTCGACCGCGATGTTTGCTGAATTCGCTTGACCACAAGTTCTTGGCGGAGTGACAGCGCCAGCTAATTTATTTCTCATCACCTCGTGGGCCCGATAACGTGTGGAAGTGCGACAATGATATTTTGGTTGTTGTTCTAGATATATATTTATTTGTCCCCATAGTACTAGTATTGATAGCTTTTGCTCCCTCTACCGTTCCGAAGTCATTACTACCTTGGTCTCGCAAGGTGATCTCCTGGACGAAATGAACTGTTTAAATGTGGAAGGGGAAAACGACCGCGGCAACCTCAAGGCTATGTCTGAATCGTGTGGAATTGTATTGTACAAACGGTTTTGCTGGTTAATGCGTGTTGCTCCATATAATCTGCTCTTGTGTGCTGCATTATCACCCAGCTGTAAATTTCCTTGTCCTCCGACCACAGTTTCTGCTGTTATTTCTTCTTTTCAGGTGGTAGCTTCTCTAGTTTGCACTATGGGCACAATGTTTTATTCATTTTTGGCAGCATTGGTCCATTATGTCTTGAGGATCAAAGAGTTGGAAAAATGCCGTTGAATGTGTATCCAATGAGATGAAATGAAATGTGTATAGCTTCTTGCCTTTCCTTTAACCAATAATCCTCATCGGTCCTGTGTTCTATTATTTTTCACTAGGATCGCTGCGGTGGCTGCCCTCCTCTGTTCCATTTTGCTCTCGAGCTCTCGTGACAAATTGTTCAGAAACGCGTGCACTATTGACTACATATAGTATGAATTTGAGTAATGGTGGTTTATTGTTCGTATGGTACACAGGGTGGAATAGAGGATTTTTAACATACTAGAGAGTAGCAAAAAATATAACTAATTGATGGCTCACTTTAATTTTTGAGCAATAGTCGACTCGACATGTACATGAAGGGGAGTTACATGACAAGGCAGAGGGGCATACTGTCTTCACTTGCTTTATACCCAAGCCTCTATATCCGGCAAGGTTTTCGCTTTAAGATTGATCCACTTGGGTGAAAATGACCCATGGTGAATTGTGGATGTGGCACGTGTTATTATTTTGGTACACGGCAGTGTACAAACGCCTTGTGTATTCAGCGGTTTGTTTCAAAAAAATTGAACTGGTGTGACGGTACGTTTGGTTGCTTTAGCAATTTAGATTGGACGTGGGCCCGGCTGTTGTGGTTGTTCTTCCTATGTGCTTCCTTCTATTTCTATTGGCCATTGGATTTTGTTTGTATGCATGCCGGGTCAGTTCTGCCGTTGCTGTTTGCGGTGATTCTATTGAGCCGCTGTTGGTCGATGTGTGCCGTCGCTTTCTGTTGTCCAGCCGTTGTTGATCAATTCGTCCAGTCGCTATCCCCGCTCTTGTCGAGGTCTGTCAGGGAGGAGCAGAATGTCGCTGTCTGTACACAGTTCTAGCGCTGCCGCTGTCGATGTTGCTTCCGGAGGTTGCGGTTCTTTTTGATCGGTGCGGGCTCTCTCGTGCCTTCCGGAGATATTTTCTTTTCTTTTGGTGCTTTCATCGGTCTTGTGCGAGGCTATAAATAGGTTCCTTTGCTTCCTTCGGTAGTACTTGTGGTTTCCGTATGTGTCTTGTACGTGCGTTCATTCGATGGTGAGTTGTAATGGTCCGCGTCGTCCTGGCCGGCCTTCTCGCTTGCGGGGGTCTACTGTCAGTCGGCGAGGTGGTTCGGGGCGTGCTGGTGCTCCGGCTGTTTCGGTGGATGGGTCTATCGTTTTGCAAGGTGTTTCATCTTCTCATCTTCGCTCGCCGTCTCGGTTTGGTCGCTCTATGCGTTGTTCGTCTTCTGTGCGTGGTTCTTCTGGGCGATCTCCGCGCGGCAGAACGCCACGGGGCCTCTGCCGCCGGGGACGACGCCACCGAAAGCTCCTCCCATCATCGCCGTACGTCCACCCGGGCGGCGCGTTGCCGTCCTTCATTGTCCCCTCGCTGCTTCCACCTCTGGCGGGCTCGCAGCAGCCTGCTGCGGCCCCCAGCGACCACGACGCGCCTGGGTTCAACCACGTTGCGCCTGCTCCTCTCCTGTCGCCACACCTCCCGCTCTCAACGACGTTCACGAGATGGACACATTGACCGGGACGGGATGGGACGTGCGTCGGAGAGGCGTGCACCGCGGAGGCATGGATCAGCGCACGGAGGTCATCTGTCGTGACTTCCGTCCGCCCGGGGCTCGGCTGCGTGCGCCGCGAAGCTGGAGGCCATGTCTCCATCGGCCGCCTTGCACCGGGAGCCACCCTTACCATCGTTGTAGCCCACGCCGACTGGCAGCTAGCGGATACGGTGAGCGTCCGCCATGCCATCTCCAGGGCCACGACGCTCCCGACGGCGACCATCGCGTGCAGCAGAGCAGTTGGCCCATCGTCGTCGTCGTCGACATCGTGTCTGCACTCTGCAACTTGCCTTCTTAAGGCGAAGGCGCACCAGGGGAGGCCATGCTAATATGCTATCAAGTAAAACTCGATGCATGTAACAATCATCAGGATGCAAACTTAATCAATTGAACTCTCTGGAACTCGGGGTATTTTCGTCGGGTTGCATGCGTGCACTGCATGCGGCGGGGTATATTCATCGGGTTGCATGCGTGCGCTGCATGCAGTGGGGGTATATTCATCGGGTTCCATGCGTGCACTGCATGCAGCGGGGTATATTCATCGGGTTGCATATGTGCACTGCATGCTCTGTGTAGACTTAGTATTTCTATCAATGATCATAATTACTATGCCTTAAAGTCACAAAGGAAAGGCTGTTTACAGCAAGAGAGAAGGTTCAAACAGAGCAATGACAGTTCAATATGGCCTGCCGGCAAGTAAGCACAAAGCAAAACGAGTTTGCAAGACAGACAATGATTTTGGCAAAGATATGCAATGGTTTTTTGGATATATTACCACTTCGTATGTATCCCCAACACCCAGACAACGACGATCACATTATCACATACACGGGCGCGCATCCTTCCGTCGGACGTATCCAAGAACTTATAAAATCACTTTATCATTTTATTACAGGCACCAATCCTGCAGGAGGATATACTAGGATGATCTAATCCACTAGCAACTACTTCTAGCTTATCTATGTAGTGTGTTTGTGTTTTTATATACAGTTCCTTATCTGCAGCCAACTGTATGTAGTTTGAATAATTTGTTTGCCTCAAGAGTGTGCCGCTTTTAATTTGTACCTTTGTATCTCTACGTTTGCAATATTTCAATAGCTTCGTATGTTTGATTGCTTCAATGTCTCTATATATTATTCTGAGATTAAATTAGCGTGCACTGATCCACTCTTGAATCAGTAGATTGAACATCTACGAGTGATCATCGAGCGCGGCGTGGCGCCGCGCGGGTTAGGCTAGTTAAACCATCAAACGAAGCGTCTTACATGCACACGCCTCACAGCATCGGGCATTGGTGCCGCTCGGCTTGCGCCGGCGGTGGCCATTGAACTCATGTAAAATGGGCCAATCTAGTCTTGCTGCTCTGGTTTGCAGCTGCGTGGTTGGCAGTTGAAATATTGTGAAATCTGCAACACCATGATAACGGGAGACAGGTTGGTCCACATCTCCTTTCAGTTTCTTCTAAAATCTCAGCTTGTCAGCGAGGCACAAAAAAGCTCATTGTGGAATATGTAGCACCTCATGGCATGGCAACCAACATAATAAGGACAAGGTATATATAGTGGTGAGCAATGGCCACTAGAACTTCCAAGTAAAGCACAGGGTAAGCATGATGCCACTGAATGATGTAACTCATGAGGAAAAAAAACATGACCTGTGTGTCAACCATTATGTTGTCTAGAAAATTGATCATAATGCAAGAAGGGCGTGAAGGGATTCGTCCGATATGTTGTATCATACGGCTGATGTGAGCACCGGGAGGATAGAAGACTGGAATAATCTAGATTAGCGAGTCGAGAAAATTGCCTCACAAAAAAAAAACATGTCCAGAAATTCAGTAAGACTCCCTAAATCGACAGTGTATCTCAACTAATGCATGCATTAGCATATGGTTCTTTGCAAGAGTAAATGAAATAATTGATAAATATGATTATGCAGATGAACTAAAGTGGATGGAGGTATCCGTGATGAGCTAGGGACTACAAGACCTTCATTTCAACAGAAAATGTACTGCTTGTTTGACATTGCCATGCATTATCTAAGCAATACATACCTGATGATAACAAATCGCGGCATGCGCATCTAGTTTGTGGTCTGGTTTCGAGTTGACACTCAATGCTCCAGGGTGAGTTCTCTATCGTCTACCGGTTCGGCACACTTCGAGCTAGGGCAAGGGGGTCTCTTCAGCGATAGCAGGATGGCACCATGACGAGGTCCATCTTTCCTTGAAGAGAAGAAGGCATATTATTCAAGTCGTTTGCCATTCCCAGATCTTGGTATTGTATTCGCTTCAACCGGTCAAGGCGCGCTCTTCTGTTTGAAGATTTTGACATTCTCAAGGTGTGTGTGTGTGTGTGTGCGTGCGTGTGTGCGTGTAACTATTTGTGGTCTAAGTAAGATGTTCTTCTCAGCACCTTAAGCTTGTACCTGATCAGCCGCCTATGACTTTATATCCAAAGCCGGGCGAAATACCCTATGTTTAAAAGCCAATTTTCACTGGTGAAATAGAAATTGACATCAATGGAAAACACCATGAGCTAGCAAAGTTTGGTAACTTTTTCCCATACGATTATTTGTTTGATTAATCTATTGACTGAGCTACACAAATTAAAACGTTGTCGAAGAACTACAGACCATAAAATCATAAGAAGGGAGACGAGACGCTAGACGCTACGCTAGTACTTCAATCGCACATGTGCCTTCTAAACCCCTTCACCGCCCTTTATCAGACTGATTCGACACACACGTGTATGATAGTCAGGAGCATCCGTTCCAACTCAGGCGACGGCATGTTCTTGTCGAGTAGATCCAGTAGGACAGAGGGGCCAAGTTTCTTGAGCTGCTCCAAACCATCAGATGACGCCGCCACTGCTTCCAGGTTATCGGGAGAAGAGAGGATGTGCATGCACGCCTTCCTCAGCGCCGGGCAGCCGTGCCGTTCGTCCAGCGCCAGGGCGGCGGCCACGGAGCTCACGTCGATCTTCTTGCACAATGCCTCCTCGCAGGCGGACTTCAGCTTCCCCAGCTCGTACGTGTCCGCCGCCACGAGCAGCCGCTCAACGGTCCTTGGCGGCGCCGCCTCGAGCTGCGCCGGCGGTGAGTCGGTGTAGATGAACCTGAGCAGCGCCTTGCATACGTCGGCGTCCATGCCGTCGTTGTGTAGTTCAACGATGTTCATGCCCGTTGTCGAGGCGAGGGCGAGATCAGACTTAAAGACCGGGGATCGGGCCTCTAGCACCCACCGGTGCGCTGCGATCGTCTGTCCGTCGCCAAGGTGGATCATTACGTCTGCTGCTTCCGCCAGATGCAAGCCATGATGAAGCTCGGACGGCGCCGGTTCCGAATTGAGTTCCTCCGCGACCGCCGCAACCTCGTCGGTGGTGCGCAGCCCGAGGTCGACTGTGACGTCGCAGAGGACCGACAGGCAGTCGTCCTTGAGGTACTTGTCCCTGTCAAGATCTTTGTGTTTCATGAACTTCCTCCAGCCCCAGTACCCATCATTCGTCTCAAAGCGGTGATTTTCCATTATTTGGGTGCACGACGGCTCCCAGGACTTGTCGAGTATGCTCATCTTGTACGTCGCCGTGACATCACCGGCTTTGGCGTGGCTGTCGTGCTGGAGGTGGAGGGAGATATGGCCCACCGAATCTTTGATTCTGCCATTGCGGAAGCACCTGATACGCCAGTCGTGGCCGCCGACGCGAAACGGGCTTGACAAGACGGCGACGCCATTGGCCGTCTTCTCTCTGAGTCGCGTGAACTCCTCGATCCGGAAGACGTGAGAGCCGACTGCCGGCGCCGTGCGGAGGGTGGAAACGGTGATCTGCTGGCGGCCGGCGCAGCGCATGGCAGACAAGATCCCGGACGTGGACATGATGCGGCCGCCCTAGGGCTCTTGTAGATCGTACTTTCGGTTTGTATACGGCGGATCAACACGGCATGCGCCCGTGTCCTATATGGCTACTTCAACCAATGTGCTAAAAAAACGAAAAGTCTAACGCCCACACGTGTGGACGTTTCCCAACTCGCCCACACGTCTGGATTGTCGTCCAGTGCCTTTTGCACGAATCTTGGCACGAAAAGATTGATTTTTTGTGCCACGTAGGATGGGGCTGGTGTGTGGGCGTTGAAAAGTTTGTCCACACATCCGCACCACGCTGTTTGCCAGCTGCGTTGTGTGGGCGAACTAGTTTCTGCCCACACAGCCACCACCTAGGTCATGCGCGTATGGGCGAACTGCTTTTCGCCCACACGACACTCCTATGTTGTGGACGGCAACTGCAGTTACGCGAACGTGGCAACTCGGTACACACACACGGCAACTGTGATTCTCTGCTACACGGCAACTGCAGTTATGCGAACGTGGCAACTCGATACACACACATGGCAACTGTGATTCTTTGCTACACGGCAACTGCAGTTGCGCGTACGTGGCAATCAGATAAACACACATGGCAACTGTGATTAACAATACATGTCAACTATGGTTGGACCACACGTGGCAACTAGGTAAACACACATGGCAACTACTGTTTTGACCATATGTGGCAAGTAGTTAATCACACACGGCAACTACGGTTTGATTACACGCGACAACTACCATAAATTAGACATGACAACTATAGTTAACCAAAACAGATAGAGTTGCCATGCTTTTACAACTACACTTGCCATCCCGGATAACTACATCTGCCAATCAGGATGGCAACTAAATAGTCATCCCGCGGGGTACCTAACGTAGCTGTGTCATGACGTGTGGGCATTTTTGCTTCGTGCCACACGCACGGAGTGAAGATGAGTAGTACTTGTTGGGCGTGTGGCACGAAGTAGCCGCTCCCACACGTGTGGGCAATTCCAATGTTCGCCCACACACAGCCCGTGTGGGCTGCCTCCTACTCACACCACACATGATGTGTGGGCGCATGTCGTATATGCCACACGTGTGACAATTAGCGGCGTCTTAAAAAAAAGGTCCAGATCCAATGTCAACAAACCGAAGAGAGTCCTTACTTGGGCTGCAATCCATTAGCACATTTTGTTCCGTGGGAGTCTCACCAAAATTATTTTCATGAGACAACCTTTTCTCTTAAAAAAACTCTATTTGCATGTTTATTTTGTCATTGGAAAAAATAATTTCTATATCCTGTTTTGCCATTCCTCAATCACCTGAAAAACGCGAACCAACTTGTGGTTGGATGGTTAGAGAAACTGTGGTATTCCCACCCCACCGGAGCTCAAATCCGGGTGCTCGCATTTATTCCTGGATCTATTTCAGCATTTCTGACGATGCGCATTCAGTGGGAGGAGACGTTCCCGTCGACGACGAGGTGCCTACAGTGACTTCGTAAATTTCAAGATAATATGTCGGCTCAGTCTTTTATGGTGCTCGTAGGGGTAGGATGTGTGTGTGCATTCATAAGGATAAATGTATGCGCATGTATATAAGCGCTTGCGTCTGTATTGTGTTAAAAAAAATCACAAAGTACACCAAGGCCGAAGCCGGCCGCTGCGCTAAGCACAACGAGACGTGGGGTCGCCGGTGTCGAATCAAATGGCAACGGCCCAGAGCACGGAACGACCCAGAGCCGTATCCGGGAGTTGGTGGTTGATTGTTCGGGTCCGTGGCAGGGTGGGCGCATGGGCCTGTCGAAGCCCGAGAAAAAAATATGTCGGCTTGCTATGATGTTCCGGATTTAAGAAAAAAGATTTTGCTTTCATCTACGGTTTAGGTTCAACACGGTGATAAGAACACCTATTACTTTCATCTACGGGCTAGCCGTCGGAGAAGAAAGAACAGAATAAAAGCCCTTCGGTGCCAGGACGGGCAAATGACAGAAGAAGTAAAAGAGATGGAGGCGATGGCGACAGCTTTCTATAAGGATTTATATACTTCCAATGAAGTGCATGATATGCACCAGGTTCTTGATACTGTCCCATGCAAGGTAACAGAAGAAATGAATTTAAATTTGACTGCACCATACAGCCAAAAGGAAGTGAAGGAGGCCTTTTTTCAGATGTACCCAACAAAAGCACCTGGAGCGGACGGCTTTCCGGCACACTTTTTTCAGCGGCACTGGGTGGTTTGCGGGGAGGAAGTGACGAGAGCAGTCATAAGAATTGTGGAGGGCACGGAATCAGCCGAGTGCATCAATGAGACTACGCTGGTGTTAATTCCTAAGGTAAAGAATCCAACCCTCCTAGCGCAATTCCGCTCGATAAGTTTGTGCAATGTGTTCTACAAGATAGCATCAAAAGTTATTTCGAACCGTCTGAAGCTTGTTTTGCCTGATATTATTTCGGAGGAACAATCGGCCTTTGTGCCAGGGAGACTAATTTCGGATAATATTATTACTGTTTATGAATGTCTCCACTTTATGAAAAGGAATAAGGCAAAGAAAAATCAACATTGCGCTCTAAAACTTGATATGGCGAAAGCATATGACAAAGTTGATTGGGAGTATCTGAAAGCTATAATGCTAAAGTTGGGTTTCAGGGAAAGATGGGTACAAATAGTTATGGGAATGGTAAGCTCAGTGAAATTTTCGGTTCTGTTTAATGGGAAGAAACTTGAGCAGTTCAAGCCATCTTGTGGTATTCGACAGGGTGATCCAATTTCACCATACCTGTTCTTGATTGCAGCAGAGGGCCTTTCGTGCCTGCTAAAATCTAAAAGTGAGTCATCAAACCTTCATGGATTGCAAGTGGCACCCTCAGCGCCACCGGTAAGCCACTTATTGTTTGCAGATGACAGCCTGTTGTTTTTCAAGGCTGATGGTATGGGTGCTAATGAGGTGAACCAAGTGTTGGATGCTTATTGTGAGAGTACTGGCCAGAGAATCAACTATGACAAATCATCAATTTTCTTCAGCAAGGGGGTCCCGGAAGCTGTCCGAGATGAGATTAAAGGGCTACTCAATGTGCCAAATGAGACTCTGAACGAAAAATATTTGGGAATGCCTTCGTACATTGGTGCTTCAAAAAGTGGTGCCTTCAAATACCTAAAGGACCGGCTTTGGAGTAAAATTCAGGGTTGGATTGAGAGCACAATGTCCACGGCAGGAAAGGAGGTATTGGTTAAAGCAATGGCTCAAGCAGTTCCTGTGTATTCTATGTCTTGTTTTAAACTCCCAAGAGGCCTATGTGAGCACCTTAACATGCTCATAAGGAAGTTCTGGTAGGGCAGCAAGGACGGGCACCACAAACCGCATTGGGTTTCGTGGAAGGAGATGACCCAACCGAAATCTATGGGGGGTTTGGGTTTTAAGGACTTCGAGCTTTTCAATATGGCAATGTTGGCGAAACAGGCCTGGCGTATCTTACAACAACCTGAATCTCTAAGTGCTCGGCTGCTTCAAAGCATTTACTATCCAAACACCACTATATTGGAGGCGACTATAGGTAACCATCCGAGTCAAATATGGCGGGCTATCCTGGAAGGAAGAGATGTGATGAAGCAAGGCTTGATAAAGCATATTGGCAATGGTCAAAGCACAAAGATTTGGGAGGACAATTGGTTGCCTAGGGACGAAATGCTTCGACCATATGGGTGTATATCAGCAAACCCTCCGGAACTGGTGTCTGAATTGATAGACATGACATCGGCAACATGGAATATAGAGCGTGTGAGGCAAGTGTTTATGCCAATGGATGCCGCGGTGATCTTGAACATTCCTATATGCACACAAAATGTGGAAGACTACTGGAGCTGGAACTTTGAACGCTCGGGTCTGCTCACCGTGAGATCGGCGTACAACATGTTGGTCGCAACAAGAAGGAGAAGGGAGGCTTGGCTCGAGGGTACAGCCGGGTCCTCAAGTTCAAACAGAGAAGATGGATCATGGAAAAGGCTGTGGAATACTCAGGTACCAGGGAAAATCAAGATGTTTCTTTGGCGGTTATCAAAACACTCTATCCCGACGGAGGATGTACGAGCTCACAGACATATGTCGAATACAAGCTCGTGCGCGCTGTGTGGAGGACCTGATTCATGGAGGCACTCGCTCCTAGAATGCACGGTGGCAAGGTGTACCTGGGCACTTGCTGACGAAGAGGCTACGAACAGTCTAATAGCAGCCGTTGGACCTAATGCGAAGTGTTGGCTATTCTCGCTGATGGAATCGGTATCATATGCGGAGTTCATTAAGATATCAGTAACACTTTGGGCGATTTGGTCTTCGCGAAGGAAAGCAATTCATGAGGGCATATTTCAAAGCCCGTAAAGCACGCACTCTTTTATTCAGAGATTTTTGAGTGACTTGGAAATCATCAAAGAAAGAAGCTCAGGCCAAAGGAAAATTTCAGCACCTCAAGCGAGTAGAACAGCTCGCTCATTAGCACCACCAGCGGGATTAGCCAAGATTCATGTTGATGCTGGGTGTCGTTCGTGGGGAGGCACGGCAGCAGCAGTGTGTCGAGATGACCTTGGGAACTACCTTGGGAGTTCTGCAATTGTACTCCGAGGCATCACAGACCCGGCTACGCTTGAGGCAATCGCGTGCCGGGAAGCGCTAGCACTGGCAGAGGACCTGAACGTCCATCGGATAGTCATCTCATTTGACTCAAAGCAAGTGGTAGGCGATATAAAGTCTGGAAACCTGGGAACATATGGTACGGTTATCAAGGAGATTCATAGTAGAGCTCTTCATTTTATGTGTGATTTCATGTATGAATGCCGCAGATGTAATGTTGAGGCTCATAGTTTAGCAAAACATTCACTCTCTTTAGGCCCGGGACGCCATGTGTGGCTAGGCCAATCCTTTAACCCAAGATGTATACCACAAATTGTGGCTTTTGATCATTAATAAAGCTTGGGTTACCCCTTAAAAAAAGATTTTGCGTTCTACTAGTTGCCAGATTGAAAAAGCCCTAGTTACCAAAAAAAATTGAACCTATTTGCCATGATGTTGCGGATTTAAGAGAACATGTTTTGCATTTTACTAGTTTGCCAGATAAAAAATGCCCTAATTACAAGAATAATTTGAACCTATTTGACATGATATTCCGGATTTAAGAAAAAGCATTTGAACTAGTGATAATAAAAAATGCCCTACTTACCAGAAAAAGGTGCACCGCACCAGAAAAAAGCATGCCACAAGTTAGATTTTCCCTTTACATGGAATATAACCAACCCAATCCCTGCAGCTTGTTCTAAAGCCTGAGGGGGTCCAGAACCTAACCAAGTCATGGTTCTACCCTCCAAACGAGCAAAGTTTTCTAGACTATGACTAACCTTATTAAGGCTGCGATTTACATGAGTAATGCAGTTTTCACGAAGAGATAAAAGATACTTAATCTCCTTTATGATTGATGAGTAGACCGATCTGTCAATCGCCGTGTCCTGGATCAACTTTACCACCATAATTGAATCCATCTCAATCACCACAGGGAGCTCAGTTCTCTGGATAGTGAGAGACAGGCCTTCCATACATGCACATAGTTCAAATTCTAGCGCATCTCGACAAGAAAATAATTGCCTGCACGAAGGAAAAATTATAGAGCCCTTCTCGTCCCTTAGAACCATTCCCGCTCCAGCAGTTCCATCGCTTCCAAAAGACCCATCCATAGACAGTTTCACCCAACCTGAACTTGGAGCAGACCACTTGGGACCATCTGTGATAAGTGCATCATGCATTGTCGTGGTACCCAAAGTGATGTAGGATTTTCCTTTACACACATCTCCAGAGAGATCAGTTTTTATTCCAATGAGCGAATCCAGATAACTCACCAAGAATCGTCGAGACGCTTCCATGGGCGGAGGGGGTTTATGATGGACTATCTCGTTAACATGCCAAGCTCTCCATAATGTCATTAGCATCATACATCTTTCCACCGTTTTTTTGTTCCACCACTTTCGTCTAGTTTTTTCAACCGGTTATTTTTAGTCCCCCATCACCCTACCGGTTTATGTTTGCTTCACTATTTCCTCGTAAACAAGCACTTTCGTACCATACAAAAAGTCACAGATCTAACTTTCCTAATTTATCTGGATACATCTCATCAATGCAATTTGCTTTAGGGAACAAATAACAAATTTTAAGAAAACAAATAACAAATTTTAAGGAAACAAATAACCCGCACATCTCTCCCCAGGAGAGAAAAAAATGCAGTTATCTTCTCCCGTGCTCCTGATTACCTGCCTCTTTTTCAAGAACATTCCTCATGCAAACACATCCAGGGTTCCTCCATGGCCGCTGCGGTGCGCCTCCTCTTCGAATCACCATGCACTGTCAACAACGAACTCATGCGTCACTCTTTGATCCCATCTCGCGGCTCGTTCAGTGTGCGCCGCCGCTTGACGCTACACCCCACCGCGCCTTCCATGCCTCATGGACATGCAGCATTGCCGTCGGCCCTCTGCATCACCGACCCGCATGCTCGCTGTACGCATTGCCGTAGAGGTGAGCGCGGCGGCCGGGGCTTGAGAGCGAGCCTGAGAGGCTGTGGCCGGCCGTACGAGGGCAACTGGCGGTGGTGAGTCTTTACAGATGGTGAGCGTCTACAGGTTTGCACGCGAGCCGGCGGCTACAGGCAGAGGGTGCGGCGTCTGCATGCGCGCCTTGTTCCGCTTCTGCGTGCGTGGTGTGGACGGCGTACGTGCATGCTGTGTTCTGCCTTCCCCCGGCATGTGTGTCGTGATCTGCTCCGGCCGGCCATGCACGACATTCATGCTTAACGTGGTCCGATTCTCTACAACAAAAGCACTACAAAACATCTAACGGTTTTAGTTCTGGAGTGACATTCACCTGGTTATAGAGCTTCACTAATAATGCTAAATTGTACACATGGATTGATTCTTGCTGATGCTCTTTCTCACCTTCATGGTCTATATAAATGTTACACAGGGACGGATTCATTTGCTCACTACAGTTGATGCTCTTTCTCACCTTCATGATCTAGGCAAACTTAAGAAGTAGGTACTGAAAACTGGCCAGAAATTTCATAGTTAGTTCCATGTTATCAACCGTGTCCTTATAGGTATTCACTAGCACATATGCCCGTGCGTTGCAACGGAAGAATGTTTTTGATGCGACCACTAATTTATGCATCAGTGTGGCATGACAACACCCTCAAAAGTAGGGAGGCACATGCCAAGCTCAATAAGAAATAAATAGCACATATGCACATGCATTGCAACAGGAGAAAACAATTTATCCTCTAATGTGTGCATCAGGCATGACAACATCCCCAAAAGTAGGAATACACATGGCGAGCTAGAACTAAATATTATGATTTAATCTTCATTAAATGCAACGCATGCATGCATGACCACCAATTAAGTAGAAATGGTTACATGTATTGGTGAATTTCCTTTGAACCTTTGCATGCAACAAATTTATGCAGCGCGAAATCTAAATAGGTGAGGAAGAGAAATGAAAATAGGACTAACAAACAAAAAAATAGTGAGATAAGCCCAACAAACCAAAAAGGGGGGACAATATGCATTATACTCCACAGTTATGGTATATACTCTATCATGTGCATTCTATCTCAAGCATCGACGGTAAGAAGCATTTATGTTATACATCCTCAGTTTATATATCTTAGAAAATCAATGATGTGCTCGGCGTATATATTTTAGAAAAATGATGGAGTGCATATTTCATGAAATTCATGTTAAATACTCTAATGCGCTTTCATGTATAGTACACACTCTACAATGCAGAGCCCATAGTCTTTTTAAATTGAAGTCAGTCAGTCAGAGCACGTCCACTACAACGGAAAAAAATGATGTATCCATTTTATTGTTCACCAACGTGGTATGACTACATCCCTACATCCCTTGGATAGAGAGGCTCATGGCGGGTCCAGATAAAATGCATATGGTGCTTAACCTCCATTAAGTACGATGCTTGCACATTGATCACTAACATCACAATCCAGATCCAATTGTGCAGTTTAAAACTTTAAAATTTTGCTTAATTAGAACATCTATAGTCGGACCTCTCAAATTCGACTCATAAGCCCGGGCGGGCCGCTCGGTCACTGACAGGTCGCGAAATTTTGACCCAGACAGGCGCCTCAAACGGCCCTCAAACGCACGGGCTGACAGGCACCCCTCATATCCAGCCCAAATATGAGTCGAATATTGTGGCACCCAAGCGCGTCCGGGCACGTCCGCCACGTCGGACTGACACTAGTTGAAAAAGGCCCATTTGTCCCGGTTCATAAGGCCCATCTATCCCGGTTGGGGAACTGGGACTAAAGGGTCGTTACTAATGCCCTAGGCCTTTAGTCCCGGTTCTTATACAAACCGGGACAGATGGGCCTCCACGTGGCCGCTCCGGCGAGCCCAGGCAGGAGGGCCTTTGGTTCCGGTTGGTAGCACCAACCGGGACCAATAAGCTTCCACGCGTCAGCATTTCAGCGGCTGTTTTTTTTAAAGTTGGTGGTTTAGGGGTTTTGGGGGTTAATTTAGGTTGGTATAGGTAGCTAATAGAGAGATGTGTCCTCTCTTATCTCCGTGCTACTGCTACTGCTATGCCTAAACATGACTTAGATTGAAATGAGGCAACATGTGGTGCATGTCGAAAGAATACTAATCCTAACTTGATCAAGTTTGGATTATACTACTTTCGACATGCACCACATGCATGTTGCCTTCAATTCAATCCAATCCATGTTCATTTCATCCACAGATATATAATAACTCTTCATACTCGCATCATGCATCATCATAATAAGAAGTCCTATTAATCATCATCATACAACTTCTACTCGTTATTAATAACAAGTCATACGATCATCATCCTGATAGTCATCGAACAAACCCTACTTTGTTCTTAGCACATGATCATCAGTATTAGGTAGGACCTAAATACCCTCTTTAAGGTAAAATAGTATAAAACAATATAGACCCTGACTCTCCATTATGGAGAATGGAGATCATCCTGTCTCCAATTCTTGCGCTTCGCTTCCTTTTGCTTCCAAGAACCTCCTTACGACTGTCCATACATTTTTTCCATTTATTGATTAGCATGTCTCCACTTCTTTGAGAAATCCGGTATGGACAGTTGAGATTCGTAGGATGACCTGGATATATGTTCAAAACACGAAGGCTGCCATTCTGATACATCAAATGAGGCACACAATCCTTTGGGATTCTCTGTTGAAAAATATAGTAATAACTTCATAGTTAGCAATGATGTACTAGTTTTAGAAGTATGCAAAAGATGGACGGATGTCGTAATAGTAAAATATCTTATCAGGGTATCTCCATGGTAGTTACCGTAGTTCAACACGTGCACTAGTGGCACGTATTGACCATAATGTTGAGGAGTTTGATTGTAGATATTGTAATTCTCAATATCAATACAAAATCCGACCACATGATTTTTCTCCTGATAAGTTAATTCGGAGCCATCGGTGTAGTGGGTTTTGTCTACCATGTTCCACACATTGTTTGAACAATCAAAATAAGCTGTCAATGGAAATAAGATGTCAACTATTTTGAAATAAACAATATAAATTAGCTAATAACTATGTTTGAGAAACTCACATAGCGGTAGAACTGGAGGCGTATCAACAAGGACCCAAATGTCCATATTGTCTTGCTCGATTTCAGGATCACCAAGATCCACGGTGACAAGCATACCCTCATCAAAACCATACATCTTACAAAATGCTTCCCAATTTTTGCAACCAAAATGGGTTACGCTCTCACCATTATACAAATTTACTTCAAAATCCACATCATGATGGGTTCTTAGGTGAATTTTCTTCGTTTCAAAATTTTCATGGTCTTTAAAATCCATCCTCTCCAAGACATAGCGTCTTGCATGGCATGGGATAAGCTATACTCGAATTGTAAATGATGAAAATTACACGTTGAAATAGTTGAAGTCATGCTTAATTATGAAAAAAACACTTGTCGTCGTTGCGTACCGTTTCGACATCGAAGGTCTCCTCGAGCTTAATGCTGAAGCGCCGATCATCGTCCAGGTGAGGCCTGTCGCACAAACCTCGATCGTCGTGGCACCACCCGCACTCCCCCGGGAGACTTTCGTCGTCCGATGATGACATTTCCTACGTTCATAATTCAAAGATTAAACTTGTACAATTAAATATATGTACTACAAAAACTAAATTAGATCATTATTATTCATCACGGGTTGACTATCGGTTTGTGGAGTCTTTTCTTGAAAACTCTCAGCTCACGTGGTGTATACATTCGACCGTTGGTGATGGTCGCTCCTCCATTTGTCCCCGAGTGCATTACACCAAAATGTCTAGCACACGGGAACGAAGGAGAAGCGACCCCCATGACAACAGTCGGGATTCTTCGTCCTCTCATATATATATATGGTGGAACTCTCACTCACTGATTCCTCTCTGACATTTGCGACCGTCGATGGTGGTAGCTCCTCCTTTCGTACCCGAGTGCATTACACCAAATTGTCTAGCACACGGGAACGAAGGAGAAGCTACCCCCACGACAACAGTTGGGATTCTTCGTCCTCTCATATATGGTGGAGACTCAATAGACTTAAAGTCAACCCGAAATATCGTTTAATTATCTTTCTAAAAGAGGATTTGGCTGGTCTCACCTCGATGTCGGAGGGGGTCGGTGACGGGGACGATGACGGGGATGATGGAGGGGCCGGGGGCTCCTAGATTTCTGCGAAAACAAAAACCCTATAAGTTATCAACTAATCATATGCATATGCCTTGCATAGCGCTCTCCAATTTTAGCATTCAAAGTAGGAGTAGTTTTCCAATTTGAGCATTCAATAAGCAAAATCAAATCGCATGTAGCGACCCGACCTCGAACGGTCAAGCCTCTGTGTATCTGTGCCATCCCTGGATCGGTATGCTGACACACACAGTACATCAATGTATATATCAAAGTGCAATCACATGTATAAATAATATAAAACTGATAGATACCTCATAAGTCTCAGCGGAAATAAACACAAGGGTGTGGAGTCCATCAACGCCAACGACAAGTTGAGTGTAGACTGTAACCCTACAATGACTCTTACTCGTCGTAGAAAATTCCTGCAACATAAGACGTTGCAGCCCTGTAGGTCAGTACATTGAATGTACTGGCAAGTCACATCATAAGAATAATGAACCTATTTGTACATGCAATTTGACTGGTGAAAATCTCTAAGTTTAGTTTTTTTGCATAAAGCTAGTTTTTTCCCTAGAATAAAAGACATTATTCGACCACTACTGTATAGCATAGGATGAGTTGGTAAACCCAACTTAATCGATTCCGAAAGTTTCATTTAAAACCCAACTGTTTAATTAAGAGTGATGAGATCTCCCAGCATTTCCACTACTAGATGCTCAAGTTGTCCGTAACCGGGGACACGACTAATCGATTAGGTTTTAACACTCTGCAGAGGTTTGCGCACTTTTCCCCACAAGACTCGATCGCCTCCCTTGAAGTTCTCGCACTGCCCGGCGTTTGAGAACAGGATGACCGAGACATAGTCTTTTGAAAATGTTCCCCCTTAACCCACAGATAGGCCGGTACACCTACGTCATTCTACATCTGCTAGCCCATCCCGGAAGGGGTCACACTAACTACTCAACTAAGCCAGAGCCCATATTGGCTTGTGGCTGCACACGTAAGTTTCTAGACATGAGAATACGATTGATCTCTTTGAGCCTGGGCGGCCGACCACTAGTTGTGCACCACCATGGATTAACCATGCATGCTCCCACTGTACTTCGCCACCATTCAAACCAAATACCGCCCAGGTAGTTCATTTACAAGTCTTGGCCCTGATTACTACTTTGTCACTCATCTCTCACAATGAACACTTCCCAATCCACGTCTACATTGGCGAGGCAAAACTAAACTTACGCGGTGGTGACAAAGGTATATGGTTCAAACCTACCTCAGTTAACTACTAGGTAACGACATAGCCATCTAGCAATAATAAATCCTACCATGCAATCCTACCTCAAAGGACTAAGTGCATAATAAAAACATAGGTAAATGGAAGAATGGTCAAATGTGAACTTGCCTGGTAATAGTTGATGAAGATTATATCGCTCTCAAAAATTTACTTAATAGAGCTATTCGTCACTCTCCGATGAAAATCTATAAGGTCAAACATTGCACTCACATAAGCAATCATTTCAGAGAACCAAGAAGAACATGCAAAGCAAAAGTCTTGGAAAACCAAATGAACATTCAACACACTTAACTAGCATGGAAATATCCTAAATGCAAAACAACATGTGACATAGGGTGCAAAGATGTGATGTGTACTAAAGTGCATACATGGCATAATAGTAAAACTATCATGGACAGAATCTAATGTGTGAAAAATATCGTGAGATAGGTCCAAGTGATAGGGTTTGGCAACGGTAACACGGTGCAAAAAGAATCACATCAATGTGAGCTACAGTTTAGGAGATATGGCCATTTGAAGTTCGAATTCAAATCTGAATAAAGTTCAAATTTGAATTTGGAAAAAGTTTACAAACATGATGCTCCTGAATAGATCTAATCAATACGAAGAATTTGCTGTTGGTTTCATCGAATTTGGACCTGTGGGTAAAAAGTTGTGGCTATTCTAAGTTTAGGGACTAATCTGCTAATTATAGGGACTAAACAGTGAAGAAAACTATCACCAACAAGTCCCTGGCCACGTGGCGCACTGTGAGAGGCCAGAGAGTGTTCACTTCGGTAGCTATACGGTGAACGGCCACTAAATAATAAAAACAACTACCGCAGCTAAATAAAAAAACCAGAGACCGGTTTTTTTCACTAAAACCGCACGGTTTAATAAAACCTTGGTTAACCGTTTTAAACAAAAAAACAAACAGAACGGGGAGGCAGCTCACAGCGAGCGGCAGCGTAGGCGTCGGTGACGTGCAGGGGACGGCGGCGCGGCGTTGGGCAGCGACGGGGCGACGGCTACGGCGGCCTCCGGTGGGTTCCGGCGGCGGCGAAGTAGACAGAGGGGTGCGGCATGGCGCAGGCGACCGGATGGTGGGGTCGGAGGGCGGCGGGGTGGCCGGCGTCGATCGGAGGGAGGCGGCGGCGTTCGGTGCTCCGGCAAGGGCGCGTTTCGTCGGGGCGGCGTCTCCGGGAGACCTAGGCGGCAAAAAGATGTCAAACGGGTGCGGGACGGCAAGGGATCAATTTTTGACAAAGAGGAGAGGGCTTGGGGGTTCCACCGACGACGGAATCAACGACGGAGAGCTTCAGCTCCAGCAAGATCCAAATGGACGAGGCGGCGTCTGTGAGGAGCGAGGGAGCGAGCAAAGTGGCAGAATGGAGAGAGGGGGTCACGGGGGTTTTATAGGCGCGAAGAGGGGCTCGGGTTCGCGGCGGATAGGCCTTATCCCGGGGCAATGGCGCCGGTGGTTGCGGGAGCGTGAGTGCGTGCTCATCCAGCGGGAGGAGCGGGAGGTTGGGGGTGACCTGGGGAGCGGGCCCCACTGGCAGAGGCGGTGGGAGAGAGCGAGCGAGAGAAGAGGCGGGCGAGCGTGCGGTGGCCTTCGGGCGCTGGGGCTGGGCCGGTCGGGTGGCTCCTGGGCCGAACTGGCCGGCTGGTTCGCCCCTGGGCCGAACACTGTTTCGGTCCAGGAGGTCTGTTTAAAAAAAAGGAAAACTGCAGCAGAAGTAAATTAAATAAAAATAACACATAGTCATATCATATACCAAAATGATCATAAAAATACCAAGAATAAGGTGAACTATTTTCCAAGTTCAAATAAAATCCAAAATAAATCATAAAAGTCAAACAATGCTACTGTTGCATTTAAAATCAATAAAAATCATTTTTCAAATAGCCAAATGATTTCAAAGTTATTTTCTCCTAATTTTCTATTAAAGGGAATCATTTTACCCTTATTTCCATTTATTTATTTTTAGGAGAAAATATTTTGAAAAGAAACTCAAATAACTCCCAGTTGGATTTAAATTTGGAATTTCAAACAACTTCGAATGGAAAATGGGTTTCAAATAACTTCAAAGTGACTTCCATTTTATTTCTTTGAAACTTCGAACTCTCTTTCTTCAAATATGAAGAAGTCATTTTATCTTCCCTCATGAACTCATTGAGCTGCTTAAAGTTCCTAAATTTAAAATATTACAAAATGGAATTCAAATCATTTTCAAACCCCTTTTCATTTCTTTAAATGGAAGAAGTCGTATCATCTTCACTCTAGGGTTTTGTGATGAAATTAATTTGAATTCAGGAAGATCAAAATGCAAGATGCAAAGTTTTGGGAAAGTCCTTTTATTCCCTCTCATTCAACTTTCAAAAAGTTTTCAATTTCCAATCATTTTCACACAATCAATCACACAACAATCAAACAAACAATCATAATAATTTATTTAATATAACATTCCAAAATTTAGAATTTTGGGATGTTACAAACTACCACCCTTAAAATGAATCTCGTCCTCGAGATTCGGAGAGGCTAGAAAGAAGGTTAGGTTTGGGGGGTCTCCTTGAAAATCCGGTCATCAACACATGGTATGGGGTGCTACCACCCTTAGAAGCATGGTCACGGTTCCAACAAAACTCATGTACTCCATCCTTTGCGTTGGCGGTGTCGGTCTTCTCATATTCTCCGAGATAACTCCTTCACTTTTGCTCTTCTGGTAAGGGCATGGCCTTTTCCTCAAAATCAAGAGTCCTTGCATCAAAATAGGATCCTTCTGAGACTTGACAGGTCTGGCGCCAATGCTAAACAACTATCGAAAATCTCATGGTGGTAGACAATTACTGGTTCTCCTACACGAAATTGGTCTGGGTTGAAGCTCACCGCATAACCTACGATTGGCAACAGGTGCCGGTACAGGGTTTCCATCATCCTGCCATTCTAAGGCTTGTGGTTTGTCGTGTCGACACTCTTCTAGGGTTTTTAAGGCTCTCTGATTTTCCATCAACATATGATAGTCATGATAGAAGTCCCCGGTATGGGGGCCAATCCATCCCTTACTTGAATCATTACTACATACGCAGATAGTGAATCACGTATTCTAACACTTGGGCATCCTCACAAGCATTGCAGAACTTCTCTTCTCCATGGATTGGGTCCGATTAATCCATTGGTCCTGCAAGCCAAACAAAACCTCTATCGTTTCTTCACAACTCTTGGGTTTACGTAACCTCCTATGGAACGTCTGCTGATGAACTCACAGCTTCTTCCAGAATTCTTTTCTTCAACAAGATTGTGCTTGTTTCCTTATCAAATCCTAGGTCCTGTGGGTTATGGCCCACTTCAACACTTGTATATCTTTAACTCATCCTTGGAGTTACTATTGTTCCATATTCCAACATTACATCTCATTTAAATCCAATAGTACTTCATTACTTCATACTCTTGGGGTAACCATCATAACTAAAACCAAACTCCAACTCATTTGTCCAAACTCCACTCTATGGAATACATTTCCTTTTCCATTGTTCAAGTGTTCACACAGACAAGTATCGCCAAAAATGCACTGGTTCATCCATAATTCATATTCTCTTCATATCAAATCTTTATTATACCCTTAACCACTACTCAAAACTCAAATTTCACAAGTACTCTATTACAAAAGCTGCCATCCACATAGTTTGGTATGGTCAAGCATTACTTCCATCTTTATTCATTTGCCCTACTTGAAGATGCTTCAGTCCCACTAGAATTGTGCGATGTGATCCTTCAAATCATCGATGTTTTGCTTCATCGTGGTGGCCATGAGCTTCATCTCCATCATCTCCGCATGGACCTCTCTCAGGTATTCCTGAGTGTGACGAAGTCTTGCTTCAAGTATTTCGCCAATCTGACGTATGGCTTCCATAGAAGCTTCAGGAACAGAGTCGAAGAATGTTGCTCGTGGTACTCGAGAAATGAAAAAGTATTGCCCCATAGTCTTTGGGCAAACTCCCTTCACACGGTGGAGGTGTGCCTCCACATACCAAAGTTCAACTCCATTCTCCATGAAAGGATAACCCTTGTAGACTGCATCTCCTTCAAGATGAATATGCTTCATCATGTCCTTCAGGATTTTTGGGTAATCCTGACCACTAGTCAGGGTCATGATCGTTTCCGTGCCCTTGAGAAAAGACTCGTAAAGGGTTGTCATCTGCAGGCATAAGATAGAAGGGGTACTCAGTATAATGTATGTATTTCCTCGGGTGAAATGTGGTTGTTTTTCTGGGAAAAGTTTGGGCTCAGCTTGTCCATGGGTTCAAGGTTTTAGTCTGGGTGAGATAATGAGAGAGGCCCTCACAATCAACAAACAACTCATAACATTTCATATGAGATTCCAAACACCTCAACTTTTATTGCTTCATGAGCTATTACAATTCCATTTCACAACTCAACTCAACATCCCCAATGAAAATAAAAGCGCGTTCCAACTTTATTACATGCTTTATATCAAGATCTCAACTACTCTGCTCAAGCTCTCCTCGGGTCTGAACATTCTCCGGCAAAATGTCCTACTCCTTTGCAGCATAAACAAATGACTTCAGACAAATCCAGGGGCTTCCTGGTGGTTATCTTGGCTCCTTGGGTTCTTGGCTTCCTTGCTGGGCATTTGCTAGCGTAATGACCTAAATCCTTGCACTTGTAACAAGTGATTTGACTCAGGTCCTTTTCTGCAGAAATTGGGTTGTTCTGGGGATACATGCTCTTTCTCTTCCTGGACTTCTTTGTTCCGAGTAATTCTTCTATCTCATGTGGATCAAACTCCACTTCTTCTATCAGGAAGTCTCCCAGATACTCTTGGTTTTCCTTCATGCAATATTGTGAAAAATGTCCTTCTTCTCCACATGAATAGCAAGCATTGGAGTAAAATCGGTTTAGGCTTTCTCCATCAGGGTCGTCAACATCTTCTTTCATCATCTATTGGGTCCAAGGGTTTTGCGATGAGATAAGAGGGATAGAGAGATAAAACAATACACACAATATTCTTTTGAAAATAAGTTTTATTTGTGGCTATCGGGAAAAACATCAAACAATGACAGCTCACAAATATCGCATCTAACGTGAGTCTACAACAGGGGTTTGGTCCTCTAAAGGTCATATAAATCTTGGAACAATGATGCTACACTTACGGGAAATAGGTACGCACTCAAGTTACGGACGCAACGTGGCTTCATACAGTTGGAAGACTTAACTCATTTGCTCCGAAATTGTCTCCCGCCGTTGCATGGCTGCATACCACATCAGTCCGTAGGCTGAATCCATCGGATACATCCCGTAAGTGTAGCATTATTGATCTTGGAATATGTCAGTGTCTTCAAATTCTTCAATTCTTCAGAGGCTTCGACTGTTGTAGCTTCAGTTCTTCTAGTGTATGGTGAAGTCTGATATCTTGTCGTTCTCGGAGTGGCTTCAGTTCATCCTCCGTGTGGTCCAAAGGGAACGGGGTTTTGTCTAACTAAAAAGGGAATATTTGATAAAGCTCAGAAAAGAAGAGAGATAAAGGATCTTTTTGAAAATTACGTTTTAGAGAAATCATTTCCTATGGGCTTTCCAGTTTCTAGGGTCACGTCCTACAGTCAACATGTGCTCTGATACCATCTCTGTAGCGACCCGACCTCAAACGGTCAAGCCTCTGTGTATCCGTGCCATCCCTGGATCGGTATGCTGGCACACACAGTACATCATGTATATATCAAAGTGCAATCACATGTATAAATAACGTAAAACTAATAGATACCTCATAAGTCTCAGCGGAAACAAACACAAGGGTGTGGAGTCCATCAACGCCAACGACAAGTTGAGTGTAGACCGTAACCCTACAACGTAACTCTTACTCGTCGTAGAAAATTCCTGCAACATAAGACGTTGCAGCCCTGTAGGTCAGTACATTGAATGTACTGGCAAGTCACATCATAAGAATAATGAACCTATTTGTACATGCAATTTGACTGGTGAAAATCTCTAAGTTTAGTTTTTTTGCATAAAGCTAGTTTTTTCCCTAGAAGAAAAGATATTATTCTACCACTACTGTATAGCATAGGATGAGTTGGTAAACCCAACTTAATCGATTCCGAAAGTTTCATTTAAAACCCAACTGTTTAATTAAGAGTGATGAGATCTCCCAGCATTTCCACTACTAGATGCTCAAGTTGTCCGTAACCGGGGACACGGCTAATCGATTAGGTTTTAACACTATGCAGAGGTTTGCGCACTTTTCCCCACAAGACTCGATTGCATCCTTTGAAGTTCTCGCACTGCCTGGCGTTTGAGAACAGGATGACCGAGACATAGTATTTTGAAAATGTTCCCCCTTAACCCACGGATAGGCCGGTACACCTACATCATTCTACATTTGCTAGCCCATCCCGGAAGGGGTCACACTAACTACTCAACTAAGCCAGAGCCCATATTGGCTTGTGGCTGCACACGTAAGCTTCTAGACATGAGAATACGATTGATCTCTTTGAGCCTGGGCGGCCGACCACTAGTGGTGCACCACCATGGATTAACCATGCATGCTCCCACTGTACTTCGCCACCATTCAAACCAAATACCGCCCAGGTAGTTCATTTACAAGTCTTGGTCCTGATTACTACTTTGTCACTCATCTCTCACAATGAACACTTCCCAATCCACGTCTACATTGGCGAGGCAAAACTAAACTTACGCGGTGGTGACAAAGGTATATGGTTCAAACCTACCTCAGTGAACTACTAGGTAACGGCATAGCCATCTAGCAACAATAAATCCTACCATGCAATCCTACCTCAAAGGACTAAGTGCATAATAAAAACATAGGTAAATGGAAGAATGGTCAAATGTGAACTTGCCTGGTAATAGTTGATGAAGATTATATAGCTCTCAGAAATTTACTTAATAGAGCTATTCGTCACTCTTCGATGAAAATCTATAAGGTCAACCATTGCACTCACATAAGCAATCATTTTAGAGAACCAAGAAGAACATGCAAAGCAAAAGTCTTGGAAAACCAAATGAACATTCAACACACTTAACTAGCATGGAAATATCCTAAATGCAAAACATGGCATAATAGTAAAAATATCATGGACAGAATCTAATGTGTGAAAAATATCGTGAGATAGGTCCAAGTGATAGGTTTTGGCAACGGTGACACGGTGCAAAAAGAATCACATCAGTCGGAGCTACGGTTAGGAGATATGGCCATTTGAAGTTCGAATTCAAATCTGAATAAAGTTCAAATTTGAATTTGGAAAAAGTTTACAAACATGATGCTACTGGATAGATCTAATCAATACGAAGAATTTGCCGCTGGTTTCATCGAATTTGGACCTACGGGTAAAAAGTTGTAGCTATTCTAAGTTTAGGGACTAATCTGCTAATTATAGGGACTAAACAGTGAAGAAAACTATCACCAACAAGTCCCTGGCCACGTGGCGCACTGTGAGAGGCCAGAGAGTGTTCACTTCGGTAGCTATACGGTGAACGGCCACTAAATAATAAAAACAACTACCACGGCTAAATAAAAAAACCGGATACCGGTTTTTTTCACTAAAACCGCCCGGTTTAATGAAACCTTGGTTAACCGTTTTAAACAAAAAAACCAAACAGAACGGGGAGGCCGCTCACAGCGAGCGGCAGCGTAGGCGTCGGTGACGTGCAGGGGACGGCGGCGCGGCGTTGGGCAGCGACGGGGCGACGGCTACGGCGGCCTCCGGTGGGTTCCAGCGGCGGCGAAGTAGACGGAGGGGTGCGGCGTGGCGCAGGCGACCGGATGGTGGGGTCGGAGGGCGGCGGGGTGGCCGGCGTCGATCGGAGGGAGGCGGCGGCGTTCGGTGCTCCGGCAAGGGCCCGTTTCGTCGGGGCGGCGTCTCCGGGAGACCTAGGCGGCAAAAAGATGTCAAACGGGTGCGGGACGGCAAGGGATCAAATTTTTGACAAAGAGGAGAGGGCTTGGGGGTTCCACCGACGACGGAATCAACGACGGAGAGCTTCAGCTCCGGCGAGATCCAAATGGACGAGGCGGCGTCTGTGAGGAGCGAGGGAGCGAGCAAAGTGGCAGAATGGAGAGAGGGGGTCACGGGGGTTTTATAGGTGCGAAGAGGGGCTCGGGGTCGCGGCGGATAGGCCTTATCCCGGGGCAATGGCGCCGGTGGTTGCGGTAGCGTGAGTGCGTGCTCATCCAGCGGGAGGAGCGGGAGGTTGGGGGTGACCTGGGGAGCGGGCCCCACTGGCAGCAGTGGTGGGAGAGAGCGAGCGAGAGAAGAGGCGGGCGAGCATGCGGTGGCCTTCGGGCGCTGGGGCTGGGCCGGTCGGGTGGCTCCTGGGCCGAACTGGCCGGCTGGTTCGCCCCTGGGCCGAACACTGTTTCAGTCCAGGAGGTGTGTTTAAAAAAAACAAAAACAAAGGAAAACTGCAGCAGAAGTAAATTAAATAAAAATTACACATAGTCATATCATATACCAACTAGTACAAATGCCCGTGCGTTGCAACGGGCGAAATTGCTCAAAAAGTGCAATGGGCGAAAAACACTTCAAACCTGTTCGGTGCGCCATTACACGCCATTTCCTATATTAATTTCTGATAAACATCAGTAATAAGGTTACACTATTATCGTTTTTCGGAGCATGAGTTGTGGACATGAAGAACCCACCTAAACGTCTTTCATTCGGTTTTATTTTATGCTTTTTGGAAAACCATGAATATTCCTTTGTTTTCTTAAAAAATGAAAAAAAATTAATTTGTGTGTTCTTGTTAGAACTGAAACATATTTTGAAGACGAACATTTTGAACAAATGATTTTTTTGGAACACAATTAATATGGATTGGGGGAGTATTAAGATTTTAAATTCTTTGAACAATTTTGAATGTATTTTTGGAAATGGGCTATCTTTTGGAAATTTTGAGAGTTTTTTAAAGCATGAACATGTTGAAAATTGTGAATATTTTTTGAAAGCATGAACAAAGTGAAACACTATTTTTTTTAAATGCACTCTCAGTGTCCGTATTAAAAAGGATTTTTGGTGTCCACTTGATCACAAACCATCCCGAAGATGGCAACCAAAGACAATGAGCTCGGCGAGAAAAATGTAAAACTAATTTGTAATTCCACAGAAATGACCCTTGCAGAATCCATACAAAACGCAATCGAGCCAACCATTTTATAATGATATATTTAGAAGAAACTAAATGACGCTGCATGTTGTTTCAGAATCACGTTTATATTCTCTCCCATAGAATAATTACTTAAGTTCTTTCAAGACAGAACCATACAACAAAATGTTTCAGATGTCAGAATACTCTGAATCAGTTTATACACTCTGAAATATAAATGCAGGCCATATACATCCCGCTTCTGCAGCTAACCTAGCAAGTATTACACTTCTAGAACCAAACTTGAAAGTGAAATAGCACATAATTAGTAAAGAAGTAACCTCCATTTGAAGGCAATTGCATGCATTTGTGAATCCAAGCATAGTTATCTTGAAGAAATAATTCTGCAAATACAATATGGATCAAAAATTCAGAGATCTCATGAGAGGTGGACTGATGCCCAATATATCGGGAAACAATATGCATGTTTCACCATGTAGCTAGAACTGAAGCAAATTATCTAGAAGGAATAGAAAGAGAAATTAGTTCATGATCAAGGGACCAAATTGGTAAACAATACTATTATATTGAAAATAAACATCAACATCCGTAAATTTCACAATGACACAACTATAGTCTTGTGCCATATTCGGTTACACACCATGAAATGGAAGAGAACCGTACATAGTGATGAACAGTTGGCTTTGCCTGACCGAGCATCCGGAAATAAAATTTGCAAATTTTGGCAAATTTCAAAAAAAAATTGAAGTAAACATCGGAGCTTCAAAAACATAGTACAATGAAATGGATAGAAGAAGATTGCCAGCTAACTTTAAGGATCTTGTCAACTGCAGCATAAAACCAAAGTTGCAATAAGCTAAATTACGTAAAATAAAGATAAAAGTAACCAAAGTAACATGTTCCTTTCTAATCCCTATTTATAAGTTTTGTCACATCTCACTACTGGCAAGGAGGGTGGGATTTCCAGAACTCAGCTGCACTACTGCTTATAAGACAATTAAGCAGAGACCATATGTGGCTTCGGTCCAGGATTTGGTTTAGCGCCAAAACAACGCTTGGATCCGTGAAACAAACAATTCATCTCAGCAAAAGCAGCTACAAATATTTTTATTGGGTCATGTAAAGAGAATGGGCAGATAACACCAATCAGTTCAGGATTGATCCAAGGCCACACAGAACTGTCCCGAGATTCACTGCTGCCAGAATGGAGCAGATGCATTTAGTTAAGCATGAATATTTGCCGTGTGATTCCACAGTATGCAGTGTACGTACTTTAGTTAAGTATGGATATATATCTGAACTTGCAGAATATACATTGGTCAGTGCTATTATTTTTTATTCAAATTTTGTGTTCCACCATGATATAGAAATTGCATATAAAATACAGTTCAAAACAGGTGATGTAAATGAAATTACATATATTTATCACCGTTGGATGTTCAGTAAGTGTTCATAAATATATTTTATTTACCATATATTTTTACACAAACACAACATGACAACATCCGGTTGGTGCCGCCCGGTGGCGAGGAGGCAGCGTTTTTGTTAGCACCAATAACTGGAGATGCACACTACGGCGTGGATTGAGCTACAATGGGTGTGGGATCCAGGAGAGAGGATGAATGGGAGCAGTAAGGAGGGAGCGTGTGGGAGTGGGGGACCCGTGAGGGGTGATGGAATAGAGGAAGAAAATCCTTTTAATATAACCACTGTTGCTCCTTATATAGGTGCAGCTACGACCCATGCACACCTAACGCTAGGTTACAGACAAAATCATGGTATAAGCACAGGGGTTCTTATAGAGCAGACATGTCCAGTTCCTAAAGATTGCTTCTATTTTATCCTTAAGATGTTTAGTGCCATTGGTATTTAGAGCATATCGGTTCTGTGACATAAAGAAAAGCATGATCTTTGGTATACTATAGAACAAACATAATCACTATTCAGAGCTTGAAAAACATCATCTTGAAGAATGATTTTTTTTCTTCAAGAATTCGCCACAAGAATCCTGTAGAAAACACTCCGATCCAATATGAGGTCGGTGGAACTACATACATGACATGACAAAGAACAGATCACTCACCTAGGATTGCTTTTAAGTAGCAAGCGGCCTTCAGCGGGATGTAGTCCAATTGGTCACCAAAGAATCTAAAATCGACACAACACAGGTTGTTATTGTGGTGGACGGCAACAACACCCTCCCTAACGTAGATATCGCCGCAAGGTGCATTGGTCTGTCCGCTGCCACCACCCATCGTGGCAACATCAGAATGATGGTGACTCGGGCCTGGTTGCCCCTGGACTGGAAGAGCCTGATGGCGTGCGCCTAGAAAAATATCAAACTACATCTTAAGCAATGTCTACATTCCACCAAAATGGAAAAAGGATGCAAACAGAAATTTAGTATAATTGCAAGGAAATATGTGCTAACGAATTTTATGCAGACTAAGTGCACAATTAGGAAATAAAAAATACAAGCAGTCAAATACATGACCAAATAGCCGTCAAGTTCATTGACAAGAAAACTTGTAGAAATGAAGATAACTTTTAGACAGTCTAAGCAGCGTGGACCCCATATATAATACATGAAAGAAGAGCAAGCCCATCTAAGTTCCTGACCCCTGAACCACAGAGGCAAGCTATTGTTGTAGCAAGACAAAATGGAGCTGCAAAGCAGGTTAAATTGCAACTCCACATCCAAACTTAGCATGGCACTACATCTTTCTTGTTCAGAAGTAATTGAAAGATATCCAAACATTGGCTAACATACTTTCAGAAAAGCGCAGTCCCGATCATACTCACAAATAGAAGTTTTAGTTTCCAACTGGCAGTGATTTCCCCCTACCACAAGCCTCTGCCTACAGCTTTAAACTGAACCAACAAGTTATCATGTCATTTATTTACAAAGTAATGCTTAGAAGACTAATTTCCCTAGGGCAAGAGTCCAATATACTTTCAGAATGTGCAGTTTAGATTATCTTTTCTAGTACCAATTCTGAACATAGCACGACAGTTTAGCTCCTGTTATTTAAGCTCACAGTATTTAAACCGAGAATTGCTTGCATGTCATGAATTTTTTTTGTAGTCGTAATCCCAGTAGCATTTACTTGCGCATTTAGGAATATCATAGTTAAAGCTAAAGAGGAATTGTCCTAGCATAATTTACATTTCAGAAGCTTACAGTAGTAATGTAAATACAGATGGTTGAGAAGGAAGGAAGGAGCAGATGCTGCTGCTCCAGACCGAATCAAATCAAGGTGGTGCATTGTAGACCCTGCAATCTATCCATCCATTCAATTCCTATACAATCAAGTATTTGCACAGAAGGTGCAAACAGTCCACTGTAGACACTGCAGCAGAGAATAGATAGAGCTTCACTTGCAGAGCAGAGAATCGAATGGAATCCAACAGAGAGGTGAAGAAAAGAAGAAAGACCTGCAGATGGTAAAGGCCTCAAGGATGACGACCTGAAGATGGTGAGGGAACCCCATCACCATCAGGAAGAAGAATGCTTGAGCTACTGGTCCATGGCGATGTTGGGTGTGTGCCTGCGTGAGGGAGAGAATATCATCAGGGAAGGGGTGGAAAGAAGAGCAGAACCCTGGCGTCGGCACTCCCCTCTCCTCACGGGATTCAAGTGGTCGCCGAGGGAGAAGGGAACGGGCAGAGGGGTTATACCGCCGTCGTCGAGGTAGCCACCACCGTCATCATCGCCGTCGGTCACCATGGCCCGGCGGCTAGGTTATCCAGCGCGAGGAATGAGGGAGGGAGGGCGGATCTGACCGCTGCCTGAGCTGCCGCGGCCACAGAGAGAAGGAGAGGGGTCGCCGCGGCCATGGAGGCCCGCCTCCAACTACAAGGACTTTGCGCTGCCATGACGGATCCCTCCGTCTCCCGCGCCCGTCTGCCATCACCCGGCTCCGGCGAGCATGCCTGGGTCGCCGCACCGCCCTCTTTTCTCCCATCTTCTCTTCCTCACCACCCTGTCTCTTTTCTTCCATGGATCCGCCCGGGAAGCCGCGGTCCGGCCTTCCTCGTCGTCACCGGCGACCCCTGCCTCGCCGCCCGCCACTGGATCCGCCTCCCCAGCCCCTGCCGTGCACAGATCCGCCCCCTGCAAGCTCCAGCCGCCTCGCCCCCAGCCGCTCGAGCCACCGCGTTGACGTAAAAAAGACCGCGGGTTGAATATACCAAACTACAGGGTCCTTTTTGTAAAGTGAAACGTTTTCCCAAATTAGCCACTTAAAACGGGATGCGGGTTGAATAAGCAAAACTACAGGGACTTTTTTGCAAAACTGATGGCGACGTACAACCAGAAGCAATAGCTGGTTTATTAGTGGGTAAAGAAATGATCATAAAAATACCAATAATAAGGTGAACTATTTTCCAAGTTCAAATAAAATCCAAAATAAATCATAAAAGTCAAACAATGCTACGGTTGCATTTAAAATAAATAAAAATCATTTTTAAAATAGCCAAATGATTTCAAAGTTATTTTGTCCTAATTTTCTATTGAAGGGAATCATTTTACCCTTATTTCCATTTATTATTTTTAGAAGAAAATATTTTGAAAAGAAACTCAAATAACTCCCAGTTGGATTTAAATTTGGAATTTCAAACAACTTCGAATGGAAAATGGGTTTCAAATAACTTCAAAGTGACTTCCGTTTTATTTCTTTGAAACTTCCAACTCTCTTTCTTCAAATATGAAAAAGTCATTTTATCTTCCCTCATGAACTCATTGAGCTGCTTAAAGTTTCTAAATTTAAAATATTACAAAATGGAATTCAAATCATTTTCAAACCCCTTTTCATTTCTTTAAATGGAAGAAGTCGTATCATCTTCACTCTAGGGTTTTGTGATGAAATTAATTTGAATTCAGGAAGATCAAAATGCAAGATGCAAAGTTTTGGGAAAGTACTTTTATTCCCTCTCATTCAACTTTTAAAAAGTTTTCAATTTCCAATCATTTTCACACAATCAATCACACAACAATCAAACAAACAATCATAATAATTTATTTAATATAACATCCCAAAATTTAGAATTTTGGGATGTTACATCGCAAAATAAAATAGTATTCAAATTAGGATGCATTCAATTATAAGCAAAACTACATCATCTCCATGCGTCCATACATCGTCGAATATTATCACAAATACACCTCGAATACTATCATACATATAGCATCGCCAGTACAGCTAGAACCGTAGCGCCCGACGGGTATCGGCGCGGGCGGTGGACACCCAAAGGGAAGGAACCATCACAGGATCATAGCTCCAGTGAGATCCCTGAAGAACCTGCCATGTATTGTCGAACCTGCCCTCCAACGCAACCATGTAGCGACGGACGTGCTGGTCCTCCTCGCTGACACGGTGACATACCACCTCCGCGGTGTCCGGAAGCCTCAGCACCGTCACTGGCCCACATGACCGCCACCAAACAAGGATCGGGTCAACGACAGGCTGGCTCCTCACCAACCTACGCCCCCCGGAAGGTAGCACCTCCCAAAACCGGCCCGGGAGGAGCCCAGTCCCGGACATGGCCCCTCTCATCAAGCCGGCCTCCTCCGCCGAGTCTACGACGAGGATGCGGGATAGGCATCGTCGATGTCGATGCGGGAATAATTGCTTTAACTAAAAAACAAACTAGTTCTATTAATTTCCCTACTATAAATAGAATAAAGTAGTACTTACTAAAAATAAACTAGCTAGTTTAACTAGTTCTATTATTTTTTGAACTAATTCTATTAAACACTTTCTAAGTAGTACTTACTAAAAGTTATCGGGGAGGGGGGTACGTATATCGACAACGACATACCCGATAAAAAAATAAGAAGAGGAAGAAGAAGAAATAAAAGAGGAGAAGAAGAAAGGAATAGAGGAGGAGATCGAAGAAAAAAAGAAAAAAAGAGGAGAAGAAGAAAAATAGAATAATATATTATTCTATTTCTTCTTATTCTCCTCTATTTCTTCTTCTTCTACTCTTTTTTTTCTTCTTTTTCATCTTCTTATTTATATCTCCTCTTCTTCCTCTCCTCTTCTTCTTATTCTTCTTCTTCTCCTTCTTTCTATTCTTATTTTCCTTTTTTCTCTCCTTTTTCTTCTAAATATGAACATACATAAATGACTTTGATCATACACAATTTCTATGAACAAAAAAATCATAAAAATTCTATGAACAAAATTACAACAGAAAAAAATCATAAAAATTCTATGAAAAAAATTGATATATTCTTTGCATATGAACATACAAACATTTGCATATTCAATAATAATATCACCAAAAAAAATCTAAACCACACATCTAAATTACAACAACTAAATTAACTACACATCCAAATTAATACAACTAAATTACAAATTTAAACTACACATATATAATAGCTAGGGGGTGCGGCGGCAGCAGCGGCGGCCATTACAGGGAGGAGGAGGGGATCGGGTGGTGCTCACAGGGTGCGCGGTGACGGCGACGAGGAGGCAGCGTCGGGGCAGGGGCGGCGTGGGGCGGCGACGGCATGGGCTCGAGGGCGGCGCACGGCATCGGCTTGGGCTTGGGGGCACGGGCGACGGCGGCGGGGCAGCCTGGCGGCGTCGAGGAGGTCGGCGTCGTCGGGCGGCAACTGGCGATGAAATCTGAAAAAATGCTAAGTGCCGGCTTATATAGGAAAAGCTTTAGTCCTGGTTCGTGGCACGAACCGGTACCAAAGCCCACCTTCAGTCCCGGTTGGTGCCACCAACCGGGACCAAAGGCCTCTTTTCAGCAGCCCAAAGGGCGGGAAGTAGAGGCCTTTGGTCCCGGTTGGTGGCACAAACCGAGACTAAAGAGGGGGCATTGGTACCGGCTGGTGCCATGAACCGGTACCAATGTTTGCCTTTAGTACCGGTTGGTGCCACGAACCGGGACCAAAGGCCTTTGCTTCCCGCCCCAACCGGGACTAAAGGCCTTGTGCTGCCCGCATCTCGGCACGAAAGTTTAGTCCCACCTCGCTAGCTGAGGGAGCTTGAGAGTGGTTTATAAGCCCCACTCCCGCTGCCCTCTCGAGCTCCTCTCAAATGCAGGCTTTCGGGCCTAAACACACTGTATTTTTCTGTGGGCCTATTGGGCCTTCTACGGGCCTGAATCCTGGCCCATGGGTGGGTTTCTAGTCGTATTCAGGCCGTGGTGGCCCAGTAGGTGGTGTTTTTTTATTTTTCCCAGTTTATTTCTTTTCTTTTTTGCTTTATTTATTTTATTTTGTTTCTACTTACAACAAAATACTTATTTATTTTATTTTGTTTTGTTTCTAATTACTTATTTATTTTATTTTATGATAATTCTTTTTGCTATTAAAGTTTCTAACAAAAAAAGTTCTTTATGAAAAATCTTTTTTGCTTTTAATGATTTTGAACAGAAAAAACTTTGATAATTTTAGTTGCATCAATTTTATATAATTATAGTTTCAGTAATACTAGAGGTTGCTTATAATGTTTTGAACAGAAAATACGTTGATAATTTTAGTTTCATAAATTTTATTTATGTTATTAAAGTTTATTTTATTTTGTTTCTACTTATATATTTTATTAAAGTTTATTTTATTCTGTTTCTAATTAATTATTTTTTATGATATTTGTTATTTTCCATGCATTTACTGTTTATTTTGAGCTATAAGACCCAGAAATTGAAAAACACTAGAAATGAACTCTGAAAAGGTTGAAAGTTGGCATGGTATTATCATTTCACCCACATAGCATGTGCAAAAAAGTAGAGAGGGTTACGGCAAAAACTGGATGCACTTGGTGTACAAAACGGACAATTTGTTTCGAAGTATCAGGATTTCATACGGAAACTCGTCTATTACAACATGCATTTCAAATGAACTACGAAAAGGTTGAAAGTTGGCATGGTATCATCATGATAGTTGTGGAGAAAAAGTCTACACATTTTTTTGCTTGTGTGCTTTGCTTATTGCACCGTAACCATGGATAATCTTCATCGTTTATCAGGATGCTTGGGTCAGCCTTGACTTTGAAGGGAGGAATTTTATGAAACTTTTCATAATCTTCAGACATGTCTGTCTTGCCCTCCACTCCCACAATGTCCCTTTTTCCTGAAAGAACCATGTGGCGCTTTGCCTCATCGTATGATGTATTTTGATGGGGAACGTAGTAATTTCAAAATTTTCCTACGCACACGCAAGATCATGGTGATGCATAGCAACGAGAGGGGAGAGTGTTGTCCACGTACCCTCGTAGACCGTAAGCGGAAGCGTTAGCAGTCGTACGTCTTCACGATCCGACCGATCAAGTACTGAACGTACGGCACCTACGAGTTCAGCACACGTTCAGCCCGATGACGTCCCTCGAACTCCGATCCAGCCGAGTGTTGAGGGAGAGTTTCGTCAGCATGACGGCGTGGTGACGATGTTGATGTTCTACCAACGCAGGGCTTCGCCTAAGCACCGCTACAGTATTATCGAGTTGGACTATGGTGGAGGGGGGCACCGCACACGGCTAAGAGATGATCAACTTGATCAACTTGTGTATCTAGAGGTGCCCCCTGCCCCTGTATATAAAGGAGCAAGGGGAGAGGTGGCCGGCCTAGGAGGAGGGCGCGCCAAGGGGGGAGTCCTACTCCCACCGGGAGTAGGACTCCTCCTTTCCTTGTTGGAGTAGGAGAGAAGGAAAGAGGGGGAGAGGAACAAGGAAAAGTGGGCTGCACCCCTTGTCCAATTCGGACCAGAGGGGGGGGGCGCCTCCTTCCTTTTGGCCTCTCTCCTCTATTCCCGTATGGCCCAATAAGGCCCATATACTCCCCGGCGAATTCCCGTAACTCTCCGGTACTCCGAAAAATACCCGAATCACTCGGAACCTTTCCGATGTCCGAATATAGTCATCCAATATATCGATCTTTACGTCTCGGCCATGTCAAGACTCCTCGTCATGTCCCCGATCTCATCCGGGACTCCGAACTCCTTCGGTACATCAAAACTCATAAACTCATAATATAACTGTCATCGAAACCTTAAGCGTGCGGACCCTACGGGTTCGAGAACAATGTAGACATGACCGAGACATGTCTCTGGTCAATAACCAATAGCGGAACCTGGATGCTCATATTGGCTCCCACATATTCTACGAAGATCTTTATCGGTCAGACCGCATAACAACATACGTTGTTCCCTTCGTCATCGGTATGTTACTTGCCCGAGATTTGATCATCGGTATCTCAATACCTGGTTCAATATCATTACCGGCAAGTCTCTTTACTCGTTTCGTAATACATCATCCCGCAACTAACTCATTAGTTGCAATGCTTGCAAGGCTTAACTGGTGTGCATTACCGAGAGGGCCCAGAGATACCTCTCCGACAGTCGGAGTGACAAATCCTAATCTCGAAATACGCCAACCCAACAAGTACCTTCAGAGACACCTGTAGAGCACCTTTATAATCACCCAGTTACGTTGTGACGTTTGGTAGCACACAAAGTGTTCCTCCGGTAAACGGGAGTTGCATAATCTCATAGTCATAGGAACATGTATAAGTTATGAAGAAAGCAATAGCAACAAACTAAACGATCAAGTGCTATGCTAACGGAATGGGTCAAGTCAATCACATCATTCTCCTAATGATGTGATCCCGTTAATCAAATGACAACTCATGTCTATGGTTTAGGAAACATAACCATCTTTGATCAACGAGCTAATCAAGTAGAGGCATACTAGTGACGCTCTGTTTGTCTATGTATTCACACATGTATTATGTTTCCTGTTAATACAATTCTAGCATGAATAATAAACATTTATCATGATATAAGGAAATAAATAATAACTTTATCATTGCCTCTAGGGCATATTTCCTTCAGTCTCCCACTTGCACTAGAGTCAATAATCTAGTTCACATCACCATGTGATTTAATACCAATAGTTCACATCACCATGTGATTAACACCCATACTTCACATCAACATGTGACCAACACCCAAAGGGTTTACTAGAGTCAATAATCTAGTTCACATCGCTATGTGATTAACAACCAAAGAGTACTAAGGTGTGATCATGTTTTGCTTGTGAGAGAAGTTTAATCAACGGGTCTGCCATATTCAGATCCGTACGTATTTTGCAAATTTCTGTGTCAACAATGCTCTGCACGGAGCTACTCTAGCTAATTGCTCCCACTTTCAATATGTATCCAGATTGAGACTTAGAGTCATCTGGATTAGTGTCAAAACTTGCATTGACGTAACCCTTTATGGTGAACCTTTTGTCACCTCCATAATCGAGAAACATATCCTTATTCCACTAAGGATAATTTTGACCAATGTCCAGTGATCTACTCCTAGATCACTATTGTACTCCCTTGCCAAACTCAGGGCATGGTATACAATAGGTCTGGTACACAGCATGGCATACTTTATAGAACCTATGGCTGAGGCATAGGGAATGACTTTCATTCTCTCTCTATCTTCTGCCGTGGTCGGGCTTTGAGTCTTACTCAATTTCACACCTTGTGACACAGGAAAGAACTCTTTCTTTGACTATTCCATTTTGAACTACTTCAAAAACTTGTCAAGGTATGTACTCATTGAAAACTTATCAAGCGTCTTGATCTATCTCTATAGATCTTGATGCTCAATATGTAAGCAGCTTCACCGAGGTCTTTCTTTGAAAAACTCCTTTCAAACACTCCTTTATGCTTTGCACAATAATTCTACATTATTTCCGATCAACAATATGTCATACACATATACTTATCAGAAATGTTGTAGTGCTCCCACTCACTTTCTTGTAAATACAGGCTTCACTGCAAGTCTGTATAAAACTATATGCTTTGATTAACTTATCAAAGCGTATATTCCAACTCCGAGATGCTTGCACCAGTCCATAGATGGATCGTTGGAGCTTGCATATTTTGTTAGTACCTTTAGGATTGACAAAACCTTCTGCTTGCATCATATACAACTCTTTTTTAATAAATCCATTAAGGAATGCAGTTTTGTTTATCCATTTGCCAGATTTCATAAAATGCGGCAATTGCTAACATGATTCGGACAGACTTAAGCATAGATACGAGTGAGAAACTCTCATCGTAGTCAACACCTTGAACTTGTCGAAAACCTTTTGCGACAATTCTAGCTTTTTAGATAGTAACAGTACTATCAACGTCCGTTTTCCTCTTGAAGATCCATTTAATCTCAATGACTCGCCGATCATTGGGCAAGTCAATCAAAGTCCATACTTTGTTCTCATACATGGATCTCATATCAGATTTCATGGCCTCAAACCATTTCGCGGAATCTGGGCTCATCATCGCTTCCTCATAGTTCACAAGTTCGTCATGGTCTAGTAACATGACTTCCAGAACAGGATTACCGTACCACTCTGGTGCAGATCTCACTCTGGTTTACCTACGAGGTTCGGTAGTAACTTGATCTGAAGTTACATGATCATCATCATTAGCTTCCTCACTAATTGGTGTAGTAGTCACAGGAACAGATTTCTGTGATGAACTACTTTCCAATAAGGGAGCAGGTACAGTTACCTCATCAAGTTCTACTTTCCTCCCACTCACTTCTTTCGAGAGAAACTCCTTCTCTAGAAAGTATCCATTCTCAGCAATGAATATATTGCCTTCGGATCTGTGATAGAAGGTGTACCCAACATTTTCTTTTGGGTATCCTATGAAGATTTACTTCTCCGATTTGGGTTCGAGCTTATCAAGTTGAAACTTTTTCACATAAGCATCGCAGTCTCAAACTTTAAGAAACGACAGCTTAGGTTTCTCGCCAAACCACAGTTCATACGGCGTCGTCTCAACGGATTTAGATGGTGCCCTATTTAACGTGAATGTAGTTGTCTCTAATGCATAACCCCAAAACGATAGTGGTAATCGGTAAGAGACATCATGGATCGCACCATATCTAATAAAGCACGGTTAGGACATTCAGACACACCATTACACTGTGGTGTTCCAGGTGGCGTAAGTAGTGAAACTATTCCACATTGTTTTAACTGAAGGCCAAACTCGTAACTCAAATATTTTACTTCTGCGATCATATCGTAGAAATTTTTATTTTCGTTACGATGATTCTCCACTTCACTCTGAAATTCTTTGAACTTTTCAAATATTTCAGACTTGTGTTTCATCAAGTAGATATACTCATATCTGCTCAAATCATCTGTGAAGATCAGAAAATAAGGATACGTGCCGCGAGCCTCAATATTCATCGGACCACATACATCAGTATGTATGATTTCCAACAAATCTGTTGCTCGCTCCATTCTTCCGGAGAACGGAGTCTTAGTCATCTTGCCCATGAGGCATGGTTCGCAAGCATCAACTAATTCATAATCAAGTGATTCCAAAAGCCCATCAACATGGATTTTCTTCATGCGCTTTACACCAATATGACCTAAACGGCAGTGCCACAAATAAGTTGCACTATCATTATTAACTTTGCATCTTTTGGCTTCAATATTATGAAAATGTGTATTACCACGATTGAGATCCAACAAACCATTTTCATTGGGTGTATGACCATAGAAGGTTTTATTCATATAAACAGAACAACAATTATTCTCTAACTTACATGAATAACCGTATTGCAATAAACATGATCCAATCATATTTATGCTTAACGCAAACACCAAATAACACTTATTTAGGTTCAACACTAATCCCGAAAGTATAGGGAGTGTGCGATGATGATCATATCAATCTTGGAACCACTTCCAACACACATCGTCACTTCACCCTTAACTAGTCTCTGTTCATTCCGCAACTCCCGTTTCGAGTTACTACTCTTAGCAACTAAACCAGTATCAAATACTGAGGGGTTGCTACGAACACTAGTAAAATACACATCAATAATCTGTATATCAAATATACCTTTGTTCACTTTGCCATCCTTCTTATCCGCCAATACTTGGGGCAGTTCCGCTTCCAGTGACCAGTCCCTTTGCAGTAGAAGCACTTAGTCTCAGGCTTAGGACCAGATTTGGGATTCTTCACTTGAGCAGCAACTTGCTTGCCGTTCTTCTTGAAGTTCCCCTTCTTCCCTTTGCCCTTTTCTTGAAACTAGTGGTCTTGTCTACCATCAACACTTGATATTTTTTTTTGATTTCTACCTTCGTTGATTTCAGTATTACGAAGAGCTTGGGAATCGTTTCTGTTATCCCTTGCATATCATAGTTCATCACGAAGTTCTACTAACTTGGTGATGGTGACTAGAGAATTATGTCAATCACTATCTTATCTGGAAGATTAACTCCCACTTGATTCAAGCGATTGTAGTACCCAGACAATCTGAGCACATGCTCACTGCTTGAGCTATTCTCCTCCATCTTTTTAGCTATAGAACTTGTTGGAGACTTCATATCTCTCAACTCGGGTATTTGCTTGAAATATTAACTTCAACTCCTGGAACATCTCATATGGTCCATGACATTCAAAACGTCTTTGAAGTCCCGATTCTAAGCCGTTAAGCATGGTGCACTAAACTATCAAGTAGTCATCATATTGAGCTAGCCAAACGTTCATAACGTCTGCATCTACTCCTGCAATAGGTCTGTCACCTAGCGGTGCATCAAAGACATAATTCTTCTATGCAACAATGAGGATAATCCTCAGATCACGGATCCAATCCGCATCATTGCTACTAACATTTTTCAACATAATTTTTCTCTAGGAACACAATAAACTGGGAGCAACATCGTGAGCTATTGATCTACAACATAGATATGCTAATACTACCAGGACTAAGTTCATGATAAATTAAAGTTCAATTAATCATATTACTTAAGAACTCCCGCTTAGATAGACATCCCTCTAATCCTCTAAGTGATCACGTGATCCAAATCAACTAAACCATAACCGATCATCACGTGAAATGGAGTAGCTTTCAATGGTGAACATCACTTATGTTGATCATATCTACTATATGATTCACGCTCGACCTTTTGGTCTCAGTGTTCCGAGGCCATATTTGCATATGCTAGGCTCATCAAGTTTAACCTGAGTATTCTGCGTGTGCAAAACTGGCTTGCACCCGTTGTAGATGGACGTAGAGCTTATCACACCCGATCATCACGTGGTGTCTGGGCACGACGAACTTTGGCAACGGTGCATACTCAGGGAGAACACTTTTATCTTGAAATTTAGTGAGAGATCATCTTATAATGCTACCGTCAATCAAAGCAAGATAAGATGCATAAAAGATAAACATCACATGCAATCAATATAAGTGATATGATATGGCCATCATCATCTTGTGCTTGTGATCTCCATCTCCGAAGCACCGTCATGATCACCATCGTCACCGGCGCGACAGCTTGATCACCATCGTAGCATCGTTGTCGTCTCGCCAATCTTATGCTTCCACGACTATCGCTACCGCTTAGTGATAAAGTAAAGCATTACAGCGCAATTGCATTGCATACAATAAAGCGACAACCATATGGCTCCTGCCAGTTGCCGATAACTCAGTTACAAAACATGATCATCTCATACAATAAAATTTAGCATCATGTCTTGACCATATCACATCACAACATGCCCTGCAAAAACAAGTTAGACGTCCTCTACTTTGTTGTTGCAAGTTTTACGTGGCTGCTACGGGCTTAAGCAAGAACCGTTCTTACCTACGCATCAAAACCACAACGATAGTTTGTCAAGTTGGTGTTGTTTTAACCTTCGCAAGGACCGGGCGTAGCCACACTTGGTTCAACTAAAGTTGGAGAAACTGACACCCGCCAGCCACCTGTGTGCAAAGCGCGTCGGTAGAACCAGTCTCGCGTAAGCGTACGCGTAATGTCGGTCCGGGCCGCTTCATCCAACAATACCGCCGAACCAAAGTATGACATGCTGGTAAGCAGTATTACTTATATCGCCCACAACTCACCTGTGTTCTACTCGTGCACAACATCAACGCATAAAACCTAGGCTCAGATGCCACTGACGGGGAACGTAGTAATTTCAAAATTTTCCTATGCACACGCAAGATCATGGTGATGCATAGCAACGAGAGGGGAGAGTGTTGTCCACGTACCCTCGTAGACCGTAAGCGGAAGCGTTAGCACAACGCAGTTGATGTAGTCGTACGTCTTCACGATCCGACTGATCAAGTACCGAACGTACGGCACCTCCGAGTTTAGCACACGTTCAGTCCGATGACGTCCCTCGAACTCCGATCCAGCCGAGTGTTGAGGGAGAGTTTCGTCAGCACGACGGCGTGGTAACGATGTTGATGTTCTACCAACGCAGGGCTTCGCCTAAGCACCGCTAAAGTATTATCGAGTTGGACTATGGTGGAGGGGGCACCGCACACGGCTAAGAGACGATCAACTTGATCAACTTGGGTATCTAGAGGTGCCCCCTGCCCCTGTATATAAAGGAGCAAGGGGAGAGGTGGCCGGCCTAGGAGGAGGGCGCGCCAAGGGGGGAGTCCTACTCCCACCGGGAGTAGGACTCCTCCTTCCCTTGTTGGGGTAGGAGAGAAGGAAAGAGGGGGAGAGGAACAAGGAAAAGTGGGCTGCACCCCTTGTCCAATTCGGACCAGAGGGGGGGGCGCGCCTCCTTCCTTTTGGCCTCTCTCCTCTATTCCCGTATGGCCCAATAAGGCCCATATACTCCCCGGCGAATTCCCGTAACTCCCCGGTACTCCGAAAAATACCCGAATCACTCGGAACCTTTCCGATGTCCGAATATAGTCATCCAATATATCGATCTTTACGTCTCGGCCATGTCAAGACTCCTCATCATGTCCCCGATCTCATCCGGGACTCCGAACTCCTTCGGTACATCAAAACTCCTAAACTCATAATATAACTGTCATCGAAACCTTAAGCGTGCGGACCCTACGGGTTCGAGAACAATGTAGACATGACCGAGACATGTCTCTGGTTAATAACCAATAGCGGAAGCTGGATGCTCATATTGGCTCCCACATATTCTACGAAGATCTTTATCGGTCAGACCGCATAACAACATACGTTGTTCCCTTTGTCATCGGTATGTTACTTGCCCGAGATTTGATCGTCGGTATCTCAATACCTAGTTCAATCTCGTTACCGGCAAGTCTCTTTACTCGTTTCGTAATACATCATCCTGCAACTAACTCATTAGTTGCAATGCTTGCAAGGCTTAACTAGTGTGCATTACCGAGAGGGCCCAGAGATACCTCTCCGACAGTCGGAGTGACAAATCCTAATCTCGAAATACGCCAACCCAACAAGTACCTTCGGAGACACCTGTAGAGCACCTTTATAATCACCCAGTTACGTTGTGACGTTTGGTAGCACACAAAGTGTTCCTCCGGTAAACAGGAGTTGCATAATCTCATAGTCATAGGAACATGTATAAGTTATGAAGAAAGCAATAGCAACAAACTAAACGATCAAGTGCTATGCTAACGGAATGGGTAAAGTCAATCACATCATTCTCCTAATGATGTGATCCCATTAATCAAATGACAACTCATGTCTATGGTTTAGGTAACATAACCATCTTTGATCAACGAGCTAGTCAAGTAGAGGCATACTAGTGACACTCTGTTTGTCTATGTATTCACACATGTATTATGTTTCCATTAATACAATTCTAGCATGAATAATAAACATTTATCATGATATAAGGAAATAAATAATAACTTTATCATTGCCTCTAGGGCATATTTCCTTCAGTATTCGCTTCCTTATCTTTTCTTTTTCTCGGTCTGGTAGACATGTCCTTCACATAGATAACCTGTGCCACATCATTGGCTAGGACGAACGGTTCGTTAGTGTACCCAAGATTGTTTGGATCCACTGTTGTCATTCCGTACTGTGGGTCTACCTGTACCCCGCCTCCTGACAGATTAACCCATTTGCACTTAAACAAAGGGACCTTAAAATCATGTCCGTAGTCAAGTTCCCATATGTCCATTATGTAACCATAATATGTGTCCTTTCACCTCTCGGTTGTTGCATCAAAGTGGACACCGCTGTTTTGGTTGGTGCTCTTTTGATCTTGGGAGATCATGTAAAATGTATTCCCATTTATCTCGTATCCTTTGTAAGTCAATACAGTCGAAGATGGTCCCCTGGACAACGAGTACAACTCATCACAAACAGTTGTGTCACCTCTGAGACGTGTTTCCAACCAACTGCTGAAAGTCCTGATGTGTTCATATGTAATCCCGTCGTCACACTGCTCCGGGTGTTTGGAGCGCAGACTGTTCTTGTGTTCATCGACATATGATACGTCTCCAACGTATCTATAATTTTTGATTGCTCCATGCTATATTATCTACTGTTTTGGACCATATTGGGATTTATTTTCCACTTTTATATTACTTTTGGGACTAACCTATTAACCGGAGGCCCAACCAAGAATTGCTTTTTTTTGCCTATTTTAGTGTTTCGAAGAAATGGAATGTCAAACGGAGTCCAAACGGAATGAAACCTTCGGGAACGTGATTTTCTCACCGAATATGATCCAGGAGACTTGGATGCCACATCAAGAAAGAAGGGAGGCGGCCACGAGGGTGGAGGGCGCGCCCCCTGCCTCGTGGGCCCCTCTTTGCTCCACCGACGTACTCCTTACTCCTATATATACCTACGTACCCCCAAACGATCAGATACGGAGCCAAAAACCTAATTCCACCGCCGCAACCTTCTGTATCCACGAGATCCCATATTGGGGCCTGTTCCGGAGCTCCGCCGGAAGGGGAATCCACCACGGAGGGCTTCTACATCAACATCATAGCCCCTCCGATGAAGTGTGAGTAGTTTACCTCAGACCTTCGGGTCCATAGTTAGTAGCTAGATGGCTTCTTCTCTCTTTTTGGATCTCAATACAATGTTCTCCCCCTCTCTCGTGGCGATCTATTCGATGTAATCTTCTTTTTGCGGTGTGTTTGTTGAGACCGATGAATTGTGGGTTTATGATCAAGATTATCTATGAACAATATTTGAATCTTCTCTGAATTCTTTTATGTATGATTGGTTATCTTTGCAAGTCTCTTCGAATTATCAGTTTGGTTTGGCCTACTAGATTGGTTTTTCTTGCAATGGGAGAAGTGCTTAGCTTTGGGTTCAATCTTGCGGTGTCCTTTCCCAGTGATAGTAGGGGCAGCAAGGCACGTATTGTATTGTTGCCATCGAGGATAACAAGATGGTTTTTTTTATCATATTGCATGAATTTATCCCTCTACATCATGTCATCTTGCTTAAGGCGTTACTCTGTTTTTATTAACTTAATACTCTAGATGCATGCTGGATAGCGGTCGATGAGTGGAGTAATAGTAGTAGATGCAGGCAGGAGTCGGTCTACTTGTCTCGGACGTGATGCCTATAAACATGATCATACCTAGATATTCTCATAACTATGCTTAATTCTGTCAATTGCTCAATGATACGTCCATTTTGCATCATGCTTTTATATCGATATTTATTGCGTTATGGGCTGTCTCACAATACTTATGGCTATTATCTCTTATTTTACAAGGTTTACATAAGGAGGGAGAATGCCGGCAGCTGGAATTCTAGGCTGGAAAAGGAGCAAATATTAGAGACCTATTCTGCACAACTCCAAAAGTCCTGAAACTCCACGGAATATCTTACAATAAATAATAAAAAATCCTCACCAAAGATGAAGGCCAGGGGGCCCACACCCTGTCCACGAGGGTGGAGGGCACGCCCCCTACCTCGTGGCCCCCCTGGTGGCTCTCCGATGACCATCTTCTGCTATATGAAGTCTTTCGTCAAGAAAAAACAAGAAGCAACCTTTCGGGACGAGACTCCGCCGCCACGAGGCAAAACCTTGGCGGAACCAATCTAGGGCTTCGGCAGAGCTATTTTGCCGGGGACACTTCCCTCCGGGAGGGGGAAATCATCACCATCGTCATCACCAACGCTCCTCTCATCGGGAGAGGGCAATCTCCATCAACATCTTCACCAGCACCATCTCATCTCAAAACCCTAGTTCATCTCTTGTATCCAATTCTTGTCTCTAAGTCCGGGATTGGTGCTAGTAGGTTGCTAGTAGTGTTGGTTACTCCTTGTAGTTGATGCTAGTTGGTTTATTTGGTGGAAGATCATATGTTCAGATCCTTTATGCATATTATTACCCCTCTGATTATGAACATGAATATGCTTTGTGAGTAGTTACGTTTGTTCCTGAGGACACAGGAGAAGTCTTGCTATTAGTAGTCATGTGAATTTGGTATTCGTTTAATATTTTGATGAGATGTATGTTGTCTAGCCTCTAGTGGTGTTATGTGAACGTCGACTACATAACACTTCACCATTATTTGGGCCTAGAGGAAGGAATTGGGAAGTAATAAGTAGATGATGGGTTGCTAGAGTGACAGAAGCTTAAACCCTAGTTTATGCGTTGCTTCGTAAGGGGCTGATTTGGATCCACATGTTTCATGCTATGATTAGGTTTACCTTAATACTTTTGTTGTAGTTGCAGATGCTTGCAATAGAGGTTAATAATAAGTGGGATGCTTGTTCAAGTAAGAACAGCACCCAAGCACCAGTCGACCCACATATCATATTATCAAAGTACCGAACGCGAATCATATGAACATGATGAAAACTAGCTTGACGATATTCCCATGTGTCCTCGGGAGCGCTTTTCCTTATATAAGAGTTTGTCCAGGCTTGTCCTTTGCTACAAAAAGGATTGGGCCACCTTGCTGCACTTTATTTACTTTTGTTACTTGTTGCTCGTTACAAATTATCTTGTCACAAAACTATCTGTTACCACTTATTTCAGTACTTGCAGAGAATACCTTGCTGAAAACCGCTTGTCATTTCCTTCTGCTCCTCGTTGGGTTCGACACTCTTACTTATTGAAAGGACTACGATAGATCCCCTATACTTGTGGGTCATCAAGACTCTTTTCTGGCGCCGTTGCCGGGGAGTGAAGCGCCTTTGGTAGGTGGAATTTGGTAAGGAAAAATTTATATAGTGTGCTGAAATTTACTGTCACTTGTTACTATGGAAAGTAATCCTCTGAGGGGCTTGTTTGGGGTATCTTCACCCCGTCCAGTAGAGCAAAGAGTTGCTCCTCAACCTACTGAACCCATTGAAAATGAAACTCCTTTTGAATTTCCTTCGGGTATGATAAAAAAACTGCTAGCTAATCCTTTTACAAGAGATGGAACAAAGCATCCTGATGAGCACTTAATATATGTGGATGAAGTTTGTGGATTATTTAAGCTTGCAGGTATATGCGATGATGTTGCTAAGAAGAAGGTCTTCCCTTTATCTTTGAAGGGAGACGCATTGACATGGTATAGGCTATGTGATGATACGATATCATAGAACTATAGAAGATTGAAATTGGAATTTCATCAAAAGTATTACCCTATACATCTTGTTCATCGTGATCGCAACTATATATATAACTAGTCAATCAACCCGTGCACCACACGGGCTAGTAGTTTTAAGAAATAGAAAAATAGTTTTTGAATAACATTATCCCTTTTAAGACAGTCATTGAAATCATTTTATAGATACCATTTAGTAATGGAAAGTTTTATGTTCCTTTGGTTGTATGACAGTATGCTTCCACTTATTTCCACAGTTTATGATAGCCCTGATGGTCTCATATATACGACTATTATTTACTGATGCGACAACTTTTTCCACGATTTTAAATCATTGAAATGCAAATGTAAACAAACCCAAATACTATTTAGCAATTTATACAGTGCCATAATAAATGAATGATCATGTTAGAGGATCACAATTCGTCAGCCTTAAATAATGTTGAAATAATTTGTAATATGATATTAGAAGGGAGCATGAAGCAAGATAATCAAATACGGAAATTATATTATGTATAAACTGTACATACATTGGTATGAAATTATTGTTTATAAATATTATATCAAGATTTTTTCAATTACATGGGCAGTCTCTTGCAGCAATAAGTATGATCATGGTGGACAATATTTTTTCAATCTAAGCCAGTTAAAAAAAGCGAAGTGATTATAATGGACAAATGGAAGGTATTTTTCAATTATCATGATGGAAGTGATTTAATGAAATGCAACTATAAAAATGAGGTCTTTAGCTGTCAACAACAAAACAAAATGTTCATACTGATTGTTAATATAGTGCCTTCTGCATTGAACTGTGGGAACAGAATATGAGAAGCAGTTGGTACACACGTGAATGATGGGTAAGCATATACCTGCCTGAACGTCATCCATCCAGGAACGGAATCAAACCCAAACAGGAAGCATCCTATTGGAAGATGCCATGGAGATGATTTCAAGAAAATGAAAAGGCTGGCATGATGCAGCCATTCCCGCTTCTTGTACATACCATGTCGCACTTTGTCTATCACCGCTGGCTGCTGGTTCTGTTTCTTCCTAATGCGCCTACATGATCATCATGTAGAGAGCATCTTTCTTCTAGTGCCCAGTCGTGGCGCGCAACTCTAAAAACGCGTAGAGAAAGGAAATAAGTGCATTGTAAGACCGCTCCTATATATAATGGTATATTGTTCGGTTGTAATGAAAATATTTAATGTTAAGAAATTGTATGCATGAAGCTCCTGTAAGCCATACCATTTATCTTTGAAACCCCACTCTCAATCATATATGAAAAATAAATTAGCTCAAAATATAATATGCAACTAATTTTTTTGGGAGTAATAGCCGACTAAAAATTAATTATCAGTATATTCTTTTCGTCTGTTACGGTAAGCAAACAACATTATTCTATAGACTTCTAAACATTTGTGTTAGGAAATATTATAGTAAAATAAATTCTGGTTGATAACTTTCTGAAGGTGATTTCCTCAGATCTGATAAACACGTTGAAAATATATTTTAGAATAAAAAAAGAAAACTTTTGATGTTTTTAGAATCTTTTGGCTTAAGCCTTCAGATGAATCCTAACCTTGATTGCATAGACAAAGGGATTTAAATGCAAGAAGGCGTTGGTGGTTTGTATAAAAACCAAAAAACAAAGGAAAGCCCAATGTTAGCCAACCCAAAAGAATCAGAAAGTGTAAACCCATGCATCCTTTGTAAGTATAAAAATCTCTTCACATTTGTACAAACCACTTTATCTGGCTGCATAATGGAAAATTAGTTGGAGCCCATTACGATTTAAGAACATGTCAAAAGCACATGGGCGAACTTGGAATGGATGATGGCTCGTTATGTGATATGTACGCCTAGGACTTAACAGATATGTACTATCAAAATTGCTATGCCTTTTCAACAATGAAAGCCTGAGAAAAGCTAACATTGATCGATAAACGGAAGTTTGCACTATCATTTGTGGACCCTCCACGTACCTATCAGCCAAAGTACACATTGATTTTCTTACACATTGAAGAGCAACTACCGAAAAACCGATCGTAGCATATATCATAGGACAACGAAACGGATCGGATTTAACAGCAAGTAGGAGAGGTGCATATGCCTTATCTTACTGTGATACGTGAGACTGATACAACAACAAAGCTGAATTAAGGCGGGTAGACCACCGTCAATGCTGCGGCCAATGTGCAAGATCTGCATGACGTGGAGAGGTGACGTTAGAGTCAGGCATGATATGATTGCTCCTCCACCTAGCACCTTCGTGGTGCGACTTTTTAAAGCAAAGTCACGATGCAACTTAACCTACCATATCAAACATCCAATCCAAATCAAACAACCCTGATTAAGAAAAGCACAAACATCATCCAGACTTCACTTGATCGATTCACCACGCGTGGTACAGGTGCCAGCACGCCGTACCTAGTGTCTCCGCCAGGCACACCAAGTGCACCGGTGCACTTCCCTCGGTCGCTTCGGGGCCGCCGGCTGCTTGTACACACGCTTCGGCATCATGTCCACGTTTCTCCGTGTATCAGTCAGTGGGCTGTTCCAGATCAAATAGCCCTAATGAAACAAAGCAAAGAAATCATCCAGACTTCACTTGATCGCCACGAGTGATAGAAGCCAGAACGCCGGTAGCCACCTAGTGCCTCCGCCAGGCACGCGGAGTGCACAGGCGCACTTCGCTCAGGGGCTTCAAGGCCGCCAACTGCTTGTACATGCATGCCGGCATCACGTCTACACAGCTCTCTGTATCCGTTTGCGGGCTGTTTCGAGGGGAAAAGAAGAAGCCTGCCAGATCACGATGGATTTGTACACGCATGCCAGCATCACGTCTACACAGCTCTCCGTATCCGTTCTTGGGCTATTTCGAGGGGAAAAGAGGAAGCCTGCCAGATCATGATGGAGGCGTCCAGGTCAGGACGCAGCACAGGAGGATCAAGGCAACACAAGTGCTCCTAGCCCCCTGATCTCTCCATGGCGGCTAGGTGCTGCTCCTTCTCATCTGTCAGGGCGCCGGGCTAGATATCTTCACTGACTTGGCCCGCCGTGAAGGCTGGCTTGGGCTCATGGAAGATTGGAGAATCAGGGCGTACAGGAGGGGAAGTGGACGCAGGGAGCCAAGGGGAGAGGGATCATGAGGACTGCAAGTCGTATAATTCTAGGACTCTTAGTGACTTCTTTAATCTAAACCATAGATAATATCCTGCGTATAATTCTAGGACTCATGGAGACTTTTTATTAATCTAAACCATAGATTTAATATCCTATGGTTAAATTTACATGCTTTCTAAGAATTAACATGGTAACTCGGTTGGTGCCTCCAATTAGTAAATATAAGATTTTTGGCCTCGCGAAGGAGAAAGCATCGCTCAAGCTTGGGGAGGCTTAAATCAATGTTATATTTATGCCCCAATCGTGAGCTCTCGAGAGAAATAATTATTCAAAGTTTTTATGCTCGGCTTTCTCATAATAATCAAACCATGCTCGATACTTCTTGTGCTGGCTCTTTTATGATGAAGACTATTGAATTTAAATGAGACTTATTGGATAGAATTAAACGCAACTCTGAAGATTGGGACCTCGACGAAGGTAAGGAGTCAGGTATGACAGCTAAGTTTGATTGTGTTAAATCTTTTATGGATACCGATATTTTCCGTAAGTTTAGCACTAAATATGGACTTGACTCTGAGATAGTAGCTTCTTCCTGTGAATCTTTTGCTACTTATGTTGATCTCTCCAAGGAGAAGTGGTTTAAATATCATCCTCCCATAAAAGTAAAAATAGCTGCACCTATTAAAGTTGAAGAAAAGACTGTCACTTATAATGATCCTATTGTTCCTACTTCTTATATTGAGAAACCACCTTTCCCTGTTAGAATAAAGGATCATGCCAAAGCTTCAACTGTGGTTCGTAAAAGCAATATTAGAACTTATACACCTCCTGAACAAGTTAAGTAGAACCTAATATTGCTATTGTTAAAGATCTCTTGTCTGATAATATTGATGGGCATGTTATTCAATTTTGCGGTGAATCTGCTAGAATTGCTAAACCTTGTGCTAAAGATAAACATAGACCTGTGGTAGGCGTGCCTGTTATTTCTGTTAAAATAGGAGATAGTTATCATGGCTTATGTGATATGGGTGCTAGTGCTAGTGTTATACCCATTACCGTATATGAAGAAATTAAGCATGAAATTGCACCTGCTGAGATAGAAGATATTGATGTTACAATTAAACTTGCCAATAGAGATACTATTTCATCAATTGGGATTGTTTGAGATGTTGAAGTCTTGTGTGGGAAAACTAAATATCCTGCTGATTTTCTTGTTCTTGGTTCCCCACAAGATAGTTTTTGTCCCATTATATTTGGTAGACCCTTCTTGAATACTGTTAATGCTAGGATAGATTGCGGAAAGAATGTTGTTACTATTGGCTTGGATGATATGATTCATGAGTTTAATTTCTCTAAATTTAGTAAAAAACATCGTGAGGAAGAATTTCCTACTAAGGATGAAATTATTGGTCTTGCTTCTATTGCCGTACCTCCTAGTGATTCTTTAGAACATTATTTGCTAGACCATGAAAATGATATGTTCATGAATGAAAGAAGGGAAATAGATGAAGTATTCTTTAAGCAGGAACCTATTCTGAAACACAATTTGCCCATTGAAATCTTAGGGGATCCCCCTCCAGCTAAGGGTGATCCCGTGTTTGAGCTTAAACCGTTGCCTGATAATCTTAAATATGCTTATCTTGATGAAAGGAAGATATATCCTGTTATTATTAGTGCTAACCTTTCAGAGCATGAAGAAGAAAGATTATTGAAAACTCTGAAGAAGCACCATGCTGCTATTGGATATACTCTTGATGATCTTAAGGGCATTAGCCCCACTCTATGTCAACATAAAATAAATTTGGAAGCGGATGCTAAATCAGTTCGTGATCCTCCACGACGTCTGAATCCTAAAATGAAAAAAGTGGTAAGGAAAGAAATACTAAAGCTTCTGGAGGCAGGTATAATTTATCCCGTTGCTGATAGTCAGTGGGTAAGTCATGTCCATTGTGTCCCTAAGAAGGGAGGTATTACTGTTGTTCCTAATGATAAGGATGAATTAATTCCACAAAGAATTATCACAGGTTATAGGATGGTAATTGATTTCCACAAATTAAATAAGGCTACTAAGAAAGATCATTACCCCTTACCTTTTATTGATCAAATGCTAGAAAGATTATGCAAACATACACACTATTGCTTTCTAGATGGTTATTCTGGTTTCTCTCAAGTACCTGTGTCAGCTAAAGACCAATCAAAGACTACTTTTACATGCCCTTTTGGTACTTTTGCTTATAGACGTATGCCTTTTGGTTTATGTAATGCACCTGCTACCTTTCAAAGATGCATGATGGCTATATTCTCTGACTTTTGTGAAAAGATTTGTGAGGTTTTCATGGACGACTTTTCCGTATATGGTTCCTCTTTTGATGATTGCTTGAGCAATCTTGATCGAGTTTTGCAGAGATGTGAAGAAACTAATCTTGTCTTGAATTGGGAAAAGTGCCACTTTATGGTTAATGAAGGTATTGTCTTGGGGCATAAAGTTTCTGAAAGAGGTATTGAAGTTGATAAAGCCAAGGTTGATGCTATTGAAAAGATGCCATGTCCCAAGGACATCAAAGGTATAAGAAGTTTTCTTGGTCACGCCGGATTTTATAGGAGGTTCATTAAGGACTTCTCAAAAATTTCTTGGCCTCTGACTAATTTATTACAAAAATATATACCATTTGTCTTTGATGATGATTGTGTAGAAGCATTTGAAATACGGAAGAAAGCATTAGTCTCTGCACCTATTGTTCAGCCACCTGATTGGAATTTACCCTTTGAGATTATGTGTGATGCTAGTGATTATGCTGTAGGTGCTGTTCTAGGGCAAAGAGTTGATAAGAAATTAAATGTTATCCATTATGCTAGTAAGACTCTAGGCAATGCTCAAAGAAATTATGCTACTACTGAAAACGAATTTTTAGTTGTTGTATTTGCTTGCGATAAGTTCAGACCCTATATTGTTGATTCTAAAGTAACTATTCACACTGATCATGTTGTTATTAAATATCTTATGGAAAAGAAAGATGTTAAACCTAGACTTATTAGATGGGTTCTCCTCCTACAAGAATTTGATTTGCATATTGTTGATAGAAAGGGAGCTGAGAACCCCGTTGCAGACAACTTGTCTAGGTTAGAAAAAGTTCTTGATGACCCACTACCTATTGATGATAGCTTTCCTGATGAGCAATTAAATGTTAGAAGTACTTCTCGTAGTACTCCTTGGTATGCTAATTATATTGTTGCTAAATTTATACCACCTAGTTTCACATACCAACAAAAGAAAAAATTCTTCTATGATTTGAGACATTACTTTTGGGATGACCCACATATTTATAAAGAAGGAGTAGATGGTGTCATTAGATGTTGTGTACCTGAGCATGAACAGGAACAGATCCTACGCAAGTGTCACTCCGAAGCTTATGGAGGACACCACGCGGGAGACAGAACTGCACATAAGGTATTGCAATGCAGTTTTTATTGTCCTACTCTCTTCAAAGATGTCCGTAAGTTTGTCCTATCTTGTGATGAATGTCAAAGAATTGGTAATATTAGTAGACATCAAGAAATTCCTATGAATTATTCACTTGTTATTGAACCATTTGATGTTTGGGGCTTTGATTATATGGGACGTTTTCCTGCCTCTAATGGCTATACACATATTTTAGTTGCTATTGATTACGTTACTAAGTGGGTAGAAGCTATTCCAACTAGTAGTGCTGATCATAACACTTCTATTAAAATGCTTAAAGAAGTTATTTTTTCGAGGTTTGGAGTCCCTAGATATTTGATGACTGATGGTGGTTCACACTTTATTCATGGTGCTTTCCGTAAAATGCTTGCTAAGTATGACGTTAATCATAGAATTGCATCTCCTTATCACCCACAGTCTAGTGGTCAAGTAGAACTGAGTAATAGAGAGCTCAAATTAATTTTGCAAAAGGCTGTTAATAGGTCTAGAAAGAACTGGTCCAAGAAACTTGATGATGCATTATGGGCCTATATAACTGCATATAAAAATCCTATGGGTATGTCTCCATATAAAATGGTATATGGAAAAGCATGTCACTTACCTCTCGAACTAGAACATAAGGCATAATGGGCTATTAAAGAGCTCAATTATTATTTCAAACTTGCCGGTGAAAAGAGGTTATTTGATATTAGCTCACTTGATGAATGGAGAACCCAAGCTTATGAAAATGCCAAGTTGTTTAAAGAAAAAGTTAAAAGATGGCATGACAAAAGGATACAAAAGCGTGAGTTTAATGTAGGTGATTATGTATTGCTATACAACTCTCGTTTAAGATTTTTTGCAAGAAAAAACTTCTCTCTAAATGGGAAGGCCCCTACGTTATCGAGGAGTTCTATCGTTCCGGTGCCATAAAAATCAACAACTTCGAAGGTACAAATCCGAAGGTGGTAAACGGTCAAAGAATCAAACATTATATCTCAGGTAATCCCATAAATGTTGAAACCAATATTATTGAAACCGTAACCCTGGAGGAATACATAAGAGACACCTTCTAGACTGTTCCAGACTCCAAAAAGGAATAGGTATGTGGTACGGTAAGTAAACCGACTCCAAAACAATTTTCAAGCTGTTTTCTGTCAGTATTTTCAAGGCTAGGCATCATGTCGTCCCCCTCCTCCAACAATGGTGACAACGATGCTTGGATAATGAAGATAGATCTGAAGAGGGAAGAACCCATGAAGATCAACAGGGATGAAAGGATCAAGAAGGCCACGGAGGATCAAGCTCTGGCAGAAGACATCCTTCAACTTGATCATAATCTTCTTACCCCAACTGAGATCGAAGCTTTCAAGATGATTGAGATAGCTCGTATACAGAACAAGAATCTCACACGTGAAAATATTTTGTTGAAGGAGCATATTGTTGCACTCAAGGGCATTATCCGCAAGCTGGAGGACCTCTTACGCTCTATGTGCGACTATCCATCACCACCACAACCTTCTTCACTGACAAAGGAGACATAATCACATGGATATGGGCACTCCCCTTGGCAACTGCCAAGCTTGGGGGAGGTGCCCCGGTATCGTATCACAAACACATCTCCTATCTTTACCGTTTTTCTTAGTTCAATCTTATTAGTAGTATCTTGATCTAGTAGAATAAAGTTTATGGCATGATCTAGTTTTGAGTTTTGCTTTAGGATCTCTCTATGTAATCGAATCCGTGAGCTATATAATAAAGTTTAGTGTTGAGTCAAGGGCTTGATTATTTTGCCATGATATTGGGTGAATAAAAGAAAAGAGCAAAAGAATAAAAAGAAACAAAAGTTCATATTGATCTTATTGAGAGTAATGACTTCACATAGAAAGAGTATGATGATTAAAAATTGTTGGGAGTTGGCAGACATAGCTTTGGTCATCGTTGCAATTAATAGGAAGTAATAAGGAAAGAGAGGTTTCACATATAGATATATTATCATTTGCTTGTGTGTTGGATTGCTTGCTTGTCACGATGGCTCAAGATAATACCAAATTGGGTGACTTTACCAACACCAACAATAATGATTTCCTTAGCACTCCGATTGCTCCTCTTACCAATACTGAATCTTGTGAAATCAATACTGCTTTGTTGAATCTTGTTATGAAAGATCAATTCGCCGACCTTCCTAGTGAAGATGTCGCTACTCATCTGAATAGCTTCGTCAATTTATGTGATATGCAAAAGAAGAAAGATGTTGATAATGATATTGTTAAATTGAAGCTATTTCCTTTTTCGCTTGGAGATCGTGCTAAAGCTTGGTTTTCGTCTTTGCCTAAAAATAGTATTGATTCTTGGAACAAGTGCAAAGATGCTTTTATCTCTAAGTATTTTCCTCCCGCTAAGATCATCTCTCTTAGAAATGATATTATGAATTTTAAGCAACTTGATCATGAACATGTTGCACAAGCTTGGGAGAGAATGAAATTAATGATATGTAATTGCCCTACTCATGGTTTGAATTTGTGGATGATTATACAAAACATTTATGCCGGATTGAATTTTGCTTCTAGAAATCTTTTAGATTCGGCCGCGGGAGGCACTTTTATGGAAATCACTTTAGGAGATGCTACTAAACTCCTAGATAATATTATGGTTAATTATTCTCAATGGCACACTGAAAGATCTACTAAAAAAGTGCATGCGATAGAAGAAATCAATGTTTTGAGTGGAAAGATGGATGAACTTATGAAATTATTTGCTACTAAGAGTGTTTCTTCTGATCCTAATGATATGCCTTTGTCTACTTTGATTGAGAATAATAATGAATCTATGGATGTGAATTTTGTTGGTAGGAATAATTTTGGTAACAACGCGTATAGAGGGAATTTTAATCCTAGGCCTTATCCTAGTAATCCTTCTAATAATTATGGAAATTCCTATGACAAATCTTATGGAAATTTTAATAAGATACCCTCTGAATTTGAGACTAGTGTTAAAGAGTTTATGAATTCGCAAAAGAATTTCAATGCTTTGCTTGAAGAGAAATTACTTAAAGTTGATGAATTGGCTAGGAACATTGATAGAATTTCTCTTGATGTTGATTCTTTAAAGCTTAGATCTATTCCTCTTAAGCATGATATCAATGAGTCTCTCAAAGCCATGAGAATTTCCATTGATGAGTGCAAGGAAAGAACCGCTAGGATGCGTGCTACGAAAGATGCCTTTATTAAAGTGTGTTCTTCCAATTCCTATGAAAATCAAGATGAATATCTAAAAGATATTGATGTGTCCCCTATTAAATATTTGTTTTGCAATATGAATCTTGATAATGATGGGACTGAATATGATCCACCTTTACCTAGAAGGCGTTCCAAGAATTCGGAGTATTTAGATCTTGATGGTGAAATTGATAAAAGTGGGATTGAAAAAAGCAAAACCCTAGATGTTGCTAAACCCACTATTTTGGACTTCAAGGAATTTAATTATGAAAGTTGCTCTTTATTGATTGTATTTCATTGTTGCAATCCGTGCTAAATTCTCCTCATGCTTATAGTCAAAATAAAGCCTTTACCAAACATATCGTTGATGCCTTGATGCAATCTTATGAAGAAAAACTTGAGTTGGAAGTTCCTATCCCTAGAAAACTTTATGATGAGTGGGAACCAACTATTAAAATTAAGATTAAGGATCATGAATTTTATGCTTTATGTGATTTGGGTGCTAGTGTTTCCACTATTCCCAAAACTTTGTGCGATTTGCTAGATTTCCGTGATTTTGATGATTGCTCTCTAAACTTGCACCTTGCTGATTCCACTATTAAGAAACCTATCGGAAGAATTAATGATGTTCTTATTGTTGAAAATAGGAATTATGTGCCCGTAGATTTTATCGTTCTTGATATAGATTGCAATCCTTCTTGTCCTATTATTCTTGGTAGACCTTTCCTTAGAACAATTGGTGCAATTATTGATATGAAGGAAGGGAATATTAGATTCCAATTTTCATTAAAGAAAGGCATGGAACACTTCCCTAGGAAGAAAATAAAATTACCATATGAATCTATCATGAGGGCCACTTATGGATTGCCTACCAAAGATGGCAATACCTAGATCTATCCTTGCTTTTATGCCTAGCTAGGGGCGTTAAACGATAGCGCTTGTTGGGAGGCAACCCAATTATATTTTTGTTTTTGTTTCTGTTTAGGAATAAATAATCCATCTACCTTCTGTTTAGATGTGGTTTTATGTTTTAATTAGTGTTTGTGCCAAGTTAAACCTATAGGATCTTCTTGGATGATAGTTATTTGATCTTGCTGTAATTTCCAGAAACTTTCTGTTCATGAAAAAAATTATTAAAAATCACCAGAACGTGATAAAATAGTGATTCCAATTGATGCGGATCAATAAGCAAATTGCCTAGGTCGTCCTATTTTGGCTAATATTTTCGAGTTCCAGAAGTTTGCGTTAGTTACAGATTACTACAGACTGTTCTGTTTTTGACAGATTCTGTTTTACGTGTGTTGTTTGCTTATTTTGATGAATCTATGGCTAGTAAAATAATTTATAAACCATAGAGAAGTTGGAATACAGTAGGTTTAACACCAATATAAATAAATAATGAGTTCATTACAGTACCTTGAAGTGGCCTTTTGTTTTCTTTCGCTAACGGAGCTCACGAGATTTCTGTTGAGTTTTGTGTTGTGAAGTTTTCAAGTTTTGGGTGAAATCTTTTGATGGATTATGGAACAAGGAGTGGCAAGAGCCTAAGCTTGGGGATGCCCATGGCACCCCAAAGATAATCCAAGGACACTAAAAAGTCAAAGCTTGGGGATGCCCCGGAAGGCATCCCCTCTTTCGTCTACTTCCATCGGTAATTTTACTTGGAGCTATATTTTTATTCACCACATGATATGTGTTTTGCTTGGAGCGTCTTGTATGATTTGATTCTTTATTTTCTAGTTTACCACAATCATCCTTGCTGTACACACCATTTTGAGAGAGCCATACATGAATTGGAATTTGATAGAATACTCGATGTGCTTCACTTATATCTTTTGAGCTATATAGTTTTGCTCAAGTGCTTCACTTATATCTTTTAGAGCACGGTGGTGGATTTGTTTTATAGAAACTATTGATCTCTCATGCTTAACTTAGATTATTTTGAGTGCTTAAAAATAATAATATGCTTAATTTTGTTTTATAAAAAGCATGGTAATTTGCTTAAAAATAATAATATGCTTGGTATTCAAGATTTGTAAAACTTTCTTTTGAGTGCGTTGAATACTATGAAAAGTTTGATGCTTGATAATTGTTTTGAGATATAAAGATGGTGATATTAGAGACATGCTAGTTGAGTAGTTGTGAATTTGATAAATACTTGTGTTAAAGTTTGTGATTCCCGTAGCAAGCACATATGGTGAACCGTTATGTGATGAAGTCGGAGCATGATTTATTTATTGATTGTCTTCCTTATGAGTGGCGGTCGGGGACGAGCGATGGTATTTTCCTACCAATCTATCCCCCTAGGAGCATGCGCGTAATACTTTGCTTTGATAACTTCTGGATTTTTGCAATAAGTATATGAGTTCTTTATGACTAATGTTGAGTCCATGGATTATACGCACTTTTCCCGTCCTTCCACCATTGCTAGCCTCTCTAATACCGCGCACTTTTCGCTCGTATCATACACCCACCATATACCTTCCTAAAAACAGCCACCATACCTACCTATCATGGCATTTTCATAGCCATTCCGAGATATATTGCCATGCAACTTTCCACCGTTCCGTTTATTATGACACACTCCATCATTGTCATATTGCTAGCATGATCATGTAGTTGACATAGTATTTGTGGCAAAGCCACCATTCATAATTCTTTCATACATGTCACTCTTGATTCATTGCATATCCCGGTACACCGCCGGAGGCGTTCACATAGAGTCATATTTTGTTCTAAGTATCGAGTTGTAATTGTTGAGTTGTAAAAAAATAAAAGTGTGATGATCATCATTTTTAGAGCATTGTCCCAAGTGAGGAAAGGATGATGGAGACTATGATTCCCCTACAAGTCGGGATGAGACTCCGGACGAAACAAAAGAGGCCATAAAAAAGGAAAAGGCCCAAATAAAAAAAATGATGAGAGAAGAAGAGAGAAGGGACAATGTTACTATCCTTTTACCACACTTGTGCTTCAAAGTAGCACCATGATCTTCATGATAGAGAGTCTCTCATTTTGTCACTTTCATATACTAGTGGGAATTTTTCATTATAGAACTTGGCTTGTATATTCCAATGATGGGCTTCCTCAAAATGCCCTAGGTCTTCGTGAGCAAGTGAGTTGGATGCACACCCACTTAGTTTCTTTTGTTGAGCTTTCATATACTTATAGCTCTAGTGCATCCGTTGCATGGCAATCCCTACTCACTCGCATTGATATCTATTGATGGGCATCTCCATAGCCCGTTGATACGCCTAGTTGATGTGAGACTATCTTCCCCTCTTTTTGTCTTCTCCACAACCACCATTCTATTCCACATATAGTGCTATATCCATGACTCATGCTCATGTATTGCGTGAAGATTGAAAAAGTTTTGAAAATGTCAAAAGTATGAAACAATTGCTTGGCTTGTCATCGGGGTTGTCCATGATTTAATACTTTGTGTGGTGAAGATAGAGCATAGCCAGACTATATGATTTTGTAGGGATAACTTTCTTTGGCCATGTTATTTTGAGAAGACATAATTGCTTTGTTAGTATGCTTGAAGTATTATTATTTTTATGTCAATATGAACTTTTGTCTTGAATCTTTTGAATCTGAATATTCATACCACAATTAAGAAAAATTACATTGAAATTATGCCAAGTAGCACTCCGCATCAAAAATTCTCTTTTTATCATTTACCTACTCGAGGACGAGCAGGAATTAAGCTTGGGGATGCCTGATACGTCCCCAACGTATCTATAATTTTTGATTCCCCCATGCTATATTATCTACTGTTTTGGACCATATTGGGCTTTATTTTCCACTTTTATATTACTTTTGGGACTAACCTATTAACCGGAGGCCCAACCCAGAATTGTTGTTTTTTGCCTATTTCAGTGTTTCGAAGAAACGGAATATCAAACGGAGTCCAAACGGAATGAAACCTTCAGGAACGTGATTTTCTCACCGAATATGATCCAGGAGACTTGGATCCCATGTCAAGAAAGAAGGGAGGTGACCACGAGGGTGGAGGGTGCGCCCCCCTAGGGAGTGCCCCCCTGCCTCGTGGGCCCCCACTAGTAGAAAAAGGGTCAAATGTGAAGCACATTAGTGTCGGTTTGAATTTGAGCCAGCACTAATGTGACCATTAGTGCCGGTTCCAACGGCTAGGCGGGCGGGCATCTTTAGTACCGGTTCGTGGGCAACCTTTAGTACCGGTTCATGCCACGAACCGGTACTAATGAGGCTGTGTCAGGCTATGGTCAGGCTGGGGCCCCCACGAAGACCTTTAGTACCGGTTCATGCCCTGAACCGGTACTAGAGTTTCTTAGTAAGCTGATTTTTAGTCCCACCTCGCCAAGAGAGAGGCAGTATGAGCGGTTTATAAGCCGTGAGTGCACAGACAATGACGAAGAGTTGCAATGCTCACCTGCATGTTGATTAGCTTCAAGCCTTGCGGAATAGCATAGATTGCACTGAGCTATGTGCAGTGCAGTCTACACTATTCCGAATGGCTTGAAGCAAATTAACCAGCATTGCACCTCTTTTTTATTTTTAATAACTTATTTGAACTCCGGACTTCTTTTGTGTTCAGTAAGCAGCATTCAAAGCGACGTCATCAATTTCCAACATGTTCTGACATCATTTGTTGTTTTTCGGTCATTTACCTAATTGTTTAGAGAGCTAAATGACTGTGAAATTGAAAATCACTACAAAATGAATTCTGAAAATGTTGAAACTTGGAATGGTATCATCATTTCACCCGCATAGCATGTGCGAAAGAGTAGAGAGGGTCACGGCAAAACCTGGACGCACTTCGTGTACAAACTGGACAAACTCCTTCGGAGTATCAGGGTTTCGGACGAGAACTCATCTGTTACACGGGCACTTCAATGTTTTTCAAACTTATTTGAACTCCGGACTTCTTTTGTATTCAGTATGCAACATTCAAAGCGACGTCATCAATTTGCAACATGTTCTGACATCATTTGTTGTTTTTCGGTCATTTACCTAATTGTTTAGAGAGCTAAATGACCGTGAAATTGAAAATCACTACAAAATGAATTCTGAAAATGTTGAAACTTGGCATGGTATCATCATTTCACCCGCATAGCATGTGTGAAAGAGTAGAGAGGGTCAAGGCAAAAACTGGACACACTTCGTGTACAAACTGGGCAAACTCTTTCGGAGTATCAGGGTTTCGGACGAGAACTCATCTGTTACACGGGCACTTCATGTTTTTTAAACTTATTTGAACTCCGGACTTCTTTTGTGTTCAGTATGCAGCATTCAAAGCGACGTCATCAATTTCCAACATGTTCTGACATCATTTGTTGTTTTTCGGTCATTTACCTAATTGTTTAGAGAGCTAAATGACCGTGAAATTGAAAATCACTACAAAATGAATTTTGAAAATGTTGAAACTTGGAATGGTATCATCATTTCACCCGCATAGCATGTGCGAAAGAGTAGAGAGGGTCACGGCAAAAACTGGACGCACTTCATGTACAAACTGGACAAACTCTTTCGGAGTATCAGGGTTTCGGACGAGAACTCATCTGTTACACGGGCACTTCAATGTTTTTTGAACTTATTTGAACTCCGGACTTCTTTTGTGTTCAGTATGCAACATTCAGAGCGACGTCATCAATTTGCAACATGTTCTGACATCATTTGTTGTTTTTCGGTCATTTACCTAATTGTTTAGAGAGCTAAATGACCGTGAAATTGAAAATCACTACAAAATGAATTCTGAAAATGTTGAAACTTGGCATGGTATCATCATTTCACCCGCATAGCATGTGCGAAAGAGTAGAGAGGGTCACGGCAAAAACTGGACGCACTTCGTGTATAAACTGGAAATAGAAGAAAATAAATAATGCAAAAAATAAAAAAAAACTATACAAAAAAATTACTCAAAAATAAACAGAAGAAAATAAATAATGCAGAAAAGAAAAAACTATATAAAAAATTACTCAAAAATAAATAGAAGAAAATAAATAATGCAGAAAAGATAAAACTATATAAAAAATTTGTTGGCGCGTTGCCCAGTGGGCCTGCCAGACCTAGGGTGTGCAAATGCAGGCCCAGAAGGTCCAGCAGACTCATAGGGCAGCGCGCTCTAGTTAGGCCCAGAAGCCTGCTATATAGAGAAGCTCGAAGGAGCAGTCGCGGCTGGGTTTATAAACTAGTGCGGCTGCCCTTCGCTCGGCGAGGTGGGACTAAACATTTGTGCACCGCCGGTGGCAGCGTACAACCATTAGTACCGGTTGGTGGCTCCAACCGGTACTAAAGGGGGGGTCTTTAGTACCGGTTCGTGGTACGAATCGGTACTAAAGGGGTCGTTTCCCGCCCCTTGGCCTGGCGAAAATTGGCCTTTAGTACCGGTTGGTGGCTCCAACCGGTACTAAAGACCCCTCCTATATATATTTCATCGACCACCAGTACTTCTTCTCGATCCAACTTCTTCGCCGCGCCCGTCGCCCATCGCGCCCCGCCCTCGCCGCCCCCGCCGCCCGTCATCGCTGTCACCGCCGTCGCCCACGCCACCCGTCGTCGCCGTTGCCCCCGCCACCCGTCGTCGCTGTCACCGCCGTCGCCCCCGCGCGCCGCGCCCATCACGCCGCCGCCTCTCGCCCCCGCCGCGCCCGTCCCCGTCGTCGCCCGCCGCCGCCCGTACGCCGCCGCCCCCCACTCATACACACACACATACACACACACAGACACACACACACACCACACCACACCACACACACACATACACACACATTGTTTTTACTTATTTTCTATTTTCTATTGTTTAGATTAATGTTGGATAAATTACGTAGATAATAATGTTAAATGTTAATGTTAGATGAATTATATGGAAAAGATGTTAAATATTAATGTCAAATATATTTTACATGAATTAGAACAAGTTGAACTAGTTGAATTAGTATAGCTAGATATTAATTAGGTATATATATGAGATTTGAACTAGTTGAATTAATATAACTAGTTTATTTTTAGTATGAAAATTAATAGAACAAGTTTATTTTTAGTAAGAAAATTTAGGTATATGAGATTTGATGATCTAATCAAAATATTACTATATAGAACTATCTACTTTATTTTAGTAAGAAATTAATAGAACTAGTTTATTTTTAGTAAATGCTTAGTTGAATTAATAGAACTAGTTTATTTAGTTGAATTAATAGAACTAGTAATTGTTTAATGTTTCACCTATATATGAACATATATGTTAGATATTAGATATAAATTATATGTTAGATATATATTTGATTTAGTTATATGAGATTTCATTATCTAATTAACATTTTATTATATAGAACTAGCTACCTTATTTTTAGTAAGAAAATTAATAGAACTAGTTTAGTTGAATTAATTAGTTGAACTAGTTAGTTGAATTAGTTCAATTAATTAGGTATATTCTTCGTAAGTGCTTTGTTGAATTAGTTCAATTAATTAGTTGAACTAGTTGAATTAACATAATTAGTTGAATTAATAGAACTAATAAGTGTTTAATGTTTCACCTATGAACATAGGAATGTCGTCTAACGACGAACACGATTTCATTATGTGCGAATACTGCGAAGACCAGCGCGGCCTGTGCGGCAAAAAATTTCTAGTTGATGATAGACGCTTCAGCATCAAGCTGGATGAGAACTTCGAAGTGGATACAGTAAGTCACAATGACAAGTCTTTTTTCGTAATTAAGCATGACTTATGCTTCATTTGCTTCACCTTTTAATTTTAATTTTTCACTATTCTACTAGCGTATCCCCTGCCATGCAAGAATTTTTGTCTTGGATAAGATAGGTTTCAGTCCTAACGAAACTATGGAGGTAAAAAGAGTTTACTTGAAGACCGAGCATGGTTATACCTTCAACGTCAAATTATATAATGCAGACACATACACCTATTTTGAATGCAAAACTTGGCAAGCACTATGCAAGGCTTATGCATTTGAGCCTGATATGGTTATCACCTTTGATATTCGTCCGGAAGATGATATTGAAGGTAATAGAGACATCTGGGTCGATGTGCAGACGCCTCCAGTTCTACCATTATGTGAGTTTCTCAACCGTATTTATGTCTTCGATATGAGATTATTTGAATCAGTTGAATAATTAATAGATCTCAATTTATATTGACAGCTTACTTCCAATCAAGCAAACATGTCCGGTGCTTGGTAGACAGGACCGTCCACTGTCCCGGGGCTGAACTAAACTGCGAGGAGACAAGTCATTATGTTTCATGGCTTGAGGATCTTGATGTTGTCAAGACAAATTTCTTTCCTGTACTTAGAAATGTTAGTACTCAAAACGTGCGACCAATAGTGCTGAACTACGGTCACATATATTTAGGAAAGATGGTAAGATTTCTACTATTTCTCCTTAGTGCATCTTTTGCATATATTATTTTTTTAAGCTAAACTTCATTGCTAAGTATGTTACTATACGATGTTCTTCAACAGGGACTCCCGATGAATGTTGTGCCTGATTGGATCGAGACTAAAGGTACCATGAATATTGTTAGCTTACGGCCAAGATATCCTACAATGCACTTTAGTGCATTCAGGATTTCTAATAACGAGGAATGCTTAATAGTAAAAGACTGGAGCAAAATTGTGAACAATCACAGAGAAGTACTAGGGGGCAGCACTACAAGAAACCTGTTAATCCATGACAGATTTCTGGTGACGTTCCGAGAAACCGTCACTATTGATGACGTTTTTTTCATGTTTGTCACGAAAGCTGTCATGGATCAGTTAGATGTGAATGCACCTCATAAAGATGAAGCCCTTATGACAGACGTAGATGGAGCGTCACCAATACTGTCACAAAATCGACCAGCTGGGCCTAGCCTTTTCTTTATTTATATACATCATCCGGACCGTCACGGACGACTCATGCTAATTTATCATGCCTGGCCCTTATTTGGCCCACAAGTCAATCGAATGGAGTCATAATATATATAAATCAAAAGATTATAACCACTAAGAATCAGACCATTGATCTGACCTATCCAAACTAGCTACAGGATACAACATGTACACTGTACACTGTATAGTAATTATATAGTTTTTCTTTAGTACACTAATTATAGACGGGATTATAGCACATAATTTGTGGATTAATCCAAAAAGTGAAAGCACGTGGAATTGAACCTCAGACCTCTTGCGCTAAGAGCGAAAGACTTAACACTAGTATTTTTTTCTAGAAAACTTACCACTAGGTTTGAAAACAAAGTTTGAACGGAATCATGCCTTTCTCTTCTAGCACTTTATGTACAGTACAATATTTAAGAAAAATGTAGCACAAAAAATGGGGCGTGGGGTAGGATCGTGGAGCTACTTAAATGGGCCAGGCACACAATACTGACATAAGCACACTAGCTTCCGTTACTTTTTTCTATCTTATTTTATTTTGTTTATGTTTCGAAAGATTATGAATAAAAAATAATGTACTTACATTTTCTCAAACGTACACTGCGCGTTCAACAAATGTTAACGCTCTGCTAAAAAATGTTCGCGCAACATTTAGAAAATGTTCATAGCAAAAAAAATGTTCTTGACTATTTATACACTTTAAGTTTTGTTAGGAAATTCAGGAAATATTGCATACCTTTCAAAAATATATACTTGATATTTTATAAAATGTTTATCCGTTTCAAAAATATGTTCCTAATGTTTGTGCCCCATAGTTACACATACTTAATTGTATTACTAGGCCACCAGTGAGTAACAAATGTTTATTCATTTAAGTTACACACATAAAATAATTGTTGAAAGACGTGATAATAAAATAGTTTGAAATTAGAAAAAACCATAACCAATCAGTGTTAAATAAAAAATATGAGTAATGTACAATAAAAAATCCAAAAAAATGTTCTCCATGTGATCTAATTATTCGAAACAGCATTGTTTAACCTGTTTAAGCTAAGGAACAAAACAACAGTTTTAATTATACTACAGTTACAATAAATGCTGTATTTAGTGCTTTCCAACTTCAATAAAAATGTTTTGTGTTGCATAGTTCAATTTTTTGTGTGTAATTGTTCATCTTTTACCAAGTAAACTTAGTAGGGAGGGCAATGGTCTAACACTCTATATTTTAGAACATTTTAAATACATATACTTTAATAATTAGTTTCTCCAAACTATAAAACACCATCACCACAAATTAGAAAAATGGCAATGCAATGTAACAAAATTGTTCGCATAACTTTAAAAACACTGTTGATGGTATTGAAAAACATGTTTGTGACATTTAAAATATGTCCATGTGTTTAAAAAATAGTGCCATTTTTAAAAAGGGTTTCTATAATGTAAAAATTATTCATATAATTCAAAAAATATTCCTTATCACTCAAAACATGTAAGTAAAATTTTAAGAAATTGTTCACGTGTTCCAAAAACAATGTGCATGCCACTTTTAATAAATGTTTATGTAAATTGCAATGTAAGGAAAATGTTTGTGTGATTCAAAAAAAAAGTGTCGCACCATTCAGAAAACATATGTGACATTTAAAGAATGTGCATGTCTTCCAAAATATGTTGGTGACCTGATTTGACATACATGTAACCTAATGGGAATTATTTTCTATAAGCACGTACTCCTTCCTCTTTGTCGAGTGTCTTTTATTGCACTCAAGAAACATTTACTTTTATTTTTCTTCTTTCTCATGTTTTTTTCTTTTGTACATTATTTCTTTCCTCTTTATTTTTATGCTCGGTCATTTTCTATTTTTTATTTTTATTATTTACTTTCTTCCTCCCACTCTATTTCCATCTATAGGAGGCAAGTGAATGCAACCGATGGTTCATCCGGTTGCATTATTTTTCTCAACAGTTAAGATACAATATTACCTGATTCATGTCCAAATTTGGCATCTTTCGGAGTTCATTTCCTATATATAATCTATTAAGTGCATTTCTATATATTTAACAAATATAATTCAAAGTTGAACTGCAGGTGGTTGCAAAGGGTGGAAAATTGGGTTGAAAAATCATATTTGTGATCTTGAGTCTATGTTTAGGCCTAATACGAGAAAAACAAATGAATTGCCAAACATGCATGCCAAGACTTGACCATAAACTTGTAGTTTTGTGGTTTTTTAATTCCAAAAAAATGCAAACGGACTCTGAAAAGCTTGAAACTTGACATGGTATCATCATATGATCCCTACAGGATGTGGTTAAAAATTGAGAAGGTTTCACAAAAATTATGACGCATGTTACTTAGAAATCAAACCATCTCCGATAAAGAAATGTGGTTTCGAGTGAGAACTGGTCCAGTTTGGACGCGAAACGACCGATGCTTCATCTGTTGGCATTGATTTTTATCTTTTTCTACACTCAATATACAACATTACATGATCCCTGTGAAAATTTGGTGTTTTGCAGAGTATGTTCGCTACATTTAAGCCATTAAGTGCATTTCTAGAAATTTAAAGAATATGATTCAATTTGAACTGAAAGTGCTTGAAAATGTTAATAAAATTAGGTCAAAAAATCATTTTGTATCTTGAGTCTTTGCTTAGGCCTTATACAAGAAAAATAAACAATTTCCAAACATGAGGGTGCCAAGACTCGACTTTGAACATGGAGTTTCTTTTGTTTTTAAATTCCCAAAAATGCAAATGAACTTTGAAAAGCATGAAACTTGGCACGGTGTCATCATAAGGTCCCTGGAGGTCATGGTAAATTTTTTAGAAGGTTTCACAAAAGCTGTGACACACACTGCTTAAAAGCCGGACCATCTCCGAGAAAGAAACATAGTTTCGAGAGGGATCGAGTCTGGTTTGAAGACAATGCGATGGCTACCTTATCCGCTGGCACTAAAAAAAATTATATACTCAAGATACATAATCAAATGATCCATGTCAAAATTCGGTATCTTTCGGAGTTCCTTTGCTATATTTAAGCCATTAAGTTCATTTATATACATTTAACAAATACAATTCAAATTTAAACTGCAAATGCATTAAAAAGTTGGCAAATTTGGGTTGAAAATCATATTTATGTTCTTGAATCTATTTTTAATCTATTTTTAGGCCTTATACAAGAAAAAGCAGAATTTCAAACATGAGTGTGCCAAAACTTGACCAAAAATGTGGAGTTTATTGGTTTTAAAATTCCAAAAAAGCCCAAACAAAGTTCAAAAAATATGAAACTTGACATAGTGGCATTATATCACGCCTAGATGGCACATTTTTGTGGCAAAGAAAGCACACAGTCTGTGCTTATTTCCTATTGGTGGAGATAGCTAGCCACGGATTGATGAGGTGGGAAAGAAACAACCACACATCTCTCTTCCTACTCAATCCTTCTCTCTCTTCCTTATCTCTTGCTCACCGAGGCCAAGCCATCGTCCTCGTCCAAGTCATGTGTCTCTCTTCTCCATCTCTCATCTCTCCCCCCCTCTCTCTCAGCGAGGCAAGTACAGTCGCGCTCCGGCCAACCATGGCGTGGCGCCCCGCCACGGTCCCCTTCGTTCAAGGGCCCTGCCGCAGCAGTTGGTGCTGCTCATCCATGGGCTGTTGACGCTGCTCGTCCATGGGTGGTGTGGTGCTGCTCGTCCATGGTCTGTTGTTGTTGCTCGTCAACGGGGATGCGGCGACCCGTAGCCTCGTAACTGTGGCAACTCGTCGGCTGCGCAGAAGGTGGCGAGGGAGCGTGGCCATCTAGGGCGTAGGAGGTGCGCCATGCACCATAGATGGATGGGGTGCGGAGGACCTTCGACAAGCACTGGAGGGGCTCGGTGGTCAAGGCATGAGCCCTCTTCACCGTTGCGCATCGAGGGTACAGGGCGGCCCCGAAAAACGGCCGTGGCGACCTCTGCAAGAGACGGGCAGCGCGCCTTGTTTGGCGGCCGCCCTGCGCTCGTCATCTTCATGATTGGGCGTGCTCGAGGCCACCCGGCAATGGGTACCGGGGCGCCAACGGCCTCGTGACCACCCCTCCACAACCACGCGTCCAAAGTGCGGGGCGGCGCGGACGCGAGCAGATGGCGATGGGCACCGAGCCGGCGGTGTGCTCCTGATCCCCTCCAATGCTTGAGGAGCTAGAATCCTGGTGCAGCATATGCAGCCAGATCCCCACTTAGGCGTTCTTCCATGGTGGATGATGATGGCTGGTACTGGATCTGGTGGATCCTAGCCTAATAAGCTCAATGTCGTTATGTTGTACTCTACTTTCATATGCAAAAAAAACAAATAAAATATCAACGAGCTTGATTTCTGTAATTTGCGTTTATGTAATTTTTTAATGGGTTTCATTTTCCTTTTTTACTTTTGGCTGTGATTTATGATCGTGTAATTTTTTAATTTAATGATGTGAGCAGAAATCTTTTAAAAAAGTATGGTATTGGTCTAGACCATAATTAGTGGGCTAAAGTTGCATTTAATGAAAATTATTGGGCCAAAATCCTAATTGGGCCAAAATTACAATTAGTGGGCTGAGATTTTAACTAGGCTGATGGTCACATGGGCCAACACTGAAAACAGCGGACCAAAATCCTATATGGGTTGATTACTACATGGGCCGCCATGTCGGATTCCTGTTGGCTGCAATGTCGGATGATGATGTGGCATTCACGTTAACGTTGTTGTTAGCACGTCAGTTAAGTGCCATCGATGACGGTCAAGAGCCGTCATAGATCCATGACGGTATTGGAAGATCCGTCACGCAATGCATGGTGGTCAAATTATGACGCGATATACATGACGGATCCCAAATCTGTCATGCATGGTCATCGATGATGGTTTCGTGCCCATTCATGACGGATTGTTTCTGTCATGTATTAACAGATTTCTTGTAGTGCAGCAATCAGAAGCGCAACCCACGATTAGGAGACAGGTTCATCTGCATGCTCCAATATGATGAATCAGCAAAGCTATACATGTTCTATACTATTTTACCTGAGAGAGAGCAGCAGGAGTGATTAATTAGCTAGTTCATGCTCTTAGTACTTGTCCTCTCATGTCCGTGTTCTTCGTCCTGAACTTAATCTCAAAGAGTGATTTTCTTTTGTGGTGTTATGAACGCTTATAATATCATTACCATGTTGAACTCGATGATATCTTTGCTATGAAAACCATTGGTGATGATATATATGATGCAAGAGTTTTTATATTAATTAATATGATGATGATGAGTTATTATATCATTTATGAAAGAAATTGCATATTAGTTTCAACTGGATGGATTCTAGCTAAGTGATCAAGTATATGCCAAATCCATATTACCTCGAGCACTTAAGTAGGTGATCAAGTATATATAATATGGATATGACATATACTTGATGACTTAGCTAGGATCCACACGCATCCAGTCAAACTAATCACCTAATGATTTAACAACTCATTATAATGTAAAAAAATCACTAAATTAAATTGAAAACACAAAATTAAAGTAAAAATAAAAAATAAAATCAAAACACACCAAAACATTTAGTACCGGTTGGTGTTACCAACCGGTACTAATGTCCTACGCGCCCACGGAGATGGCTCGTGCCACGTGGTTGCCCTTTAGCACCGGTTCGTGCTGAACCGGTACTAAAGGGCGGGGGCCTTTAGTGCCTACAATTTAGTGCCGGTTACCGAACCGGCACTAAAGGCCCTTACGAACCGGTGCTATTGCCCGGTTCTGCACTAGTGCCCCCTTTGCTCCACCGACGTACTCCTTACTCCTATATATACCTACATACCCCCATACGATCAGATATGGAGCCAAAAACCTAATTCCACCGCCGCAACCTTTTGTATCCATGAGATCCCATCTTGGGGCCTGTTCCAGAGCTCCACCGGAAGGGGAATCCACCACGGAGGGCTTCTACATCAACATCATAGCCACTCCGATGAAGTGTGAGTAGTTTACCTCAGACCTTCGGGCCCATAGTTAGTAGCTAGATGGCTTGTTCTCTCTTTTTGGATCTAAATACAATATTCTCCCCCTCGCTCGTGGAGATCTATTCGATGTAATCTTCTTTTTGCGGTGTGTTTGTTGAGACCGATGAATTGTGGGTTTATGATCAAGATTATCTATGAACAATATTTGAATCTTCTCTGAATTCTTTTATATATGATTGGTTATCTTTGCAAGTCTCTTCGAATTATCAGTTTGGTTTGGCATACTAGATTGGTTTTTCTTGCAATGGGAGAAGTGCTTAGCTTTGGGTTCAATCTTGCGGTGTCCTTTCCCAGTGACAGTAGGAGCAGCAAGGCACGTATTGTATTGTTGCCATCGAGGATAATCAGATGGGGTTTTTATCATATTGCATCAATTTATCCCTCTACATCATGTCATCTTGCTTAAGGCGTTACTCTATTTTCATTAACTTAATACTCTAGATGCATGCTGGATAGCGGTCGACGAGTGGAGTAATAGTAGTAGATGCAGGCAGGAGTCGGTCTACTTGTCTCGGACGTGATGCCTATATACATGATCATACCTAGATATTCTCATAACTATGCTCAATTTTGTCAATTGCTCAACAGTAATTTGTTCACCCACCGTAGAATACTTATGCTCTTGAGAGAAGCCACTAGTGAAATCTATGGCCCCCGGGTATATTCTCCATCACTTTATTATTGCTTTGTTTTTTAATTTGCCTTTTATTTTACTTTGCATCGTTATACCAAAAATACCAAAAATATTATCTATCATCTTTATCAGAACTCACTCTCGTAAGTGACCGTGAAGGGATTGACAACCCCTAATCGCGTTGGTTGCATTGAGCTATTTGTTTTGTGTAGGTACGAGGGACTCGCGCGTAGCCTCCTACTAGATTGATACCTTGGTTCTCAAAAACGGAGGGAAATACTTACTCTACTCTGCTGCATCACCCTTTCCTCTTCAAAGAAATCCAACGCAGTGCTCAAGAGGTAGCAGGAAGATTTCTGGTGCCGTTGCCGCGGAGGTCTATGCAAAAGTCAACATACCAAGTACCCATCACAATCCCTTATCTCTCGCATTACATTATTTGCCATTTGCCTCTCGTTTTCCTCTCCCCCACTTCAACCTTGCCGTTTTATTCACCCTCTCTTTTCCGTTTGCCTTTTTCTCGCTTGCTTTTTGTTTGCTCGTGTGTTGGATTGCTTGCTTGTCACGATGGCTCAAGATAATACCAAATTTTGTGACTTTACCAATACCAACAATAATGATTTCCTTAGCACTCCGATTGATCCTCTTACCAATACTGAATCTTGTGAAATCATTACTGCTTTGTTGAATCTTGTTATGAAAGATCAATTCGCCGGCCTTCCTAGTGAAGATGCCGCTACTCATCTGAATAGCTTCGTTGATTTATGTGATATGCAAAAGAAGAAAGATGTCGATAATGATATTGTTAAATTGAAGCTATTTCCTTTTTCACTTAGAGATCATGCTAAAGCTTGTTTTTTGTCTTTGCCTATAAATAATATTGATTCTTGGAACAAATGCAAAGATGCTTTTATCTCTAAGAATTTTCCTCCCGCTAAGATCACCTCTCTTAGAAACGATATTATGAATTTTAAGCAACTTGATCATGAACATGTTGCACAAGCTTGGGAGAGAATGAAATTAATGATACGTAATTGCCCTACTCATGGTTTGAATTTGTGGATGATTATACAAAAATTTTATGCCGGATTGAATTTTGCTTCTAGAAATCTTTTAGATTCCACCGCGGGAGGCACTTTTATGAAAATCACTTTAGGAGATGCTACTAAACTCCTAGATAATATTATGGTTAATTATTCTCAATGGCACACTCAAAGATCTACTAATAAAAAAGTGCATGCGATAGAAGAAATCAATGTTTTGAGTGGAAAGATGGATGAACTTATGAAATTATTTGCTACTAAGAGTGTTTCTTCTGATCCTAATGATATGCCTTTGTCTACTTTGATTGAGAATAATAATGAATCTATGGATGTGAATTTTTTTGGTACGAATAATTTTGGTAACAATGCGTATAGAGGGAATTTTAATCCTAGGCCTTATCCTAGTAATCCTTCTAATAGTTATGGAAATTCCTACAACAACTCTTATGGAAATTTTAATAAGATGCCCTCTGAATTTGAGACTAGTGTTAAAGAGTTTATGAATTCGCAAAAGAATTTCAATGCTTTGCTTGAAGAGAAATTACTTAAAGTTGATGAATTGGCTAGGAACGTTGATAGAATTTCTCTTGATGTTGATTCTTTAAAGCTTGGATCTATTCCTCCTAAGCATGATATCAATGAGTCTCTCAAAGCCGTGAGAATTTCCATTGATGAGTGCAAGGAGAGAACCGCTAGGATGCGTGCTACGAAAGATGCCTTTATTAAAGCGTGTTCTTACAATTCCTATGAAAATCAAGGTGAAGATCTAAAAGCTATTGATGTGTCCCCTATTAAATCTTTGTTTTGCAATATGAATCTTGATAATGATGGGACTGAATATGATCCACCTTTACCTAGAAGGCGTTCCAAGAACTCGGAGTATTTAGATCTTGATGATGAAATTGATAAAAGTAGGATTGAAAAAAGCAAAACCCTAGATGTTGCTAAACCCAATATTTTGGACTTCAAGGAATTTAATTATGAAAGTTGCTCTTTAATTGATTGTATTTCATTGTTGCAATCTGTGCTAAATTCTCCTCATGCTTATAGTCAAAATAAAGCCTTTACCAAACATATCGTTGATGCCTTGATGCAATCTTATGAAGAAAAACATGAGTTGGAAGTTTCTATCCCTAGAAAACTTTATGATGAGTGGGAACCAACTATTAAAATTAAGATTAAGGATCATGAATTTTGTGCTTTATGTGATTTGGGTGCTAGTGTTTCCACTATTCCCAAAACTTTGTGCGATTTGCTAGATTTCCGTGATTTTGATGATTGCTCTCTAAACTTGCACCTTGCGGATTCCACTATTAAGAAACCTATGGGAAGAATTAATGATGTTCTTATTGTTGCAAATAGGAATTATGTGCCCGTAGATTTTATCGTTCTTGATATAGATTGCAATCCTTCTTGTCCTATTATTTTTGGTAGACCTTTCCTTAGAACGATTGGTGCAATTATTGATATGAAGGAAGGGAATATTAGATACCAATTTTCATTAAAGAAAGGCATGGAACACTTCCCTAGGAAGAAAATAAAATTACCATATGAATCTATCATGAGGGCCACTTATGGATTGCCTACCAAAGATGGCAATACCTAGATCTATCCTTGCTTTTATGCCTAGCTAGGGGCGTTAAACGATAGCCTTGTTGGGAGGCAACCCAATTTTATTTTTGTTTTTGTTTCTCGTTTGGTATAAATAATCCATCTACCTTCTGTTTAGATGTGGTTTTATGTTTTAATTAGTGTTTGTGCCAAGTTAAACCTATACGATCTTCTTGGATGATAGTTATTTGACCTTGCTGTAATTTGCAGAAACTTTATGTTCACGAAAACAATTATTAAAAATCACCAGAACGTGATAAAATAGTGCCAATTGCTGCGGATCAATAAAAAATTGCCTAGGTCGTCCTATTTTGGCTGTGTTTTTGGAGTTCCAGAAGTTTGTGTTAGTTACAGATTACTACAGACTATTCTGTTTTTGACAGATTCTGTTTTACGTGTGTTGTTTGCTTATTTTGATGAATCTATGGACTCGATCTGGAGGAGTTCGAGGAGGAGGATGTCGGGGAAGCTGGCGATGTGGATCTACAGGCGGAGCAACGTGTTGCTCACATGGCAACAGGGCGCGGCAACCCGCCTGGCCATGTTGGGATACCTTGTGGGGCCCACGAGGCTTCGCTGGCCCTAATTCCAATGCAATAAATTCAGTTTTCCCGAGAAAATAGTAAGAGAATAAGTTTCATCGCATTTCACGATACCGAGCCACCGCCACCTCCTGTTCTACATCCGGAGGGCATATCTAGAGTCCGTTCGAGGCTCCACTGAGGGCGATTCGTCGCCATCATCATCACCAACCCTCCTTCATCGCCAATTTCATGATACTCACCACTGAGAGTAAGTAATTCCTTCGTAGGCCTGCTGGACGGTGATGGAGTCGAATGAGATTTGTCATGTAATCGAGTCAATTTGTTAGGGCGTGATCCCTAGTATCCCCTATGTTCTGAGATTGATGTTGCTATGACTTTGCTATGCTTAATGCTTGTCACTATGGCCCGAGAGCCATGATTTCATATGTGAACCCTCTATGTTTTCATGAATATATTTGATTTCTTGATCCTATCTGCTAGTTGTATGCACTTGTTATTGTTCTGATGCGTAGACCCCAAAGTGACAATAATTGGGATACTCTCCAGGGATGACTATAAGTCGAGGAGTTCATGTATTCACTATGTGTTAACGCGTTGTTTTGGTTCTCTATTAAAAGGAGGCCTTAATATCACTTAGTTTCCTTATGGACCCCCTGCCACGGGAGGGTAGGACAAAATATGTCATGCAAGTTCTTGTTATAAGCATGTATGACTATATACAGAATACATGCCTACATTACATTGCTGAATTGGAGCTATTGTGTATCGCTCTAGGTTGTGATTCTTACATGATGAATGTTACCCAACAAAAATATCCATCACTGGTCCAATGCCTACGCTTTTCGCATATTAATCTTTGCTAAGTTACTTTCGTTGTTGTTGTTACAATAACTACAAAATTGCTACTGTTACTATTGCTATTGTTCCCGCTGCTACCAAACTATCATACTACGATGCTACTAAACACTTTGATGCGGATATTTGGTTCTCCAGGTGTGATTGAATTGACTACTCAACTGCTAATACTTACAAATATTTTTTGGCTCCCCTTGTGTCAAATTAGAAAATTTGGGTGAAATACTATCCTCAAAGACTTGTGATCCCCTATACTTGTGGGTTGTCACACACTTCAAGACATGTTCAAATCATCGACAAGCTTATCCCAAGATGTAACCAACTGCTACCTCTTGAGCTTGCATTGGATTTCCCCGAAGAGGAGAGGATGATGCAGCAAAGTAGCGTAAGTATTTCCCTCGGTTTTTGAGAACCAAGGTGTCAATCCAGTAGGTGGCTACGTGCGAATCCCTCGTACCTACGCAAAACAATAGCTCAACGCAACCAACGCGATTAGGGGTTGTCAATCCCTTCACGGTCACTTACGAGAGTGAGATCTGATAGAGATGATAGATAATATGTTTGGTATTTTTGATATAAAGATGCAAGGTAAAATAAAAGGCAAAGTAAAAAAGCAAAGCAATAATAAAGTGGTTGGAGATTGATATGATGATAATAGACCCGGGGGCCATAGGTTTCACTAGTGGCTTCTCTCAAGAGCATACGTATTTCTATGGTGGGTGAACAAATTACTGTTGAGCAATTGACAGAATTGAGCATAGTAATGAGAATATCTAGGTATGATCATGTACATAGGCATCACGTCCGAGACAAGTATACCGACTCCTGCCTGCATCTACTACTATTACTCCACTCATCGACCGCTATCCAGCATGCATCTAGAGTATTAAGTTCAAGAAAACAGAGTAACGCCTTAAGCAAGATGACATGATGTAGAGGAATAAATTCATGCAATATGATAAATACCCCATCTTATTATCCTCGATGGACACAATACAATACGTGCCTTTCTGCCCCTTCTGTGACTGGGTAAGGACACTGCAAGATTGAACCCAAAGCTAAGCACTTCTCCCATTGCAAGAAAAACCAATCTAGTAGGCCAAACCAAACTGATAATTCGAAGAGACTTGCAAAGATAACCAATCATACATAAAAG